>NC_090436.1:449980430-450318764 GCF_031143425.1 Pleurodeles waltl | reverse complement strand
ATGAGGTAACGCCCACTGTGGCCGTAATGTAACTCAGTTATTTGACAGACCAGTAAACCTGTAAATAACTGCCCCTTCTCTGCCCCATGGCACCAAATGTGTGAATCCTGTGACTAAAATTAACGAATACCAAAAATAAGCATGCTTTTAAACTGTAATTAGATGATGTAGTTTGTTTCTTGCCCAAATCCACGTAGCTCCAGACACCACCTCTTTTTTTGCTTTTTCAATATTCTAAAATGTTATTGTGATTGGAAAGTTTCTAGGGAGCTAAAGCGGTAAGTAACCGGCTACTTTGTTTTATATGCACTTCGTAATTCTTTGTTTTCCATTTTAAGCAATGTAATAGTTGTTCCTCCTTTGCACTGGGGATCAAACAAGCCTTCTAATAGTACATCCGGAGTACCTGTCAGCTGTAGTACAAGTACCTCAGCAATACTAAACATGAGGTTATTCATGTTTTCTTAAGCAAAAGCTACCATCTTTTCACTTAATTAGGTTGCCATATCGCAACTCTGTCTATATAACACCTTTTTAAAAACAAATTGCTATTTTAATTCCACCTGAAGGAAATTGTCACATATTGTTTAAAACGGCAACTTGAATTAAAAAATAATGCTATGTTCTCTCTTATTTTTAGAACTTCAAACATGTATATGACCAAATTTCTATAAAATAGGTTCTTGTATCTAGTTGATCTTCCAAGTGAATTAAAATAACAGTCATTTTCTCAAGATTTAATGGATTGCATGCCAAGCATAGCTTCTTTTCTCTTTTATGACAGATATGGTTGTTGGAGTAGTGTTGCATGCTTTGATTTTATTAGTACATTCTTCTTCACTTTGACCATGTAATGTCAGTCGTGGATGGGATACTCCTCATACGATTGTCTATGATTTCATGGCTGGCTATTTAACTTAATAAAGCTGCGTGTGGATCTGCAAAACACACTTAAGTTGAGTTGTTTTTTCTAGAATATATGTATGTATAACCGTGTGTGTATCTATGTGTATAGATGTGTGTGTGTGTGTGTGTGTATATGTTGTAGCTGCAGATACACATGCTGTGCATAGGTCCTGCCATCTGGTGTTGGGCTCTGAGTGTTACAAGTTGTTTTTCTTCAAAGAAGTGTTTCGAATCAAGGGATCGAGTGACTCCTCCTCTTCGGCTCCATTGCGCATGGGCATCGACTCCATTTTAGATTGTTTCCTTTCCGCCATCAGGTTCGGATGGGTTTCTTTTCGCTCCGGTAGTTTGAGTCGGAAAAGTGCTACAAACTCTCTAATTCGTCGGTATTGTTTCAATTGCGTACCATCTGTCATCAACACTTCAATACCAGCAGATCCAGCTCCTTACTTGCCCTTCGGGGCACCTGCGCACAACTTGGGCCTAGTTGGGCTGACCAAAGCCTCGTCAAAGCCTCATGGACTGGACCCCGTTTCGTTTCTGCCCTCGGTGCCACGCCAAGTTCCCTTATACAGACCAACATCTTGTCTGTAACCTGTGTCTATCTCCAGACCACCAAGAGGATACTTGCGAGGCCTGCTGACCCTTCCACTCGAAGAAGACTCTACAAGACCGAAGAGGTGAAGGTTGGAAATGGCGTTGAGAAGCACCGAACGCCTCGACATGGAAGAAGAGGAGATTATGCGCACCGCAGTCTCCATTCGGGGTCCAACTCCGAACAAGAGACCGACAATGACAGACCAATCACGGCAGGACAGCACGTGAGTACACCTGCCCCTGTCCCATCCAAGCCCAAACACAAGGCCTCGGGGACGCCACTGTCAGAAGGCCATGGCACCACCCGTAAAAAGACTTCCGGTGACCAAGCAACAACTTCGGCAACGAAAAAGGCCACGCCACCGAAGCCTTCGCACTCGAGCTGAAGCACAGGCTCCGAAATAGGCAAACACCGACCCATTGAGTCAAAGCCTCGAAAATCCCTCTCGGAGCCGAGGCCAACATCTACTCCAGGCCTTTCGATCCCGAAGAAACCGGCTTCGGAGCCGAAAAGACCCATATACAAAGAGGAGCACGGACTTTCCAATCAACTTAAAGCAAGTCATAGATTTGCTGAGGAACTTATGCAAATGGAGGATTTTGCTGAAAGGCAGGCCAGGATTCAAATTCATAAAGACACTGGCAAGATCCTAACTGCACCTCTTCTAAAAAACAGAGGAAGCTGGCCTTTCAAGGACAATTGGACAATGATCAGCCACCAGCTAAAGTGACAAAACCCCCCCCAAAAATCTCCACCTCCACAGTTCTCACCTCATTAGTATCCTCCTCTTTCTCCTCACCTGACTGTCTCTCCCCCTACTACCCCTGCTGCACAGTCTCCAGTACACTCTGCAGATTCGCACCAAGATAATGTCAACCCATGGGACCTTTACGATGATCCCATTTCTGACAACAGTCCAGACTGCTATGTCAAAACCTTCCCCCCCAGAGGATCGGACCTCATACACTCAGGTTCTAGCTAGG
Organism: Pleurodeles waltl; assembly: GCF_031143425.1. NCBI lineage: Eukaryota > Metazoa > Chordata > Amphibia > Caudata > Salamandridae > Pleurodeles > Pleurodeles waltl. Next base: position 450,316,277 of record NC_090436.1, on the reverse strand, counting down.
GCAGCGTCATACCATAATGTAGCCATGCACACAGAACCTCTTGAGGATGATTTTCTCTTTAATACGTTATCCTCCACTCACACTACGTACCAGTCTCTACCCATGCTTCCTGGCATGTTAAAACATGCACATCAGATTTTTCAGGAACCAGTTAAGGCAAGAGTCATCACTCCTAGGGTAGAAAAGAAATATAAGCCGCCTCCTTCTGACCCAGCTTTCATTACCTAGCAGCTACCTCCAGATTCCGTAGTGGTCAGCGCAGCAAGGAAAAGGGCTAACTCCCAGTCGCTAGGCTGATGCACTGCCACCAGATAAAGAAAGCAGGAAATTTGATGCTGCTGGTAAACGAGTAGCATCACAAGCGGCCAATTAATGGAGATTAGCCAACTCCCAAGCACTACTGGCTAGGTACGATAGGGCCCCCTGGGACGAGATGAAAGATATCATCCAGAATCTCCCCAAGGATCAACAAAAAAGAGCCCAGCAGGTAGTCGAGGAAGGGCAGGCTATTACAAATAATCAAATTAGGTCAGCTCTAGACTCTGCAGACACAGCGGCAAGAACAATCAATACTGTGGTCACCATTAGAAGACACGCATGGCTTCGGTCGTCTGGGTTTAAACCAGAAATCCAGCAGGCTGTCCTTAACATGCCATTTAAAGAAAAAAAGCTTTTTGGCACTCAGGTTGATACAGCCATTGAAAAAAAGAAAAAGGACTCTGACACTTCTAAAGCCATGGGTGCTCTTTATTCAACACAGTACAGAGACTTTTTTCGCAAGCCTCAATACAGGGGAGGTTTTAGAGCCCAAACATCTGAGGCATCTACCTCACAATCAAAACTGTCCTACCAGCCTCAATACCAAAGAGGTGGGTTTCGAGGAACTTACAAGGGCCAATTCCCCAGAGGTAGGGGAAAATATCAGCCATCAAAGCAAACCTCACACACAAAGCAGTGACTTGCTCCACATCTTCCCTCACCACACTTCCCCTGTGGGAGGAAGACTGCAAAAGTTCCACACACACTGGTTACCCATCACAACAGACAATTGGGTCTTATCCATTATCCATCATGGTTACTGCATAGAATTCGCGCAAATTCCTCCAGATATACCTCCAAAACCACACAAACTCTCCTCCCAACACATTTTAATGTTGCAAACAGAGGTACAGTCACTACTACTCAAACAAGCCATAGAGCTTGTACCACATCATCAAATAGGAACAGGGGTTTACTCCCTGTATTTCCTCATTCCCCAAAAAGAGGGAACATTGAGACCAATACTAGATCTCAGAACCCTCAATCTTTACATCTTATCAGAACACTTTCACTTGATAACACTACAGGATGTAGTCCCACTGTTACAACAACAAGATTTTATGGCAACATTGGATCTCAAAGATGTGTATTTTCACATACCCATCCATCCAGCGCACAAAAAATATCTCAGGTTTGTAATACAAGGAAAACATTACCAGTTCAAAGTGTTGCCTTTCGGGATAACAACAGCTCCCAGAGTATTTACAAAATGCCTTGCCGTAGTCGCAGCCTACATAAGAAGGCAACACATCCATGTCGTCCCATATCTCAACGACTGGCTAATAAAATCCAACAGCCAGACACAGTGTCAACACCATACACGTTATGTAATACAGACCCTACACACGCTAGGGTTCTCAATAAACTACCAAAAATCTCACTCCCAACCAGCGAAGGTTCAACAGTATTTAGGAGCCACATTAAATACCCAAACAGCACTTGCAAGCCCAAGTCCACAAAGGGTACAATCATTCCACAATATATTACCACAAATACAGCCAAACCAACAGTACACAGTCAAGTTTGTCATGAAACTGTTGGGCATGATGGCATCATGCATCGCCATTGTCCTGAATGCAAAACTAAACATGTGGCCCTTACAACAGTGCCTTGCAAAACAATGGTCACAGGCACATGGTCAACTTCAAGATCTAGTGTTGATAGACCGGCAAACACACATCTCGCTTCAGTGGTGGAATTCCACAAATTTAAACAAAGGGCGGCCATTTCAAGACCCTGTGCCTCAAGCCACACTTAGAACAGATGCATCAATGATTGGATGGGGAGCACACCTCAACAATCACAACATTCAGGGACAATGGGACAACAAACCCAAACAACTTCACATAAACCACTTAGAATTGCAAGCAGTATTTCTAGCACTCAAAGCCTTTCAACCTTTTCTCGTTCACAAACACATTCTCATCAAAACATACAACATGACTACAATGTACTACCTAAACAAACAAGGCGGGACCCACTCATCACAACTATGCCTTCTAGCACAAAAGATTTGGCATTGGGCAATACACAACAACATTCACCCTGTAGCACAATACATTCCAGGGATACACAATCAATTAGCAAATGTTCTCAGCTAGGATCATCAACAAACACACAAGTGGGAAATTCACCCCCAAGTACTTCACAAATACTTTCACCAATGGGGAACACCAGACATAGATCTATTCGCCAGCAGCGAACACGCAAAATGCCAAAACTTTGCATCCAGATTCTCACACCCTCTATCCAAGGGCAATGCTCTATGGATCAACTGGTCAGGGATATTTGCTTACGCTTTTCCCCCTCTCCAGCTCATTCCATTTCTGGTCAACAAACTGCGTCAAAACAAACTCAAACTCATACTTATAGCGCCAACGTGGGCATGTCAACCATGGTACACAACATTGTTAGACCTATCACTAGTACCACACATCAAGCTGCCAAACAGACCAGATCTGTTGACACAAAACAAACAACTAATCAGGCATCCAAATCCAGCAATACTCAATCTAGCAATTTGGCTCCTGAAGTCTTAGAGTTTGGATATCTACATCTTCCACCAGAATGTATGGAAGTCAATAAACAAGCAAGAAAACCCACTACCAGGCAGTGCTATGCAAATAAATGAAAAAGGTTTGTCTTTTACTTTCAATCCAAACAATTTACACCTCTTTCCGCATCAATAAAAGATATTGTAGGTTACTTGCTTCATCTGCAAAAAGCAAATTTAGCTTTTTCATTAATTAAAATACATCTCACAGCTATTTCAGCATATTTACAAAGTATACCACACACATCTCTATTTAGAGTCCATGTTATCAAAGCCTTCATGGAAGGGCTAAAACGTATCATACCATCAAGAACACCTCCAGTGCCTTCATGGAATCTCAATATTGTACTCACACGGCTCATAGGTCCACCATTCTAACCCATGCATTCGTGTCAGATTCAATATCTAACGTGGAAAGTAGCATTCCTTGTTGCAATCACTTCATTACGAAGAGTTAGTGAAATACAAGCATGCACTATTGAACAACCCTTTATACAAATACACAAACATAAAGTAGTACTTCGCACAAACCAAAATTCCTACCTAAAGTCATCTCACCGTTTCATATCAATCAAACAGTGGAACTTCCAGTCTTCTTCCCACAGCCAGACTCAGTAGCAGACAGAGCGCTGCATACATTAGACATTAAAAGAGCTTTAATGTATTACATTGACAGAACAAAATCATTTAGGAAAACTAAACAGTTATTTGTGGCATTCCAAAAACCACATACTAGAAATCCAATCTCAAAAGAAGGACTAGCTAGATGGATAGTAAAATGTATCCAAACGTGTTGCCTAAAAGCCAAAAGATAGCTATTAGTAACACCAAAAGCACATTCCACAAGAAAAAAGGTTCAGCAATGGCCTTTTTAGGAAATATACCAATGACAGAGATTTGTAAAGCAGCCACTTGGTCAACACCCCCATACATTTACCAAGAATTACTGTGTAGATGTGTTAGCAGCACAACAAGCCACAGTAGTACAGGCTGTACTAAGAACACTATTTCAAACAACTTCAACTCCTACAGGCTGACCACTGCTTATTGGAGGAAAACTGCTTTGTAGTCTATGCACAGCATGTGTATCTGCAGCTACACATGCCATTGAACGGAAAATGTCACTTACCCAGTGAACATCTGTTCGTGGCTTGTTCCGCTGCAGATTCACATGCACCCACCCGCCTCCCCGGGAGCATGTAGCCATTTAAGTTACAACAAACATTTGTACATATGTATACATATATTTCACTTCCATTTGCATGGACATCTCTTTCCTTTATACTCTATCACTTCTACCTTACCTCTGCGGGAAAACAATCCAAGATGGAGTCAATGCTCATGCGCAGTGGAGCAGAAGAGGAGGAGTCACTCGATCCCGTGACTCAAACACTTCTTCGAAGAAAAACAACTTGTAACTCTCCGAGCCCAACACTAGATGGCAGGACCTATGCACAGCATGTGAATCTGCAGCGGAACATGCCACAAACAGATGTACACTGGGTAACTGACATTTTCCATATATAATATTTATATAGGCACTAGTAGGCAACTTTTTTTTTGTACATTGATATTTGAACTCTTCAATTTAATGATTTGACGAACATTTATCTTGCTTGATTTGACAGTGTTAATTTATTTGTGTTTTTTTGCGGACGATGATGAAAAACCATTTTGATATTTGCTGTTTACCAGATTGATTATGTAACTATTGTATCCATAGATTATCTTTCTTAACAGCTAAGAGTACATACCAGTAAGATAGCTGGTATAATGGCAGTGCAGTTGGTGTAGGACAAAATCTGACTATTCACCTTAAATTGTATTAATTTTGTCAATTACCGGGAATACGTTTGCCCAAATTAACATAAGTGATAGTCTGTATTTTAGTAGTTTTATAATATTTTCATAAATCAACATTCAGTACATATTCAGAAGTGAAGTATAATACCACAGACACTGGGCAAGTGATGGGAAGCAATGAAAAAATATTCAGGTGGTGTTATGGATTGCGCTGTACAAATGAGGAAATGCCAGACCTTAAAATGTTATTACAAAAACACAGCCTATTGCCACTTTCCAGAGAAAATAGAGGGAGTAAGGAAAGCAAGGCTAATACCTTCTAATGTGGTTTTTTTTCTGGTACAAAGTTATTTGAAGTCATGAAAACATGCAAAGTGCTTGCAGTAAATTTATTTTATGAACAAATTCAAAATAAAGGGGGTGATTCTAACTTCGGCGGGCGGCGGAGGCCGCCCGCCAAAGTTCCCCCACCAAAATACCGCTCCGCGGTCGAAAGACCACTGAGGCTATTTTGGGATTTGCCCTGGGCTGGCGGGCGGCCGCCAAAAGGCCGCCCGCCAGCCCAGGGCAAATCAACCTTCCCACGAGGACGCCGGCTCAGAATTGAGCCGGCGTAGTGGGAAGGTGCGACGGGTGCAGTGGCACCCGTCGCGTATTTCAGTGTCTGCATAGCAGACACTGAAATACTTTGTGGGGCCCTCTTCCGGGGCCCCTGCAGTGCCCATGCCATTGGCATGGGCACTGCAGGTGCCCCCAGGGGCCCCGCTGCACCCCCTACCGCTATCCTGTTCCTGGCGGGAGACCCGCCAGGAACAGGATGGCGGTAGGGGGTGTCAGAATCCCCATGGCGGCGGAGCATGCTCCGCCGCCATGGAGGATTCTGCAGGGCAGCTGGAAACCGGCGGGAGACCGCCGGTTTCCCGCATCTGACCGCGGCCGAACCGCCGCGGTCAGAATGCCCTGCGGGGCACCGCCGGTCTGTCGGCGGTGCTCCCGCCGACCCTGGCCCGCCGGGGTCAGAATGACCCCCAAAGTGTTTTTGTGTGCAGTGCCAGTAGACCATCCAATGATCGTCTTGATCTGCAGCCAGATTTTACATCATCTGTACAGTCTGCTCCAGTTTCTTCTGCAGGGACAAGTTCATGGGGCGGTAAAAATTTGAGTAATATGTTGTGTGTTTTAGAGTGAATTATTTGAACATTATTTTACTCAATGTGTTTTTCATTTCGATCAAATGAATCTGTCTTCTCATTTGGTATTTATATCTTCCAGTATATCTAAGGCTAGAATCTTTATCAATGCTATTGTGTATGTTATTTCTGCACAAATGCTCGCCTATTTTGTTATCTCGTCACTCGCTAAGAGGCCATTTGCTCTGCCTTTTCATCAGCATTTAAATATAATTGCTCCATAACAGACTGGTTTTAGGTGTGGCATGGGGTTGAACTTGTACAGTAATGTAGAAAAATATTTGGATACTCAATAAGTGACACTGAATGTCTTAGTCATTTTAATAATTGAGGCCACTGTCTACAAATTTCTGAAATGCCCATCATGAAAGAGTCATACAAAGAGAGAGAGACAGAGCCTTAATTCTCCTAAGCTTGACAAAAACACTTCAGCACCTCCTCTGTTGCAGTAGAAGGTCGGGGCAGTGCAGTGCACATTCATTTTCCCTGTGTCTTTTTGTGGATTTGGTATATAAGAAGGACTTCTCAGTCCGTGGCAATCTTCAAGCTTTCTCTGGTCAGTTGGAAAAAGTTGGAAAATTGTCAGATAGGTTAAATAGAAAGAGGTGCTGTGTAAAGATGACGCCTACTAGCTGCACGAGAATTTGGTCATAGAGCATTGTAGCATTCAGTCTTATTAAGTATATAGTAGCAATCAAGATCTTGTGCCCTGGTCACCAAACAAATATGGCACTCTTTGCAAGAGAACTGCTCTCCTCCATGTGATAATTTGAATGCATTTGAATTATTCTTTATTCCACTACTTAAAATGTTTCAATATTAAGAGTTATACAACACAGTTTTCCATTAATCTGCCTAAAATATTATTAAAAACCGATTTATCATATCTTGTCCCATTAGGAAAAAAACTAGTTTGAGGTATTTCCTCCATGGTTCAGGAAATTCAGAACATCGTACAAAGTAGACAAATGTTTGATTCTCTCCTCATCTAGGTCTCAGAGCTAGTGTTCGTTTCTTGTCTGCTTAACATCATGCACCCTCAGATTGCAATAGTGGAATATTAAGTAACTTAAGCCTAAAAATGTTTTTTTCCCTTTCTGAATTAATGTGGGATTCCATTAAGATTGTTTTTTCACAGCATATGTGCTTTGCAGATATTTTGTGTTCTTTTAATTAGGTGATTGTTCCAGATGAACCAAGAAATGTTTTGTTTTATTTGTTTTCTTTATTAATACTTTGCTATATTAATAACTTGCTTTTGTAACACAGACATAAAGGTGTAGGATATGCAGGACAGATTCTGACAGTGCCTGCGTAGTATTCTGGATGGAGAGTATCAGACAAATAATTCCTACGTAGTTAAGGTTGTGAGACATTCACTAACTTTTCATAGAATGGTGGTGCATACAACTTAGAACGATATGTAGCGTTCCAAAACCTAAATGAATGAGACTGTTTACATGGGCATATGGTTGTCGATCCTCTTGAAAATCCGACAATAATCAAAGACAATGGAAATGTGGTATGGCTAAACTCAAAAAGCAACCTGAACAACAATACCTAGAGGGAATATGCTTTAGGTATTGTTGTCCCCCCCATGTAGTAAACTGGGCTGTTCAAAAGATCCACTCCCAGGAAGTGTTGTAGATGTTCATTACAAGACCTGTCAAAGCGCAAATATGTAAAAATGGCTGCAGTCCCCCAGCAGGATGTTTTTGGGGACAGGCACTGTTGTAAATGGCAGACCCTCCCTTAAGTTATCAAGAACCTTCATTATGGTTCAATGGGGCGTTACCATGCATAGGAGAGCTAGTTAGAACGGGTCTATCAAGACTTCTGGGATCCACATGGGCAGCGTTAATGGAATAAACACCACACTCAAGCATAAACATTTTAATGCACATCAAATATGAGGTATTGCTGAAACTAGTGAATGTATATAGACAACCCAGACCGTATGTATTACAGGTGGCAAGGACCAAGATTGGGGCTCTAGTAGTCAGGCGTGGACCTCCTATACAGGCTACAAGTCCAAAGCAGTAACAGGCAAAGTGCCCACAAAACGTGACAAAGTACCATTTTGTATTGTTCATGGAACTAATTAGTTAGAGGTTGGCTTTTATCATTCAGTGCCAATAAAACAATCATAGAATATTGATTGCACCTTCCCCAGGGAATAGTACTATTTATTGAAGAAAGAGGTACATTGTATGAAGCTGGCTCTCTTTATAGTGCACTTAAATGAAGTACACTGTGCAGAGAGTCCAGTGGATACCCAGTTGGTATTGCAAAGACAGAAGTAGATATGATTAATGCTCTATTTTGTGGTAGCGTCGGTGAGCGTTTATCAGAGGGTAGTGCTAAGCATTTGTTGTAGTCACAGAGGTAATAAATGAGACACATACTCAATGAATAAATCCAAGACAAATTTAGAAAAATAAATTCTTTTTTATATATGTTTTGAACCCAAGAACTTCGTAATCAAGTAAGTAGACTTATCAGCATAAATAATTTGCAGTTTCAAAAATATACACAGCACAATTTTCAGAGTTCTCCCAATGTTATCCTATGGAGGAAAAACAATATTCAGCAAACACATGGTTAACAACGACTTACAAAGCCAATCTCAGGCAGTTAAAGAACGTACTAGGCAGTGATCAGAACCACACTAATGGGTCACACAGGGCGTCACTAGGGCAGCTGCATGCAGAGGTGCAGTGTAGGATTGGATGCCCAAAGGTTTCCTATGGGAGTTTCACCCCATGACAAACAGGTAGCAGGCTCTGGCTGAGAAGCCAGTAGGAGACAACAAGCAGGTAGGTAATGGACTTGGGGTGCTCAGGGACGTAGGTGCACATCTGGCCCTCTTCTCCTGTGCCCAGGGGTGACAGATGCAAGTGGTATCTTTATGCATTGAGTTTTTATGTCCAGGAGCACTCACCTTCAGGGGGTCCTGTGTGTTGAGGCTACAGGCATCGCTGTGGAGTCCAGCAGGGATGGACCCAGGTTTTACTTAAGCTCTTAGGAGCAAGGGGACGTCATTGGCCCCCATAACACACCTCAACTGGGGTCAGAGGTCACAGGTGCAATGATTGCTGGAGCTGCCGGATTTTCTTTCTCCACAAGCATGTGGGAGAGGGGGCCTGCGTTCAGAGACTGCAGGCGTCTCAGGAGAGTCAAAGATGGGTGAGACCACACTGGACTTGTTCTCTTGGCAGCTGGGGACTGGTGTTAGCACTGTCAGTTGGCTTCACCTCAGGTCGTGGACGTTGGATGCAGTGGTCACTTCTGGTATCGGGTTTCTGGGGTCCACCAGCTGCAGAGTCTTTGAATTTTTTTTTTTTTTTTTTTTTTTTTTGGGGTTGGGGGAGTTTCTTGTTGCAGGGCAAGTCCAGTTCCCATTGGAGGCTTGAGTCAAGTTGGCTTCTAGTGCAGGATCCTTCAAGGTCAGCAGGCAGGCTGGAGTGGCTTGTTCCAGGACAGCTGCTTTTTCTTTTCCTCTTCTGTGGGTGCAACCCTTCTTTGTCTGGGTCTTCTTAGGCTGTCGAAATCTGAGTTCTAGTGTTCAGGGGTGCCACCTAAATACTCAATTTAGGGGCATTACTGGGGAGTGCCAGGCAGTAGCCAATGGGCTAACCACCTTTAGGCTGACTACACACTTCTTATGACCACTTCCTCTGGGAAGTGGCATAACCCTAACCCTAGTGGCCTAACTCCTTCCAAACAAGGTAGAGTAATTTAAAAAGTAGTTTCCACATCAGCTCGTCCACCTCAGGGGTTCGACTGGTATGAAGTTGGCACTCCTCCTAATTTAACTAATTTCCTATCTGTGCTGCTGCCAAATTTGGGGTCAGGATGGGGGGCTGGTCATCTCCACCATATGGAGAGACCTGGGTTGCATTACAAAGGCGGAAAGGCCTTTAAAGCTCCCCTCCCTGGGGAAAACGATTTGGACATACTAGGCTAGTAGACATGGGTTACCAACCTACTTCGTGTTTTTGCCTGGCCAAGATGCCCAGCTTGGGGGATATCGTGGGTCAAAGTGAGGAGAAACTCTCTAAACTGCTGAGGCACTATCACCCTCCTAGTGGCATCAGGTGTGGGTCTCTGGCCTCAGTGAATAGGAGTAGGTCCTGTGGGAACCACTGATATCTCCCTTTTCCTGACAAGCAGCTTGCGCTCTCAGGCCTTCAAGAGTGGGACAGGTCCTCTGTCCCTGGCGCAGATCCTCCCTAAAGCGTCCCCCTGGTCCTAGGAGCTCTGCCACGCAAGTCCCGAGCTGAGGTTCAATTCATTTGGGGCTGTCAGGTCTTATCCCTGAGAAGAGGGGACTTGTTCTGGTGTCTGGTTGGAAGCTGCCGTCCCAGACTTTTTGTCTTTCCTTTTAGTAGGCTGGACCATCATTCCAGACTCCAACTCTACTTTTTCACCCTCAGCCTTGCTTTGTGATCTTGTTTTTACTCAGATCCGTTCAGGGATACTCAGCATAGCTGCATGGGTTTTTATTTCTACCTCAGCCCAGATCATTTCCTAGCAGACAGTGCACATGTATAGCGGGAGATATCACCATCTTATTCCGGCCAGTAACTCCTTCTCATTCCAAGGATACCATTGCCGTAGGATGTACCTTAGCCTGATTATCAGCATTAAGGACTTTGTATGTCTTACCAGTCAGATACTGTTCAGTGGACACAAGTTGCTCAGTCACAATGGTGACACTGGCACCAGTGTCTCTCGGTGCTTCAACTTGGTTGATATGAGGCTGTTGTCTGAATCTCTATAGATTCTTGGGCCAGACAGCCACGGCAGCTACATCCATCCCACCCTCTGAGACTAAGGTTGCCTCAGTAGGCTCATTGACATGGCCAGGGCCAACTTGGAATCCCATCTGGAGACTTAACACTGCAATTACTGCAGGTGCACTACAAGCATTATTTTTGTTTGAACAGTTAAGATCTCCAATTTGGTGTTCATTGGTTTGGCAGGTATGACACCAAGCCTTTCTATGATCCCAGTTATTACCCTTGTACCTGCCTTTGGGCTGGGTAAAGACTTGTGACCCACCCTCCTGTGTAGGTTTTTGGGGGCCTTCAGAAGACTCCTTTTTTTGGTTACCCTCTTTTCCTCGTGGGAACTGTTTGGCCTTCTTTTTGTGGTATTCCCCCACCAGTGGAAGTTTTGGTCACCCTTGGCTTGACCCAGTGGTCTACCTTCTTGCCCAATTCTTGAAGAGAAAGTGAACCTAGGCCTACCAGGTACTGATTTAGCTTTTCCTGCACACAATTACTCAACATATGTTCAGTCATCAATACATTGTAAAGCCCCTCATAATCATGCACATTGTTACCTTCTAACCAGCCACCTAGTGTCTGTACTGAAAAAACTACAGGGCTGACTGAGTTTTTTTAGAGTTTACCTGAAGTTAGTTCTGTACTCTTCAGGAGTAAACCCAAAGCCCTCAAGTGGGGTGTTCTTCTGAGGTCATAGGACTGAACATCTGCCTCATTCAGTGTCAAGAGTCTATCCCTGCATTTTTCTGAGAACATTTCCCAAAGGAGAGAGCCCCAGTGTTTGCTAAGCTTTTAGGAAACACTGGCCCTGTCAAAGGCTGTGAAACTCTTGGTGATATCATCATCATCCTCATATTTGGGGACAATCCGTTTGGGTATTTTAGGGTTAGAGTGCCCTACACTGTCCCTAGTTATAACATTGCTGTCATTCTTCATGGATGTTAAACCCATTTCTGCTCTTTACCTTTTTTATGGCCGGTATCCTGTCTTCCAGGGCAATTCTTCTAAATAATCTCATCCTCAAAGAGTTCTTCTCTGGGCCTTGAGCCGTCCTCACTAGAGGGATGTGCTCTAGGCATCTGAGGTTATATGTGGGGTGCAGGATCCTCTCAAGTATGGAGGGTCCAACTTACTCAATCTGCTGTGATCCTTAGGGTCATTGGCCCCATCAGATGGGTCTGATCATACTGTGCCAACAGATCCTGGAGCTTTACTGTGGTAAGGTTTGGGCCTGTTTTAATTTTGTGCCCTTTGCAGAGGGATTTTAACTGCTTATGGGAAAGCTGGAAGTAAACCTCAAAAGTAAAGGGTAAAGATGAGCTACTTATGCACACCCTCTGAGGTACTCATTATAGTTCTGTAGTTGGGAACTTTTTGAGCTATGCCATAATCCGAACACAAATTTTACAGTCCTAACTAAAGTAAGTCTTTTAAGATTTGTAACTGTTATGCTGCTGGGAACTATCCAGGACCCTAACAGTTACGTTTAGGAATTTGGAGAAAAAAAACACCCAATTCAAAAAAATTATCTAAAGGCAATGTTTGGATTTAATCATGTAGTCACTTATTGAACAAGTGGTATCAGCAGATGCTAAGTGGTAGACCACATCGCAGTTCCACCAATGCAGGAAGCTGGCTCTCTATATGGTGCACCCTGCAGAGAGGCCAGTGGATCCCCAATTAGTTTCCAGAAGAAAAAGTAGATAGGACTAATGCTCTATTTTGTAGTAGTGTGGGTGAGCAGTTAGGCTTGTCAGAGGGTAGTGCTAAGCATTTGTTGTGATCAAAGAGCCACTAAATGAGACACACACTGAAAGAATAAATCTGAGACCAATTTACAAAATAACACTTCTTTTTATATATACTTTAAACCCCAATACTTCGTTATAAGGTAAGTACATTTTTAAGCATAAATACTTTTCACTTGCAAAAATCGACACAGTGCAATTTCACTAGCTCTTCAATGTTAGCCTATTAAAGGAAAACACATTCAGCAAACAAGCACTTTACAACTACTCACAGGACCAATCGTGTAGACTTAAAGTGAGTACTGGGCAACGTTCCGGACCACACCAACAGGTCACTCCAGGCAGCACTAGGGCAGCCGAGTGTAGAGGTGTAGTAGGGCGTTGAGTGAGCAATGTATTTCAATGGGGATTGATCCCCTGGGATTTAGGCTGCAGGCTCTGACTGGGGTGCCAGTCGGGGCCAACCAACAGGTAGGTTGCAAACATGATGTGCTTAGGGACATAGGTGCATCTTTGGTCCTCTTTACTAGGGCTCAGAGTGTGATGGATGCAGGGGTGTTGTTTGGCGTCTGGTTTCCTTGACCAGGACGAATCACGGTTGGGAGGGTTCTGTGTTCTGATGCTGCAGGCTTCGTCATGAAGTCCAGGGGAGGTGAAGCCACAGTGGACGTCAGCTCAGAATAGCTGGAGGATGTTGTTCACACCAGGGGTCCACTTCAACTCGGGCCAGCGGCGACGGATGCAGTGTTTTTTTTTTTTAGATCAGGTGTCTCATCTCAGAGGCTGATGGAGAGGGGGCCTGGTTGCTGAGGCTACATTCAACTTCAGGAAGTCTAGGAGGGGTGAAACCATGATGGTTTCAGGCCCTGGGCAGCTGGGGAACCTTGCTGGCACCAGAAGTCCACTCCCCCTAGGGTCGGTGACTTTGCGTGCAATGGTGTCTTCAGGTGTCCGGTCTTTGAGGTTCTGGGTGCTGCAGAGTCCTTTCCTTAGAGATGGTTGGAGAGCAGGTCAGCTGGTCACAGAAGACTTGTCTTCTTCAAAGGCAAGCAGTCCTCCCAGGTTTCTGATGGTTCAGCTACTGGACGGGCATCTTCTGGTGCCTAGTCCGTCGAAGAGAGGCCGGCAGTGTTGGTACCAGGTCAGCTGCTTCTTGTTCTCCTCTTCTCCGGGTGTATTTCTTCTTAGTTCTTTACTTAGGTCATCAGGTTATGAGTTCTGGGGTTCAGATGTGCCACCTAAAGGCTCAATTTAGGGGTGTTACAGGGAGTGCCAATGGGTTGCCCATCATTAGGGTGACTGCACCCTTTCTATTACCACTTCTGTTGGGAAGTTGCCATAACCCTGACCCCAGTGGTCTAATTCCTTCCAAACCATGATTGATGAATTTAAAAACTGGTGCCCACTTCAGCTCACATACTTGGGTGGGGGTGACTGCCATAAAGTGGGCACACACCCTAATCTCCCTAATTTTCCTGCCTTTCTGCCAAAAGCGGGGTCAGGACAAAAAGGGGGGGGGGGGGGAGTTGGTCATCACCACCACTTGGAGAGACCTGGGTTGCATTACAAAGGCAGCTAGGCCTTTGAAGCTTCATGACCTGAAATGTCCATCCTGCCTGGAGAAGGTGTCCATGCCCCGCCCAGTGCAGGCTTTTGTCTGTGGAACCCAAGAGCCCTTAAGGGGTCAGAAACGTGGCTAAGGTGGGTAAACTGGTCACGACCAGTCAGTTAAAAAGCTAGTAGCTGGTAGATTTTTGGGAGGCACCTCTAAGGTGCCGTCTGGGTGCATGTATTAGTGAATCAAGCACTTGCATCAGTGTGGGTTCACTGATATCAAACATCCCTAGCTTCAGTGAAGCCATCATGTGGCTGTGGAACTCATAGTGACCAGTGTCCAGCACGTTTTTAAAATGGCTTCCTGGTCACTTACTATGTCTGAGAGTCGACAGATATGTAGCAGGGGCATGTGTGCTTGTGCAGATATGCCTTCATATGTAATATAATGCACCTTGCCTTTGGGCTGTAAGGCCTGCAAGAGGGGTGACTTACATATATTACGTGCAGTTTTAGGGTATATGACACACACACACACTGTGCTCCATGTTGCAGTTTCACTTTTGTCTGCACCAAGACACGCATCCTGCAATGGCAGCCTGCCACGTGCTTTTATGAGGGGGCCCTTAGGGTGGCACAATTCATGCTGCAGCCCTTAGGGACCCTCTTTAGTACCCCAGGCCCTAGGTACCAGAAGTACCATTTATTAGGGACTTACAGAGGAATCTAAAGGTTTTGCCATTTGGGGAAATGCAGTTTTAGGTGAAAGATCTGGCTTTGGGGACCTGGTTAGCAGGAATCCAGTGCAGTTTCAGTCAAAATTACATCAGAAGCTAGGCAAAAAGCGGGAACTAACCATGCTAAAAGGGTTGCTTTCCTACAACCACAATTAACACAAGTACACCTACTATTAGAGAGAAAGAATGACTTATACGGTTGGAGGTGTCAAAGAGCAAATAAACAGAAGCTCAATATAGGGGGGCTCCCAAGAGACACGTAAAGCAAATCTCTTCAACTTTGGTAAACTACCTTGAAGACGATGGACGGCCGAATATGACAGCAAACTATAGGTCATTTGCCTTAAGGAGAAAGCACATTAATTTCATGTGGATAGGTTGAGTGGATATGTGCATATATACTTTCAGGTGGATCAGGGGCCTGGGATCTAGGAAATAAACCATTTTGAAGGGATGATATACAAAGTATATACAAGGTATTTGTTGACATCGCTTAGGTCCAAAATCGTTAGATGTCTTCTGTATCAAAAACAGGATGAAGTACATTCCCTTTCCCCATTTATCTTGATGAATTGCCATCACTCCTCTTTCTGCTACATCATCTTGTTCCCTAATAATACCTCCACCTCTTTGCTCCCTGAGCAGTACCTACAAATCTTCACCTCCCTGCATATCCATTTTCAAGGTGGCTGTTTCTTAAAGAAAAAAAAATAACTCCAACAGAGCTTCCGGTGCTGGCCAGATGGGAATTGATGCTTGTTATTGGGGCAGAAAACGCATCAAGAAAAGAACCCAATATTTTCCATGGTGTGCCGCAGCATATCAGACAGCTGCTGGTCCTGGATTATTTTTTATTTTTTTTACATTTCTGGGTCTGGACCATCTTTCCCTGAAGACTCTGAAAAACTGTGTACCTTCTCCTCTTCATCACAAGAGTTTGGCTTTTTAAAGAATTTCACACTGTTCTGTTATTTGAGGCATTGTCCACCCTGTGAGAATTTACTACAACGTGGTGAAGCAAGACTGAATTGCTCCCAGTGTGAGAGGAAGGGTTTGTTGCACAAAACTGGGTTATTTCTTTCTGTGTATCTGTGTGTGTGTGAGTAAAAAATAAAAAAAAAAATATATATATATATTTATTTATATATATATATATATATATATATAACCTTAGACACTCCTTCAAACATCAGGAGAACCAGGACACCTCCAATATGAAAATTCAATTTATTTCAGCACAAAATCCAACGCGTTTCGGCCACAGCCTTACTCATGGATACCACATAAATAAAGTGCTTCACATATATAGCCCAAGTTAGTCATAAAAATAAAAAACAGACAAAACCTAA
The DNA here is from genome assembly GCF_031143425.1 of Pleurodeles waltl. Lineage (NCBI taxonomy): Eukaryota > Metazoa > Chordata > Amphibia > Caudata > Salamandridae > Pleurodeles > Pleurodeles waltl. Next base: position 450,300,234 of record NC_090436.1, on the reverse strand, counting down.
TGACACCCACTGGAAAACACATATTTGTGGTGGCCATCTTAAAGTGCACATTCAATCTTAATACACTATAATAAATATTAAATAGTTTTTAAATAGTTTTTAAATCACATTGATATCCCCCATAAGGTTTTCAAAATCCAAAGACTTATTCAAAATTATTTCTCATGATGTTACTTTCCAAACAATTAGTAGAAAATATAATAAATAAATATCTAATACACAATTGCAAATTTATAAAATAATTCAATTATTAAATTATTAAATATTTCATTTCCTGACGTTTGAGTAAAATATCTATATACATTTTCTAATTGAAGTCCAATATAATTCATAGAATATTCCATATAAATATTTAATACTCAAACCCATGTCTCAATTACTACCATCATATCTTGTACTGCCCAAGTGGGCATATACATTTGCAAGTAACTACCCTGGAGGATGACATATGATTTCCGATGTTTATACATAAATGGCCTCATCCTACTAGTGCATCATGACTTCTTAACCCAAGTGAGTGAACATACAAATTTCATTCATAATAAAAAAACTAACACCTCTCCATATCTTAATGTACATTGAAATATCACCAACACTACAGAATACTATTATAGTAAAAAATACTTATTATAATACAAATCACCACATATCCTCAAAATATATCAATTACTCTAGATGGATACTCAACTCCTCACTCTAATTCAGCCCTACAGGTTCCAATGTCTCAAACTCAATTATATATTTCGACTCCAAAGTACGTAACGTCCTTACTCTAATACCGCCCCTTTTTGTTGATCTTAACTTGGTCAATGACCACAAACTTCAATAAATTCTCATTACCAAAATGTTGCTTAAAGAAATGCCTCGCTACCGGGTAGTTTTTATCATGGTTCTTGATAGCTCGTCTATGTTCCAGAACTCTTTTCTTTGCACTGTGTATATATATTATGTTCGATGGCATGTGTAGCTGCAGATACACATGCTGTGCACATTCCGCGATCTAGTGTTGGGCTCGGAGTGTTACAAGTTGTTTTTCTTCGAAGAAGTCTTTTCGAGTCACGAGATCGAGGGACTCCTCCCCTTTCGGCTCCATTGCGCATGGGCGTCGACTCCATCTTAGATTGTTTTCTTTCCGCCATCGGGTTCGGACGTGTTCCTTTTCGCTCCGCGTTTCGGTTCGGAAAGATAGTTAGAATCTCGGAAAATTCTACGGTATTGTTTGCGTTCGGTATCGGGTTAGTTACAACAGATCGACACCGAATTTTGAAGAACTCCGGTGGCCCTTCGGGGTTTTTGATCCCCCGGCGGGGCCTGGTCGGCCCGACCACGTGCATCATCAAGGCTAATGGAACAGACCCCATTCCACTTCTGCCCCGAATGTCACAACAAGTATCCTTACATAGATCAGCATCTGGTCTGTAATTTGTGTTTGTCTCCCGAACACAAAGAGGATACCTGTGAGGCCTGTTGAGCGTTTCGGTTGAGGAAGACATTAAGAGACCTAAGGGCGAGAAGACTACAAATGGCGTCGGCGGCGACAGGACAAAGACACTTGGAGGAGGAAGAAGAAACCTTCTCCATCGAGGATTCGGACTCGGACAAGGTCGATCCCGAAAAGACGCCAAAAACCGTGAGTAAGATTTCGACACACAAAACACACGGAAAGTCCAATAAAGCCCAGGGGACGCCACCGCCAGCAGGCCATGGCTTAACCCGGAAAGTAGGTGACCGACCATCGGCACCGAAAAAGGGCACGCATGTGTCGAAGGCATCCGACTCCGGTCGAGATACAGGCACAGAGCAGACGCGACCCTGAGAAAGCGGGTCAGAGCAATTTCTGCGCAGAGAGGGCGGCACCGAAGCAAGTCAGCATCGAGAGATCGGAACGCCGAAAACTAAAAAAGTGGCGTCAGAGCCGAAAAAGACTGCCGAAAAAGTTTCCATACCGAAACATCCGGCCTCTGAACCGAAATCAAGTTCCTACAGAGAGGAACAGGGACTGTCCTCACAAATGCAAGGACATAGGTTCGGACAAGAACTAGAGTCAATGGAGCCAGATTACACTCAAAGAAGGCTCCACATCCAAAAAGACACAGGGAAGATAAGTACTCTTCCCCCAATTTGGATGAAAAGAAGACTTGCCTTCCAAGAGAAAGACAAGCAGCCACAGGCAAAGGTGGCAAGACTAGTAACCCCGCCACCATCTCCACCACGTTCAACACAACCATCACCGATAGATACTCCACCACTGATGCAGTCTCCAACTCATACTGGAATGAGTCAGGATGATCCCGACGCATTGGATCTTTATGATGCGCCAGTATCAGATAACAGCCCAGACTGTTATCCAGCGAGACCGTCGCCACCTGAGGACAGTACAGCCTACACACAGGTGGTGTCAAGAGCTGCGGCGTTTCATAATGCCACCCTGCATGCAGAGCCTATTGAGGATGACTTTTTATTTAACACACTATCGTCCACACATAGCCAGTACCAGAGTCTCCCTATGCTACCTGGAATGATAAAACACTCCAAACAGGTGTTTCAGGAGCCTGTAAAGGGCAGGGCCATAACTCCAAGGGTGGAGAAGAAATACAAGCTGCCACCAACAGACCCTGTATACATCACGCAGCAATTAACACCAGACTCTGTGGTAGTAGGGGCAGCTCGCAAAAGAGCGAACTCGCACACCTCAGGAGACGCACCACCTCCAGACAAGGAGAGTCGCAAATTCGACGCTGCAGGTAAAAGGGTTGCAGCACAAGCAGCCAACCAATGGCGCATTGCCAACTCACAGGCATTGCTGGCGAGATATGATAGGGCTCATTGGGACGAAATGCAACATTTCATTGAACACTTGCCCAAAGAGTTCCAAAAAAGGGCCCAACAAGTGGTGGAGGAAGGACAGAGCATCTCGAATAATCAAATACGCTCTGCAATGGATGCAGCGGATACAGCTGCTAGGACAGTAAATACAGCAGTGACCATAAGGAGACACGCATGGCTGCGTACATCAGGATTCAAGCCGGAAATACAACAAGCTGTGCTGAATATGCCATTTAACGGACAGCAGTTGTTTGGGCCGGAGGTGGACACTGCCATGGAAAAACTTAAAAAAGACACAGATATGGCCAAAGCCATGGGCGCACTCTACTCCCCACAGAGTAGAGGCACATTTCGAAAATCACAGTTTCGAGGGGGGTTTCGAGGACAAAGCACGGAACCCACAACCTCACAAACAAGGCCCACTTATCAGAGCCAATATCAGCGGGGAAGTTTTCGGGGGCACTATGGAGGGTGACAGTTCCCAAAAAGTAGAGGGAAGTTCCAAAGTCCCAAAACTCCACAGAACAAGCAGTGACTTCGACGTCACAAATCCCCAACACATAACACCAGTGGGGGGGAGACTAACCAAGTTCTACAAACAATGGGAGGAGATAACAACAGACACTTGGGTCCTAGCAATTATCCAGCATGGTTATTGCATAGAATTTCTAAAATTCCCTTCAAATGTCCCACCGAAAACACACAATATGACAAAACAACACATGGATCTTCTACAACTGGAGGTCCAAGCTTTGTTACAAAAACATGTAATAGAACTGGTACCAATTCATCAGAGAGGAACAGGAGTTTACACGCTGTACTTTCTCATACTCAAAAAAGACAAAACTCTAAAACCTATATTAGATCTCAGAACATTAAATATCTACATCAAATCAGATCACTTTCACATGGTGACACTGCAGGACGTAATCCCATTGCTCAAACAACACGACTACATGACAACACTAGACCTAAAGGATGCATACTTCCATATACCGATACATCCTTCACACAGAAAGTACTTAAGGTTTGTATTCCAAGGAGTACTTTACCAATTCAAAGTGTTGCCATTCGGGATAACAACTGCGCCAAGAGTTTTTACAAAATGCCTGGCAGTAGTGGCTGCTCATATCAGAAGGCAGCAAATACACGTGTTCCCGTACCTAGACGATTGGTTAATCAAAACCAACACGCAAGAACGGTGTTCACAACACACAAAGTATGTCATGGAAACCCTCCACAAACTAGGTTTCTCACTCAACTACAACAAGTCGCACCTTCAGCCGTGTCAAACACAGCAATACTTAGGGGCGACAATCAACACAACAAAAGGGATTGCCACTCCAAGTCCACAAAGGGTACAAGCATTTCAAAATGTAATACAGGCCATGTACCCAAAACAAAAGATACAAGTGAAGATGGTGATGAAACTACTAGGCATGATGTCCTCATGCATAGCCATTGTCCCAAACGCAAGATTTCACATGCGGCCCTTACAACAGTGCCTAGCATCACAATGGTCACAGGCACAGGCTCAACTTCAAGATCTAGTGTTGATAGACCGCCAAACATACACCTCGCTTCAATGGTGGAACAATATCAATTTAAACCAAGGGCGGCCTTTCCAAGACTCAGTGCCTCAATACGTAATAATGACAGATACCTCCATGATAGGGTGGGAAGCACACCTCAACCAATACAACATCCAAGGACAATGGGACACTCAGCAGAGAGAGTTTCACATAAATCACTTAGAACTACTGGCAGTATTTCTAGCGTTGAAAGCATTTCAACCTATAAACCACAAACACATTCATGTCAAAACAGACAACATGACAACAATGTATTATCTGAACAAACAGGGAGGAACACACTCGACACAGTTGTGTCTCCTGGCACAAAGAATATGGCATTGGGCAATTCACAACCACATTCGTCTAATAGCGCAGTTTATACCAGGGATTCAGAATCAGTTAGCAGACAATCTCTCTTGGGATCACCAACAGATCCACGAATGGGAGATTCACCCCCAAATACTAAACACTTACTTCCAAAAATGGGGAACACCACAAATAGACCTATTTGCAACAAAAGACAACGCAAAATGCCAAAACTTCGCATCCAGATACCCACAGGATCAGTCTCAAGGCAATGCGTTATGGATGAGTTGGTCAGGGATATTTGCATACGCTTTTCCCCCTCTCCCACTCCTTCCATATCTGGTAAACAAATTGACTCAAAACAAACTCAAACTCATACTAATAGCACCAACTTGGGCAAGGCAACCATGGTACACAACACTTTCAGACCTATCAGTAGTACCTCATGTCAAACTACCAAACAGGCCAGATCTGTTAACTCAACACAAACAACAGATCAGACACCCAAATCCAGCATCGCTGAATCTAGCAATCTGGCTCCTGAAGTCTTAGAATATGGACATCTAGACCTCACACAAGAATGTATGGAGGTCCTAAAACAAGCAAGGAAACCAACCACAAGACATTGCTATGCAAATAAGTGGAAAAGATTTGTTCATTACTGCCATGATAAACAAATACAACCCTTACACGCATCTGCTAAAGACATTGGGCCTCATTCTGACCGCGGCGGTCGCCGCCCGCCAGGCGGTCACCTCCAAATGGCAGCTCCGCGGTCAGAAGACCGCGGATGCTATTCTGGCTTTCCCGCTGGGCCGGCGGGCGCCCGCCAAGGGAGCGCCCGCCGGCCCAGCGGGAAAGACCCTGCAACACAGAAGCCGGCTCCTAATGGAGCCGGCGGTGTTGCAGGGGTGCGATGGGTGCAGTTGCACCCGTCGCGATTTTCACTGTCTGCTAAGCAGACAGTGAAAATCTTTTTGGGGCCCTGTTAGGGGGCTCCTGCACTGCCCATGCCAGTGGCATGGGCAGTGCAGGGGCCCCCAGGGGCCCCACGACACCCTTTCCCGCCATCCTGTTCCTGGCGGTAAAAACCACCAAGAACAGGATGGCGGGAAGGGGGTCAGAATCTCCATGGCAGCGCTGCTTGCAGCGCCGCCATGGAGATTCAGCCCATGCAGTGGAAATCCGGCGGGAAACCGCCGGATTCCCTTTTCTGACTGCGGCTTTAACGCCGCGGTCAGAATGGGCAGGGAAGCACCCCCAGCCTGTTGGCGGTGCTTCCGTGGTCCTCGGCCCTGGCGGTCTTGGACCGCCAGGGTCGGAATGACCCCCATTGTCAGCTACCTACTGCAATTACAAAAGTCAAAGTTAGCCTTTTCATCCATTAAAATACATCTCACCGAAATTTCAGCTTATCTGCAAACTACGCACTCAACATCACTTTTTAGGATCCCAGTCATAAAGGCTTTTATGGAGGGTCTGAAAAGAATTATCCCACCAAGGACTCCACCAGTTCCTTAGTGGAACCTTAATATTGTCTTAACACGACTCATGGGTCCACCGTTTGAACCCATGCACTCATGTGAGATACAATACTTAACATGGAAAGTAGCATTTCTAATTGCCATCACATCTCTAAGAAGAGTAAGTGAGATCCAAGCATTTACTATACAAGAACCCTTTATTCAGATACACAAGCATAAAGTAGTTTTACGAAAAAATCCAAAGTTCTTACCAAAAGTCATATCACAGTTCCACTTGAATCAAACAGTAGAACTACCAGTGTTCTTTCCAGAACCAGATTCTGTAGCTGAAAGAGCACTACATACATTAGACATCAAAAGAGCGTTAATGTACTACATTGACAGAACAAAACACATTCGAAAGACAAAACAATTGTTCGTTGCTTTCCAAAGACCTCATACAGGGAATCCAATATCCAAACAAGGCATTGCCAGATGGATAGTTAAATGCATTCAAGCCTGTTCTCTCAAAGCAAAAAGAGAACTGCCTATAACACCAAAGGCACACTCAACTAGAAAGAAAGGTGCTACCATGGCCTTTCTAGGAAACATTCCAATGACTGAAATATGTAAGGCAGCCACATGGTCTACGCCTCATACGTTTACCAAGCACTACTGCGTGGATGTGTTAACAGCACAACAAGCCACAGTAGGACAAGCAGTACTACAAACTTTGTTTCAAACAACTTCAACTCCTACAGGCTGAACCACTGCTTTTGGGGAGATAACTGCTTACTAGTCTATGCACAGCATGTGTATCTGCAGCTACACATGCCATCAAACGGAAACTGTCACTTACCCAGTGTACATCTGTTTGTGGCATGAGACGCTGAAGATTCACATGCGCCCACCTGCCTCCCCGGGAGCCTGTAGCCGTTTGAAGTTGATCTTGAACATTTGTAAATTTTTTAATATATCGATTTAAACCACATTATGTGCATACGTATTTACTCCATTGCATGGGCACTATTACTATAATATACAACTCCTACCTCACCCTCTGAGGGGAAAACAATCTAAGATGGAGTCGACGCCTATGTGCAATGGAGCCGAAAGGGGAGGAGTCCCTCGATCTCGTGACTCGAAAAGACTTCTTCGAAGAAAAACAACTCCGAACCCAACACTAGATGGCGGGATGTGCACAGCATGTGAATCTGCAGCGTCTCATGCCACGAACAGATGTACACTGGGTAAGTTACATTTTCCATATATATATACATATATATATATATATATACATATATATATATATGTTCGATGGCATGTGTAGCTGCAGATACACATGCTATGCATAACTCTTCTGACATCTAGAGGGTGATTACAACTTTGGCGGGCGGCGGAGGCCGCCCGCCAAAGTTCCCCCAACAGAATACCGCTACGCGGTCAGAAGACCGCCGCGGTTATTCTGTGTTTCCCGCTGGGCTGGCGGGCGACCGCCAGAAGGCCGCCCGCCAGCCCAGTGGGAAACCCCTTCCCACGAGGAAGCCGGCTCCGAATGGAGCCGGCGGAGTGGGAAGGGTGCGACACTGAAAATCTTTTAGGGGCCCTCTTACGGGGGCCCCTGCAGTGCCCATGCCATTGGCATGGGCACTGCAGGGGCCCCCAGGGGCCCCACGACACCCCTCACCGCCATCCTGTTCCTGGCGGTCAAAACCGCCAGGAACAGGATGGCGGTGAGGGGGTCGGAATCACCATGGCGGCGCAGCAAGTTGCGCCGCCATGGAGGATTCCTCAGGGCAGCGGAAAACCGTTTCTGACCGCGGCCATACCGCCGCGGTCAGAATGCCCTTGGGAGCACCGCCAGCCTGTTGGCGGTGCTCCCGCGGTCGTTGACCCTGGCGGTCAATGACCGCCAGGGTCAGAATGACCCCCCTAGTGTTGGGCTTGGAGTGTTACAAGATGTTTTTCTTCTAAGAAGTCTTTTCGGAGTTACGGGTTCGAGTGACTCCTCCTCTTGGTTACAGTGCGCATGGGCATCGACTCCATAGTTAGATTGTTTTCTTTCCGCTGTCGGCATCGGACATGTTTCCTCTTGCATCGAGATTTCGAATGGGAAAACTTTAGAAAACCTAGTTATTCGTTGGTATTGTTTCGATCGCGTTTCCCATCTAGCATTGAATCTGTAGTACCGCCGGAATCTAAATTTCACCTTTTGGGTTGCGTGCACCCGACTTAGGCCTGTTTGGGCCTACCACGTGGAAAGCCTGATGGATCGGACTCCATTTCGATTCTGCCCTCGGTGCAAGGCAAAGTACCCATATACAGACCAACACCTGGTTTGTAATTTGTGCCTTTCTCCGGAAGATTGAATCGAAGAAGACCTTAAGAAATCGCAGGGCCCGAAGATTAGAAATGGCGTCCAAGAGCACCGAACATCTCAACGTCATGGAGGAAGAGCAGACGCAGACAGCAGTCTCCATCCGAGACACCAACTCCGAACAAGAATCGGAAGATGATAGATCATCACAGCTGGCCAGCATGTGAGTACGTCTGCCCCTTCTGGATCGGCCCCAAAAAAGGCCACTCTTCCGTCCACTTCAGAGTCGAGCAAGTTGGTTAAAACTTTAACCTCGGACTCCAGCAAACGTCCTCACTCTTTGGAGTCGGAATTTCGACACCCTGCTTCAGAGCCGAAACAACCGACTTATTTTTTGGGACCGAAAAAGATCCAAACTTCTGAGCTGAAAAAATCTTCATATACAGAGGAACAAGGACTTTCAAGACAACCAAAGCAAATCTCAAAGCCCGTTCAAGAACCTCACAAAGCTTCAGAAGAAGAGACTGAAATTGAGCCAATATTGGAGGTCATGGATGAAAGATAATCAAGAATCCATATACATAAGGAGACTGGTCGAATCCTCACTGCACCTCATTTAAAGACTAAAAGAAAGCTGGCCTTTCAAGAGGAGTTACATTCTGCTCAACCACCAGCAAAAGTGCAGAAACAAAAGGAGAAACCAGCACCTCTCCCTACTTCTCCTCCTCACTCTCCACAACGTTTTTTCACCTCACAATAGTCCACCACCACTGCCTTCTCCGACACACTCATTATACTCACATAGAGATATAGTGAACCCATGGGATCTCTATGACCCTGATCCCATTCCAGATAATGATCCTGAACTCTACCCCTCAAAACCTTCACCACCAGAAGACACTACTGCCTACACTCAGGTAGTCTCTAGGGCAGCGGCTTATCATGGGGTGCGCATGCATTCTGAACCCCTGGAAGATTTTCTATTCAACACTTTGTCTTCCACTCAATCCAGATACCAGTGTCTCCCAATGTTGCCTGGAATGGTTTAACATGCTTGTTGCACTTTTTTGCCTATGCAGGGTCATCCTCAATCTTTTTGCCTCCTGCCTCCTGTTTTTTCTGACCTGTTGCTGTTGGCTTTTGAACTCTGAGCTCTTTACCACTGCTAACCATTGTAAAGTGCATATGCTCTCTCTGTAAAATGTGTATGTGATTGGTTTATCCGTGATTGGCATATTTGATTTACTAGTAAGTCCCTAGTAAAGTGCACTAAAGGTGCTAAGGCCTGTAAATCAAATGCTACTAGTGGGCCTGCAGCACTGGTTGTGCCACCCACATAAGTAGCTCTGGAATCATGTCTCAGACCTGCCACTGCAGTGTCTGTGTGTGTATTTTTACACTATAAATTAGACTTGGCAAGTGTACCCACTTGCCAGGCCTAAACCTTCCCTTTTCTTACATGTAAGGCACCCCTAAGGTAGGCCCTAGGACATATACTAATGTGGTTTATATGTCATGACAGTGAACTACTGCCAGCTTCGTTTTTCACTGTTGCAAGGCCTGTCTCTCTCATAGGATAACATGGGGGCTACCTTTAAATATGATTAAAATGTAGATTCCCCTAGAGAGTAGAAGGACATGTGGAGTTTGGGGTCCCTGAACTCACAATTTAAAAATACATCTTTTAGTAAAGTTGATTTTAAGATTGTGCGTTTGAAAATGCCACTTTTAGAAAGTGAGCATTTTCTTGCTTAAACCATTCTGTGACTCTGCCGTGTTTGTGGATTCCCTGTCTGGGTCAGTTTGACAGTTGGGTTGTTTTTCACCTCACACTAGACAGTGACACAAAGGGAGCTGGGGTGTAACTCCATTTCCTGATTAGCCATCTCTGCTAGGAGGGAGGGGTGGAGTGGTCACTCTCATCTGAAAGGACTGTGCCTGCCTCTGACAATGCAGACTCCAACCCCCTGGTGTGTGTGTGAGGCCTTGCCTGGGCAAGGCAGGATTTCACAAGTAGGTGTGAGTCTCCTTTGAAGAAAGGTGACTTCAAAGACTAAAATGGGTATAAGAAGGGCACCCAAATCTACAGACTTTAGAAACACTTCTGGAACCAAGAGGAACCTCTGCCTGAAGAAGAGCTGATAGCTGAGGAAGAAGTGCTGCCCTGCGTGTGACTGTGCTTTGTGGAGCTTTCCTGCAGTGCTGCTTCTGTCAGAGTAAGAGGGCAAAGACTGGACTTTGTGTGCCTTCCATCTTGTGGAGAAATCTCCAAGGGCTTGATTTAGAACTTGCCTCCTGTTTTTTGAAGTCTCAGGGACAGCAAAGACTTCTCTCTGCCAGCACCTGGAGTCTCTGGAGAGACTCCTGCTCTGACAAGTGGTGCCCTATCCAGTCCCTGGGCCCTTGAAAGGAAAGCTGGTGGAAATCCAAGGAAATCGACTTCCGACGACTCCGGACCGACGCTGCTGCCGAATACGGTAACGCCGCCTGCACCTGACGCCGTGACCTTCGCTGGAACGCAACGCTCTTCGCAGGCCCGACGCCGCTGCAGCCCCGCTGAAGTCCGCAGCTCCGTGGAAGTCGCTGCACCCCGTCATGACCGACGCCGCTCGAAACGCATGGATTCAACGTTTCGCACAGACACCGCGATCGCTGACTTCGCGTCTCGGCTTGTTTGAACTCTTCACCAAAAGTTCTGTACTTGGGGGTCTACATGACTCCGTGTCCGGCGCCGCTGGTGTCGGCTTGTTTGGAACGACTCCATCACGACGCCGTGTTAACATCTCATCGAAGCATTTTTGTTTCTAAACGCTATTTTTGAGTTTAATCTCTAAAAATTCATAACTTGACTTGTGTATGTTGGATTTTTTTCGTTTTGGTCTTGTTTTGTTTAGATAAATATTTCCTATTTTTCTAAACTGGTGTTGTGTCATTTTGTAGTGTTTTCATTGAGTTATTGTGTGTGTTGGTACAAATACTTTACACCTAGCGCTCTGAAGTTAAGCCTACTGCTCTGCCAAGCTACCAAGGGGGTAAGCAGGGGTTAGCTGAGGGTGATTCTCTTTTACCCTGACTAGAGTGAGGGTCCTTGCTTGAACAGGGGGTAACCTGACTGTCAACCAAAGACCCCATTTCTAACAATGCTGAAGACATTTAGTGAACCTGTCAAAGTTAGAGTCATTACCCCTAGAAGTGACAAAAAATGTAAACCTGCCCCTACGGACCCAGACTATATAACACACCAGGTTCCTCCGGACTCAGTGGTAGTTAGCACAGCCAGAAAGAGCCAACAGCCAGTCATCAGGAGACACTTCTCCTCCTGATAAGGAAAGCAGAAAATGTGATGCTGTTGCAAAAGAATAGCCACGCAAGCAACTAACCAATGGAGAATTGCCAATTCTCAGGCACTGCTGGCTAGATATGATAGAACCCATTGGGATGAGATGCAAGAAATTATACAGCACCTCCTAAAAGAGCATCAGAAAGGGGTGCAACAAGTTGTAGAAGAGGGACAGGCTATAAGTAATAACCAAATAAGGTCTGCCCTCGATGCTGCTGATACAGCTGCAAGAAGCGTCAACACTGCCATTACAATTAGAAGGCATGCATTGCTGCGCTGCCTTCTAATTACCAGAACCACAAAAGGCTGTAAATAACATGCCTTCTGATAAGAAACATCTATTTGGCCCTGAAGTAGACACCACTAGAGAGAAACTGAGAAAAGACTCGGACACTGCTAAGGCAATGGTAGCATTATATACCACACCATATAGAGGCTCCTTTCGCACACCACAGTTTAGAGGAGGATTTAAGCCACAATCCTCTGACGCGTCTACCTCCCAGACCAAGCAGGGAGAATGAACTCAATATCAAAGAGGGGGATTTAGAGGGTCCTACAGAGGACAATATTTCAGGAACAGAGGCAAGTTCCAAGCCTCAAAACAAAGCACTACACCATTTAAGCAGTGACTTCCTTCTCACCCTTCCAGTCGACACATCTCTTGTGGGGAGAAGACTACAGCAATTCCACTCTCCTTGGCAAAATAACAGACAATTGGGTATTATCAATTATCCGCAATGGCTGTTGCCTATAATTAATCTCCACCCCTCCAAACATACCACCACGTCACCACAAATTGTCCCCAGAACACAACGTTCTGCTGCAAGAAGACGTACAATCTCTACTAATGAAACAATCAATAGAATTGGTTCCACATTCTCAACAGGGAACAAGAGTATATTCACTATACTTCCTCATTCCCAAAAAAGATGGCACCCTCAGGCCCATCTAGGACCTCAGGCCTCTTAATCTATACATCCTGTCCGAACATTTTCACATGTTAACTCTGCAGGATGTCATTCCACTACTGCAAAAACAAGATTACATGACTGCTTTAGACCTAAAAGATGCGTATTTCCACATACCCATCCATCCAGCTCACAGAAAATACCTCAGATTCATCATAGCAGGAAAACATGACCAATTCAAAGTTCTGCCGTTCGGCATAACAACAGCTCCAAGAGTGTTCACAAAGTGTCTAGCAGTAGTAGCAGCTTACTTAAGAAGACAGCACATTCACGTCTTTCCATATCTAGACGATTGGCTAATAAAATCAAGCAATTTTACACAACGCCAAAAACACACTCAATATATGATACAAACCCTACATACACCACGGTTCGCACTCAATTACCTAAAATCACAACTTCAACCAGCACAAATACATCCTTACCTAGGTGCATTTCTAAATACTCAGAAAGCCCTAGCATATCCTAATACACAAAGGATACAGGCTTTCCAAAATCTCATACTACAAATACATCCAAATCAACAATATACTGTAAGATTCATCATGAAAATTCTAGGGATGATGGCATCTTGCATAGCTATAGTTCCACATTCAAGACTTAACATGAGGCCCTTACAACAGTGACTCTCACAACAATGGTGTAAGGCACACAGTCAACTTCAAGATCTAGTGTTGGTAGACCGGCAAACACATATGTCCCTTCAGTGGTGGAACCTCAGCAATCTAATGAAGGGATGGTCATTTCAAGACCCTGTGCCTCAGTCCATAATCACAACAGACGCATCCATAATAGTTTGGGGAGCTTATCTCAACAATCATACCATTCAAGGGGAATGGGCTGCCAAACAAACAGTTTCACATAAACCATCTAGAATTATTAGCTGTATTTCTTGCCCTAAAAGTGTTTCAACCTCTTCTCAAACAGAAGACTGTTCTAATAAAAACAGACAACATGACAACCATGTATTACCTCAACAAACAGGGTGGGACACATTTATCTCAACTGTCCCTACTAGCCCAAACAATATGGAAATGGGCAGTTCACAATCACATTCATCTGTTAGCACAATACATTCTAGGGATAGACAATCAGCTGGCAGAACTCCTAAGCAGGAATCACCAACAACTCACAAATGGGAGATTTACCCGCAAGTACTTCAAAAGTGGGGGACACCAGAAATAGACCTATTTGCAACAAGCGAAAACGCAAGATGCCAAAACTTTGCATCCAGATACCCACATCCCCTATCCAAGGGCAATGTTCTACGGCTCAATTGGTCAGGGATATTTGCTCACGCTTTTCCCCCTCTCCCACTCCTTCCCTTTCTGGTGAGCAAACTACATCAAACGTCACTCACCATGATACTCATAGCCCCAATGTGGGCACATCAGCATTGGTACACAAGACTCCTAGATGTGTCTGAGGTACCTCATTCCAAACTCACATACAGACCAGACTTGTTAATACAGAAATAGAACAAAGGTCAAATAAGGCACCCAAACCCCAATGCTCTGTCTGGCGATTTGGCTCCTGAAGTCTTAGAATTTGGTTACCTAAAGCTTCCTTCAGAATGTATGAAGTAATTAAACAAGCATGTAAACCTACTACTAGGCAATGTTACGCAAACAAGTGGAAAAGATTTGTCTACTACTTTCAATCTAAAAACACTGAACCGCTTACAACACCTTTACAAGATATTCTATGTTATTTATTTCATTTTCAGAAATCAAATTTAGCTTTCTCGTCCATGAAAGTCCACCTTACTGCAATATCTGCTTATTTACAAAATATTCAACACACACTTCTCTGTTCAGAGTTCCTGTTATTAAAGCCTTCATGGAAGTATTAAAACGCATTATTCCACCCAGAACACCACCTGTTCCTTCCTGGAATTTAAATATCATACTTACCAGACTTATGGGCTCACCTTTTGAACCCATGCACTCTTGTCAAAGTCAATTTTTAACATGGAAAATTGCCATCCTTGTAGCTATCACTTCTTTAAGAAGAGTTAGTGAAATACAGGCGTTCACCCTTGAAGAACCTTTCTTCCAAGTACACAAACATAAAGTTGTACTTAGGACAAATCCAAAATTTCTAATCAAAAGTAGTATCTCCTTTTCACATCAACCAAACAGTGGAATTGCCAGACTCTGTAGCAGAAAGAGCTCTCTATACCTTAGATCTCAAAAGAGCTCTTATGTACCACATTGACAGAATTAAAGGTTTTAGAAAAACAAAACAATTTTTCGTTGCTTTTCAACATTCACATAAAGGTAATCCTATATCTAAACAAGGCTTAGCAAGATGGATTGTTAGATGCATCCAAACATGCTACATCAAAGCAAAGAGAAAACTTTTAGTCACTCCTAGAGCGCATTCTATGAGAAAGAAAGGTGCATCAATGGCATTTTTAGGAAACATACCAATTGCTGATGTATGTAAAGCTGCCACATGGTCATCTCCTCATACATTTACAAAACACTATTGTGTTGATGTTTTCTCACACCAACAGGCTACTGTAGGTCAGGCTGTATTCAGAACACTGTTTCAAACAACTTCAACTCCTACAGGCTAGCCACCGCTATTTTATGGGAGGACTAACTGCTTTGTAGTCTATGCATAGCATGTGTATCTCTGCAGCTACACATGCCATGGAACGGAAAATGTCACTTACCCAGTGGACATCTGTTCGCGGCATGTAGTGCTGCAGATTCACATGCACCCTCCCTCCTCCCCGGAAGCCTGCAGTCGTTTAAGTTTAACATTTATACATATGTATATACATTTACATTTGCATCTCTTTATATTCTTATACTCCATCACTCCTTCCTTTGCCCTTTGCGGGAAAACAATCTAACTATGGAGTCGATGCCCATGCGCACTGTAACTGAGAGGAGGAGTCACTCGTTCCCGTGATTCCGAAAAGACTTCTTCGCAGAAAAACAACTTGTAAGACTCCAAGCCCAACACTAGATGTCAGAAGAGATATGCATAGCACGTGAATCTGCAGCACCACATGCCACGAACAGATGTACACTTGGTAGGTGACATTTTCCATATATATATATATATATTTGAAAAACAAAACGGCTCTCAAAGGCACCGCGCTCCAAATTACCGGTGCTACTGCTGAGGTGAGCCAACCCGAAACAATGTTTTAAATCAAAAATTAGCAGTGCACTCCATTAAGGGTGAAAATTGTGGCGTTTATTTCATATTCAACTGGAAAAATAAAACGAACGACGCGTTTCGACCGTCTGGTCTTTCTCGAGTTCGAAAAGTCTCGTTACTCTTGCAGCTTCTATTTATAGAAACAAACAGTGCTTAACAGTGCATGTTGGGACTCGTGGTTCCAAACCACTTAACCCTTCGACAAATACAACAGGCAAACAAAAGTAATGTATGTGAATATTATTACATTTCAGATAGAGGACATAAGTCAATTTATTTAAAACAACAATGTTCTAACTTCAATGACTGTAGTACCACCATGGGTTGACTTATGTCCTCTATCTGAAATGTTTACCGTTCTACAGGAACTTGGATAGAATTTTATCAATTGAACTAAAAAATAGTTTAGGTATCTTAATAGGAAGCATCATAAGGAAGAAGTTCTTGATAGGGAGAAGCATAATCTTAATGGTGTCCAAGTGGCCCCACCTCGTGAGATATAACGGAGACCATTTCTGTGTGAGATCTACAAGCTTTGCAGATAAGAATTCTAAATTAGTCTTTAATGTATCCTTGAGAGTAGTGCAGTACCATACCCCCAGGCATTTAATCTTAGAAGAATTCCAAGATAATCCTGCATCAAGGAATACAGAGCCAGTGCAATGAGCATTACGTGGTAAGACCACTGTTTTGTCTATATTAAGTTTATAGCCAGATACATCAGAATATAGGTTGAGCTCATGCAGGAATGCAGAAAGAGAAGTGTCAGGGTGAGACATGAACAAAAGAATATCATTAGCATATCCCATAAATTTTATGTGTGCATTATTAATCTGAAACCCTGTAAATTGTTCAGTCGTTTTTAATTGGTATAGAAAAGTTTTGAGAGCCAAAATAAATAGTAAAGGAGTTAATGGGCATCCCTGACGAGTACCCCTTTTAAGAGGGGAAAAAAGGAGATCGGATGCCATTTGAAATAACCGAGGAACATGGTAAGGAATATAAAATGTCGGAATTTAGTACCTAGTCCATGCCATTCCAATGCCTTCACCATGAAACCCCAGTAGACCCTATTGAAGGCCTTTTCCGCATCCAATGATAAAGCTGCCAGAGGAATATGCCTTGTTAATAATATTTCAAAAAGTACAGGAATTATCTGCTACATTTCTATTAGGGATAAAACCAGATTGATGAGAATCACTAAGGTCAGGTATATATGGGAATAAACGGAGAGAGCTAAAACTTTGGCATAGAGTTTACAATCAGTATTAAATAAAGATATGGGTCTATAATTTTAACAGTCAGTCGCATCCCGATCTTTTCTGGGAATAAGACAAATCATGGCCTCCGTAAATGAGCCAGATGCAGAACCTGACATTATAAAGTGATTAAGTAATTAAAAGAGTTTGGGGAGGAGAGACTTAGCAAACTGAATAAAGAATTCTACTGTGAAGCCATGTGGACCTGGAGCCTTACCCTTGGGGAGAGATTGTAAAGCTGTATATAGTTCGGTAAATTGTAGAGGTTGGTCTAAAGATGAGATGTCAATCTGCAGTGGGTCTCTTGGTTTGAAATTAGAGAAATATTGGTTGAGAGATTCAACTGTTGGCATGTGTTCTGGAGTGTACAGGTCCTTATAGTAAGAAGCGAAACACAATGCTATATCTTTATCTCTAAAGTGTTTAACACCATTGTTATCTGTGATAGATTTAATAGTTGTTTTTTCTTTTCTTTGTTTCAAATATCGAGCTAGAAGAGAACCAGCTTTATTGTTACCACCATAATATCTGGCATTTATTTTCAGGAGGGTGCCGCATGCTTGCTCAGTGGTATACTGGTTAAACTCCATTTTAGCTGAGACTAGTGGTTCAAGATGTGATTTACCAGTTTTTTGAGTATAGTATTCATGTTCTAGGGACTTTATATTTTCAAGGATGGAAGTTGATTATAGTTGAGCAGACTTTTGTTTTTGAGTGAGCGTAACTTATGATGAAACCCCTAGAGGCTGCTTTGAATGTATCCCGCACAGAATGACATGATAGTTGATCACTATCGTTGATGTGGAAGTATTCTTCTATAAACTTACTGTAGGAAGCGATAAAAGTAGCATCTAAAAGTAGAGAGTTATTAAACCTCCATGAAGATGTTTTAGAACCATTAAGAAAAAGATCAAGGTCAGTAATCACAGGTGCGTGATCTGAGATCAAAATAGCACCGATTTCAGAGTTGACCATATGTTGCAATAAACCTTTACTCAGGAAGATATAATCAAGCCTAGAATGGAAATGGTGGGTAGGAGAATAAAGAGTATTCCAAGAGGTCGGGATTGCATATTCTCCAGGAATCAGAGAGAGAATGCTGTAAAATAAAGTTTTAAAACCTTTGTGGGAGGCATGTGGAATTAAATGTGACGTGGAACGTCTGTCCAAAAATGGATCGAGAATTTGGTTGCCGTCACCACCTATTAGTAAATTGTTTGAGGAATGTTCAGAGACAATATGTGAAAGATTCTTCCAAAAATGTGGATCTGGATGTGTGGGGCCTTATATATTTAGGATAGTAAGAGAAAAATTGTCAATTGTAAATGTAACAAGTACCCAGCGACCTTCTGTATCTTGATGCTGTGAAATTATGGTAGGTTTGAGAGATTTATGACAGAGTATAATTACCCCATTTTTGTTTGTGGTAGAAGTGGAGTAGAAAATGTCCCCCACCCATTGTTTTTTAAGCTTAATTGCTTCAGAGTCGTTGAGGTGAGTCTCTTGCAACAAAGCAATGTGGCATTTCAAACTAGCTAGGTGAGATAAGATACGCTGACTTTTAATGGGGTGTTTAAGCCCCTTAACATTCCAAGTTGCATAACAAGAAGTATTAAGAAACAACTCCTGTAACAAGGAAAAAACTAGGCATATCAATTTTGCAAAAGCAAAGAAATGGGAAAGAAACAAGACAATAAAGAAAAAGAAAAGGAGAAAGATGTCCTCCAGAAGTTGTATATACATTGATGCAGCAATACAGGGACAAAGTCCACGAAAGCTAAAGAAGACAAGATAGAAAGTGAATACCCCGAAAGGTAGAGGGACAGCTTAGAACCTGAAAAGACAGGCAAGAGTGGCTTCAGCACAAGAAAAGTGATATTAAAACATATGAAGGCGAGTTTCATGGAAGAAAAAAAAAACATACAAACGAAAAATTTAGCATTCAAGAGACCAAAAAACGTAATAACTACAGTAAAGAAGTGTGACATGAAGAACAATAAAAATCAAACCTTACCAGTGGAACGTGTAGAACAATTTGGATGGTGAGAAAGGGATACGGTTGGGAAAGGAACATGAGGATTGCACAAAGAACACTATCTAAAAAAAAAAAAAGGAAGATGCAGAGAAGGAAAACCATGGATATAAATACTAAACATAACCATTACTATTAAACTGTCCAGAAAAAAAAAAAGAAAGGACATTAAAGACAAATTAAATTATATCTTCAAGTAATTGCAGATGCTCCTAGTTCCATTGCTTCTGTTTTGTGTTGGTTAATAAAAGTTTGTAGTGCTGAAGGTTCCTCAAACGAGTAAGATTTGTCCTTGAATGTAATTTTGAAAAGGCATGGGTGAAGAAGCCCCTATTGAATATTCAAGGATTTGAGTTGTGGACGTAAGTCCAAAAACTGACGTGCAGCTGTAGCAGGAGAGAAGTGTTCGTGTTGGGACCATTGCTCCTCAATAAGTTGCAAAGAGGCATTAGTGTCCATCATAGAGGGCTTTAACGCAAGCAATTCCTCCATGACATCATCTAGAGTAAGATGTGTAGGTGATTTGGATGGAGAATCAAGGTCTTTTTTTTGGGCACTTGACAGAGGAGGTGTTAGGTGTTGTGTTTTTCGCAATTGCGCCAGCAGCATGAGATGAAGAGGCACTATCCTTTAAAAAGTCTGTAGCACTATCCATTGTTAAAGCTGATGGTAGAGAAGATTTAGTTATATGTGTACACACCACTCGAAGAGGATTATTAGACCTGGAGTAAGAGGATGACTAGCTGCTCTGAGAATTATGTGGTCTCCCCATAAAAGCCAGCAGCAATTTGGTAATAGGAAGCCAGCAATGTGAGGTGATGAAGAAATTATATTACGATGAGAAGCTGCTGCAAGAAGTTTCCAACAACAGAGCAAAATATAATGAAAAATATTTAAATAGAAAATCCTAAATTATTCTCTTATAACAGGCTTGACAGATTACCACAAGAGCAAAGCACTTTACTGCACATAGTCAAACAATTGGTGAATAGTTTTAAGGGAAATGATGCAGATAAATAATTACCTCAGGCACTCACATGAAGTCTCTGAAATGACTTCAAAACTCGATGTCTCTGTAAGATAAAGGCATATTTATGCAGCGGCAGAGCTCCAGTGCAAATAAAATGCTGAAGAAATTAATCATTTTGATGTGAAAACATCTTCCTTCCTTCCTGGAAGTGCTGAAGCCTCACAGAGCTCTAAAGAGCAGCGGCCATCTTGCGTGACCTCTGGCCATGCCCCCCATAATTGCTTTATTTAAAACACTTTTTTTCAGATAGTGGCAGACCTGCGATTTCTAGTCAATCACAAAACATGCCTCCAGTTGGAATGTTGCGTGACTGCTCATTAATAAGACCAACACTATCTTGTGTTATCATCCACATCTAGAAGCAGTATTTGCTGTACTCTGCCCAGGATATACCGCAGTGCAGTTCAGATTTGGAAGTGAGGCTTGAATTGCCCCGTCTCAACGGATTACCTTGTTAAATTGCAGAGGCTCACTCCTTCAGTTGCTATTCAGTGTTTAGAGTTTAAAATCACCACCCACCCAGGAACCTGGAATACGAAGGCCTAAAAAATAATTTGTCCACAATGCTAGATTTTATTTTTATATATATAAGAACGTGTAAATATATAATTTTCTTCTTTATTGAAATCAAAGAAACTTCTGTTGTTTGATGTCCAACCTGGTGGTGATACACTGCACACTGTCCAAAAATTAGTCTTTCGTGGGACTACAGTTGATATAAAATTGTGAACACCTGATTAAAGCCGATTTTTCAAATTGTTTATTGAACAACTTTCCTACTTCTGTAAATAAAATCTAATACGAAGAATAGAAGGTTATTTAACTTTTGTTTATTTACATTGCTTACCTAATGCACACTACTGCAGATCTTTTGGGGGAAGGTGAGTGATGTTTTAAGTTGTCACTGTTCATTTTTTTGTATGTGTAGTGATTTTGTTGTTTGTCCATTTACGTTGCATCTTAAGTTTATAGTTCAAGCCTAGTGTTTTCACTCGACCCTCTCTCAATACCCTCTGGTCTCCATCTCTGGTTGCACACAGACACCCTTTTTGAACCTTCTGCTACTGTTCTTTCTGAGGCCCAGCTCTCTGATCCGTTTGTACCAGAGCCAGTCTCAAGTGCCACCTCCAGTGAGACATCTGCGCCCACTGGCACTTCTGCTACTCTAGCTGCTGTCACTACTGAAGTTGATCTTTTCAGAGGTTAGTTTGGTTGCTTTTTCTGTAAAGTTACTTTTACTCCTATCATCTGGGAAACTTACGGATTTAATCGTTTTCTTTCATTGCTGTCTACGATACTTTTGTAGTCGGTGATGATTTAGTAATATGGGTAAAACTTTGTTTGCCAAAGTATACTGAAATATGTTTTACGTTCTTTGTATTTTGAAGGTTTATGCTTGTTCCTTTTACGTTATTTTTTTTTAAAGAATGTATTGTGATGCATAGGAACTGGGCGCTTAGGTGTCTGCGATTTACGTTCTGTGCTTTAGAGATAAAATAAAAGTGTTGACCATGAAACATTTTTGAAAAACAGGCATGGGCTAGTTGTAAAATGGCAGCTGAAATGAATAATTGGTCTTTCTTCATCTAACTTTATTTTCTGTATGCTCACAAGACTTTTTGGGTTGACTCTTTAGTCCTTGGATGATCCTTCGATGAAATATACTTTTTTACCTTACACATTTTGAAGCCAGCAAACTACTTTGTTTAAAGATAATTTAATTAACCAACTGTTTTCTAGCAAACAATCAGTAAGTTAACACACGTTTCACAGAATGCGCATCTTCTGAGAGTGGATGCACACACCAAGACATATTTATGAGATCTTTGCTTCATTATTGCACCATGCATCGTGATACATGCGTAAAGCAAACCTCTAAGTAGGATTTTAAGCCACATAATGCCACTTTGAGTGACTGTGAATGGCTTTAAAAATCTGGAGTAATGCAACTGTTGGAAAGTGGATTATTAGTAGTGGTAAGTATGAGCCTACCACTTGTAATAAGGCCACTAATCAAATATAGGTTCATTAAAGGTCCCAGTAAAATAGCCCCCTGCACAACCCTTGGTTGCTGTAACTGAGCAGGCAGGCCTAACTTATGAGAAAAGAGTGTAAAGCATTCAAAAACACCAATACAGCAAATATGTGGAACACAATGAAAATCCTACACCGCTTAATAAAAAATAGGTCATATTTTTATGAGTAAATAGACATTGAAACAACAAAAATCGAATGTAGGGAACCAGAGAGATATTTTTTTTTTTAAAGAATAAACACTTTCTGGTGCTTAAGAACACTAAGGGCCTCATTATGACCCTGGCGGTAGAGAACCGCCAGGGCCAACGGGGGCGGGAGCACCGCCGACAGGCCGGCGGTGCTCCCTTGGGCATTCTGACCGCGGCGCTTTGGCCGCGGTCAGAAAGGGAAAACCGGCGGTCTCCCGCCGGTTTTCCACTGCTGCGCCGCCGAGGGGATTCTGACAATCCTTACCGCCATCCTGTTCATGGCGGCCAATGGCATGGGCACTGCAGGGGCCCCCGTAAGAGGGCCCCGCTAGTATTTCACTGTCTGCATAGCAGACAGTGAAATACGCGACGGGTGCAGTAGCACCCGTCGCACCTTCCCACTCCGCCGGCTCGATTACGAGCCGGCGTCCTCGTGGGAAGGGAGTTTTTCCCTGGGCTGGCGGGCGGTCTTTTGGAGACCGCCCGCCAGCCCAGGGAAAAACTCATAATACCCTCCGCGGTCTTTTGACCGCGGAGCGGTATTATGGAGGGCTGAATTCTGGCGGGCGGCCTCCGCCGCCCGCCAGAATCAGAATGAGGGCCTAAGCGCCAACTTTACCAAATTTCTCTAGACTTCAGGAGGTGTTTCCTCAAGTCTTCCTTGCAGGTACAAAGGGCCCAAATACAAATCCAATGGTCTGGAATCTCCAGGATGGTCCTTGCAACCAGAGTTATTATTTTTTAAAGAATAAGCACCTCCCAGAAACACAAAGTGCCAACTTTACCAACAATCTTCAAACTTCTGCAAACTTCAGGAGTTGTTGCCTGAAGCCCTTCTTGAAGGTGCAAAGGGTCCAAAACACAAATCCAAGGGTCTGGAATCTTGTACAATGATTCCACAATGCACCTGGCCAAATCTGTAAAAGTCCACTGGATGCACTCCAGGCTAGGGACTCTGGCTGGGGATGATACAGGTGAAGCTCTGTTAACCGGTAGCTGCAGGGAGTCCACTCCTGAGTTTCTCTTGAAGCAGGGCACCATTCCCAGGGATGCACTACCAGATTGTGCAGTAGGCATAGTTCACTCAGAAGTGCAGGCCAAGGGTACAGTTCCACATTCCAACAGGGCAGTCCTCCTTCCTTTTGTAGTTTCAGGCAGCAGGTCTGAGAGGCTATGCACCTCTCACATATTTATTCCCAGCTCCTAGGCATCTGGAAAGGGGCATCCTGACCAATAGAATGCAGAGTGACACCCAGATGCATGACCACTTCCTCCAAAGTGTGGCATATTCCTGTCACAAAAAGCACCATTCTTCTAAAAACCATGATGGCTAAAATTTCAGCAGAGCAGTAAGAGTTGACTGAACCATCTCTCAATGTGGCTCATTTCCATAGCTCTCCTAACATCTGCAAATTCCTTCTTTAAACCTGGCTCAGGGGTCCAGAAGGTGGGGGTTAGGCAATCTGGTATTCCCTCCTGCCCTGCTGTCCTTTGAGGCTGTATATTTTATTACCCCTCCCCCTGCTCCAGCATTCCTATGTAGCCCCAGAGCTGCCCTTCACCAGATAGACTCTCCCCTGGACAGCCACTTATCACTTAACCAGGCAGCTCTGCTAATCCTGTTATCACTGACCAATCAAAGGGGACCTTCAGAAGGACAAATTTTGGTTTACTGAAAGAAAAGCCTTATAACTTATTTTCTGTACAAATTGTGATAAATTCACAAATGTGAAATTGCTGGGATTATCAAAACAAATCTTAAGTCCTTGAATGACTTTTCTATGCTTTTCCTTACAATAATGAAAATAAAATACAATATTGCTATGATAGCCTTTTAAGGCCAGTATCTACAATGGGGGAAACATGAAATGATCAGTTTTTCCCTCACCAGGGTTTATAAAACATTGTATATGTCCCCTACTTATAGTTACATGATCCTCCCTCCCCCGGTACACCTAGAGGGGACCATGTGGGTATCTAATGTGAAAATATAGAAGATCATTACATTTAAAGTGCCTATAACACCAAAGTCAAATTAGGACATCATTTCCATTTAAATGCAGTCTACAGAGTGAGGCTGCATGTAAAAACAGAAAACCTCCAGCTGTGCCCACATGCAAAGGGCAGTAATTCTGCTGGGCCCCTACTCCCATGCCCTCTTATAAACTAGGGTCTTGTATGTAGTTGGTGCCCCCTTGCCATGCTAATTACTAGGGACTCATAGGGGCTGTCATGCAAATTGTATTAAGTTAACTTTTAAAGACAGGCTGCAAAGCAGGCCTGCATTTAGAAGGACAGAAAGAAAACAGCAGTGCACACATGCAAGTGTAGACCTTCTGTGGGCATCTAATCTCCATGCCCTATTATATAGCATGGGCTAATAGGCAGATTGTACCCCCTTTCCCTATAATATACTAGAGGCTTACAGGGTCTGTCAGGCCAACTGGAAGGGTACCCTAATACATAGTGTACTACATGAGTGTTTTTTAACATAGCACTCGCCTGGGTCTGGATAACAGAGCCCAGGGCACAGTCAGTCATTTACCATCAGCATCAGTCAGCAACAAAACATGGGTATGAACAGGGCAAAAATATGACTTTGCAACAGCAATGCAGCGCAAATTGCTGTGTTGCATTACTCTATGCAAGGGAGGCGTCCCATGGGTGTCAAAATGTAAGTCATATAGGGGGTCATTCTGACCTCGGCGGTAAAAGGCCCTTACCGCCGGTCAGAACTCCGCCATACTACCGCCGCGGCCGCGGTAAACCGCCACGGTCATTCTGACCAACTGTGAATCCGCCAAAAACCCGACATCCAAGGAAGGCCGCCTCATCAGCGGGCAGTGGAAAACTGGAGATGACCAAACCTCCACCGCCACGCCAACACAAACACGCCCATGCCATTCTGACCCACGAATCCACGCGGCGGTCTTTCAACCGCGGTATTCCATTGGCGGTACACACCGCCGCGCTCAAAATACACACACAGCTCCAAAACACAGCCACATTGGACAATTTGAAATACACACACCTGACACACATACAAACAACACTCCCACACATCCAATCAACTATAAAACACACACCCACATCACCCACAAACCCCTACGACCGAAGATCAGAGACGAAGGAGAGAGAGACACATCACAGAATAGAGAGCTACATCACACAGAGGCACACTACACCATCACACACACCACATAGAAGCACAAAGCACCACACACCAACACACTCTTCACCATATACACCACCCCACACCTCATCCACACCACCCCATGGCACCCCAAAGGCACCTACGCTTTTTGGACCAAGAACTCCGGGTCATGGTGGAGGAAATCATAAGAGTTGAACCCCAGCTCTTCGGCTCACAGGTGCAGCACACCACTATAGCCAGGAAGGCGGAGCTATGGCAGCGGATCGTGGACAGGGTAAACGCGGTGGGACAGCATCCCAGAAATCGAGACGACATCCGCAAACGCTGGAACGACTTACGGGGAAAGGTGCGCTCGATGGTCTCGCGACACAACATCGCAGTGCAGAAGACTAGCGGGGGACCCCCACCCACTCCACCCGAATTCACAGCATGGGAGCAAGAGGTACTAAACATCCTGCATCCTGATGGCCTCGCTGGAGTACACGGAGGAATGGACTCTGGTAAGTACAATCTCAACTAGTTCACCCCCCCCCCAGCATGCTAACCCCCACCACCACCCTCACCCCCAACCCCCCATCACACATCCTCCCTGAGAATGTCTCTCCAGCACAACCCACCCAACACCAACCCCTGCATGCCACCACAAACTATGGCCACCCATCACCTAAGCATGACCACTGCACATACTCCCCCCCCAAACACCCCCACAACACCTCCCCCAAGGGAATGACAGCACTGGGGGACAAGGGCACCCATAAATCGCACACAATAGCACACACAGAAACAATAACCATACTCTCTTACCCCATGCAGGACCCGAACGCCAACACACCGGCCAGGAGGGTCCAGAAATGTCCATCCCCCCCCCCCCGGAAGAGGCCCCCAGTGATGACAGCAGCTCTGTCGACCTGGAACCTGATGACCAGCCCGGACCATCGGGGACCTCTGGACAGTCGGTTCCCCACACACAGGCCACAGCAGACCCAACCCCCTCTGGGAACAACAGCATAGCTCCCACCCAGCGGGCCCATGCCTCTGTCTCTAGGACAGGTCAATCAGCGGTGTGTCTGCCACTACAGGGCACCCAGGCTAACCCACCACCCCAACAACAACAGGGACCTGGGGGCAGTGGTAGTGGGCACACCGTCCAGGGGACAGAGGCCGGGGGAAACAGGGCAACTCGGAGGGCTGCTGTGCGACAGGGGGGGGAGGAGAGGCCCAGGGAACCGACTCTCCAAGAGGCCCTCACCACCATCATGGCAGCCTAACACCACTCCCAAGAGACGATGGCGACGGTACTGGCCAGGTTCCAGGAGATCCAGGCACAGCAGGAGGAACGCTACATGGGGTTCACCAATCATCTCACCAACATCTCTACCGCTATGGGGAGCATAGTCCAGGCCCTCAACCGGATAGAAGACACGTTGCGGGACCATGTGGCACCACACAGGGCCCCTGTCACTAGCCCGGACCAGGAACAGCCTACCACCTCCGCCGGCGCTAGTGGACAGGAGGCCCCACCACAACGACAGGCCACCAGAACCCCACCTCCTGCTGAAGAACAACCACCCCGCAAGAGGAGCCTGAGATCCAAAAAAAAAGACAGAGTAGGATGTCAAGACCCCCGCCAGCATGAGATACCCCCTGAAGTCATCCCACTGTCCCACATTGCCACCCTGTCCAACCTTGAACTGCCCCTGCTCCATCCTTCCACAGGCATATGGACAATGCACCTGTGAGACTGAGAACTGGACTCTGCCATGGACATTACTCCACCCTCACCCATCACCGTGTTAATATCATGTACCATTATCTAGCACCAAAAATAAATCACTCAATGCACTGAAATCATGCTGGAGTCAGGCTGTATTATTTACAAATGTATAACACATTACCGATCAATTATGTTCTGTTAACTTTGTGCTGAACACATACCGAGATCAATAAGCATTAGTCCATGGGCTAACCAAGCAGAAGTCACGCAGTGGGTCATACAGCACTGAAAAGGGAAGGGAAAATCAAACATCAGTTTTAAAGAACTGGGGGGTCATGGACAAAGTTGAGAAGCTGGAGGCTTTCAGGAAAATTAAAATGGCGTGTGTGATTCTTACCTGTGTGCTACTGAAAATACTGTTGGATAACTCTGTCCCTGTTGTCTGTGTCGTCCTCTGAGTCTTCCTCCTCTTCACTCTCCACAGGCTCCACAGCTGCTTCAACACCACCATCTGGACCATCCTCCTGCAGGAAAGGCACCTGACGTCGCAATGCCAGATTGTGAAGCATACAGCAGGCCACGATGATCTGGCACACCTTCTTTGATGAGTACATCAGGGATCCCCCTGTCATATGCAGGCACCTAAACCTGGCCTTCAGGAGGCCAAAGGTCCTTTCTATGATCCTCCTAGTTCGCCCATGGGCCTCATTGTACCGTTCCTCAGCCCTGGTCCGGGGATTCCTCACTGGGGTCAATAGCCAAGGCAGGTTGGGGTAACCAGAGTCACCTATTAGCCACACACGTTGTCTCTGTAGCTGTTCCATCACATAAGGGATGCTGCTATTACGCATCACATACGCGTCATGCACTGAACCAGGGAACATGGCATTCACATGGGAGATGTACTGGTCAGCCAAACAGACCACCTGGACGTTCATAGAATGGTAACTTTTCCTGTTTCTGTACACCTGCTCATCGTCTTTTGGGGGGACTAAGGCTACATGGGTCCCATCAATGGCACCAATTATGTTGGGAATATGTCCAAGGGCATAAAAATCACCCTTCACAGTGGGCAAATCAACCTCCTCAGGGAATATAATGTAACTCCGCATGTGTTTCGTCAGGGCAGACAACACTCTAGACAAAACTTTTGAAAACATTGGCTGAGACATTCCAGATGACATGGCCACTGTTGTCTGGAATGAGCCACTTGCAAGAAAATGGAGGACTGACAGCACCTGCACCAGAGGGGGAATTCCTGTGGGTTGGCGGATGAGGGACATCAGGGCTGGCTCCAGCTGGGCACACAGATCATGGATAGTGGCACGGTCAAGTCGGTATCGTAGTATGATGTGGCGTTCTTCCATTGTCGACAGGTCCACCAGCGGTCGGTACACGCGAGGATTCATCCTTCTCCTCGCAAGTCCCAGCGGACGGTGCCTAGGAATGACAACATGGAGCACAGAGTCAAGCTAATCACTGGTACGTTCACCACAGCTTGCATAGCACACGGTTATCTATGTATTGAAAGGCGTGTATGTGTGGCAATGCAAGGCCTAGGCCTGTGTGTCGCAGTAGAAATTATGCCATGTGGGCCCTTGAAATGGCGGCTGCCTGACCTGTGAAGTGGGACAATGGGATGTGAGGTCACTGCGCTGGCGGAGCACACCGTGGCGGTAGGCGGTCGAAGACCGCTATACGGAGCCGCATTGGATAACATTGAAGCCTATGGGTTTCAGGAGCCAATGACGATATGCGCCGGCGGTCGCGGTACGCACCGCCGCGGGCGTGACCGCCATTTTATATCTGCTTAATCACTCGAGACCTGATCATCCACAGGAGAGGACCTATACTGCAAGTGCTGCTGTGAACTCGGTCTGGAAGAGACAATCGCTGCTGCGACTGGTGAAAGGGCCCCTGCCTTCACGTCTGAAGAGTTGGAGAAGCTCGTGGATGGAGTCCTCCCCCAGTATGCGTTACTCTACGGTCCTCCAGACCAACAGGTGAGTACACCGGGTGCACATGGAATGGGCGATGCCTGTGTGGAGTGGGGTGGATGTAAGTTGGTGGGGTGGGGGGCGAATGAGGAGTGCAACGCACGACAGATGAGAGCATGTGCTATATTGCAAGGTTGGGGAGGGGGGGCCAATCACATCTAACATGCAGTAAGTTGATTAATGTTTCCTTCCCACCCTGTACATGTCACATAGGTCAGCGCCCATCAGAAAGTCGAGATTTGGCGTGCCATCGCCAAGGAAGTCCGGGCCCTGGGGGTCCACGTCAGAAGGGGCACCCACTGCCGCAAGAGGTGGGAGGACATCCGCCGCGGAACCAGGAAGACCGCCGAGTCACTGCTGGGGATGGCCTCCCAACCTAGGAGGGGTGCCAGTCGTACCCTGACCCCCCTGATGTCCCGGATCCTGGCGGTGGCCTACCCTGATTTGGATGGGCGCTTGAGAGCATCACAGCAGACACAAGGGGGTGAGTATCAGCACATTCTGCTATCTTTCTGCGCAGTGGAGGCGTCTGGGTGGGGGAGGAGGGTTGTGGGTGACATTAGGCCAGGGCGCTTTCTGTAGTGTAGTCCTCTCACTTAGGCATGGCCCTGTGCTCCCGGCCCCCACCTCTGTAGGGTGACAAGTACAGCTATTGATGGTCCAGCCTCACACATGTGCGCGTTTGTCGTCTCTTGACTTGTTGTCCTAGTCAGAAGTACTGAGTAGTGTACCCCGAATGCGCGGCTTAGTGCATGCGGCTCCTGTGTCTGTCCTCTCCGCCAACGGTGTTGACATTGCATGCACTCAACCAGGTCTTCTTTTTCTCCCCCCACCCTTCTTCTTCATCTTCTTGTGCATGTGTGCATTAGCATCATCAGGCGGAGGAGATTTGGCATCGGAGCACGAGGGAGCTGCAAGCCACAAGGCCCCGGTGGGCCCAGGAACAGACACCGAGGGCACCAGTGAGCTGGAGGGCGAGGGGAGCACCACAACGGGGACCGGTGGTGAGAGCAGCGACACAGACACATCCTCGGATGGGTGCTCCCTAGCGGTGGTGGCAACATCCGTGCCCCCCGCCTCTACAGGTACAGCCGCCACCCAGCGCACCAGCCCCGCCCTCCCTGCAGCCCCTCAGCCTACGCTCTGTGCCCGCTCGCCCAGGAAGGTGGGCGTCTCCTTCGCCCCAGGCACCTCAGCCCCTGTCACCCCTGCTGCCCTCAGTGCGGAGCTCATTGACCTTGTGAGGACGCTCATTGTTGGGCAGACTACCCTTTTGAATGCCATCCAGGGGGTAGAAAGGGAGGTGCATCGGAGCAATGCCTACCTGGAGGGCATTCATTCGGGTCAGGCTGCCCATCAACGATCGTTCACTGCTCTGGCCTCAGCACTGACGACAGCCATTGTCCCTGTTTTCAGCCTCCCTCTTCTGACTGCCTCCACCCTGTCTCTGTCTCCTGTTCCTCAGCCTATCCCATCCACACCATCTGACCAGCCTGCATACACCTCAACACCCAAGGGCAGCTCATCCAGACACAAGCACCACAGATCCCACAAACACTCACCCAAGCAACACCCAGATGCAGACATTCCAACAGTCACTACCACCCCTGTGTCCCCCTCCTCCTCGTCTCCCTCCTCCCTCCCTGTGACGTCTACACTCACACCTGCATGCACACCAACATCAGCCAGTGCTTCCATCACCACCACACCCTCCTGTACAGTCCGCACGCGTGCAGTCACCACCCCCACTGCCATTTACACGTCCCCTGTGTCCTCTCCCACTGTGTCTGTCACCACCTCTTCCAAGACACACAAACGCAGGCAGCCACCCACCCAACAGACATCCACCTCACGACAGCCTACAGCACCAGCACCTTCACCCAATGACAGCACACCTGACTCTCCTACAACCACATCCTCTTCCTCCACTCCCATCACCACTTCTCCTACCCTTTACCTTGGCCCTAAAAAACTTTTCCTGGCTAATCTTGACATCTTTCCCTCCGATGACCTACCCCCTCCATCTGCAAAGAGTCCCAAGAGCACCACAGCCACCACCAGCCCGGCTTCGGGTGTCACTGTTGTGCATGGGTTCTGGAGTCCACCCTTTGCCAGCAGTGACACCTCCATCAGCAGCAAGGACACATCCAGCCCCCCCCCCCCGGCAAGAGGACCAGGAAACACAAGGGCCGCCGTGCGAGGACTGACACAGCTGCCCCCAAGGAGCAGAGTTCGCCCACTTCACCAGCCACAACATCTAGGGGAGATAAGGGCCCGAGAGCCCCATCTAAGGAGCGTAAGGGCAGCAGGGCGGAGAAGTCAGCCAGCAGGAGCGCGGAGCAGGTGGGCCCCACATGCCACATCCCAGCTGTAAAGGAGGACACCAAAGGGCCCAGGACTCCGTCACGAAGGGTCCAGAAACATCACGGTCGGAGGGCGACTGAGCAGGGAGTCCAGCCCAGGTCTGGCTCCCTTGAACCTACTGGATGTGCACCGCTGAACAGGGCCCGCCGTGCAGAAGAGCACCGCTGAACAGGGCCCGCCGTGCAGAAGAGCACCGCTGAACAGGGCCCGCCGTGCAGAAGAGCACCGCTGAACAGGGCCCGCCGTGCAGAAGAGCACCGCTGAACAGGGCCCGCCGTGCAGAAGAGCACCGCTGAACAGGGCCCGCCGTGCAGAAGAGCACCGCTGAACAGGGCCCGCCGTGCAGAAGAGCACCGCTGAACAGGGCCCGCCGTGCAGAAGAGCACCGCTGAACAGGGCCCGCGTGCAGAAGAGCACCGCTGAACAGGGCCCCGCCGGGAAGATAGGCACCGCTGAACAGGGCCCCGCCGGGAAGATAGGCACCGCTGAACAGGGCCCGCCGTGCAGATGAGCACCGCTGAACAGGGCCCGCCGTGCAGATGAGCACCGCTGAACAGGGCCCGCCGTGCAGATGAGCACCGCTGAACAGGGCCCGCCGTGCAGATGAGCACCACTGAACAGGGCCCGCCGTGAAGATAGGCACCGCTGAACAGGGCCCGCCGTGCAGAAGAGCACCGCTGAACAGGGCCCCGCCGAGAAGATAGGCACTGCTGAACAGGGCCCCGCCGTGCAGAAGAGCACCGCTGAACAGGGCCCGCCGTGCAGAAGAGCACCGCTGAACAGGGCCCGCCGTGCAGAAGAGCACCGCTGAACAGGGCCCGCCGTGCAGAAGAGCACCGCTGAACAGGGCCCGCCGTGCAGAAAGGCACCGCTGAACAGGGCCCCGCCGTGAAGATAGGCACCGCTGAACAGGGCCCCGCCGTGCAGAAGAGCACCGCTGAACAGGCCCCGCCGTGAAGATAGGCACCGCTGAACAGGGCCCCGCCGTGAAGATAGGCACCGCTGAACAGGGCCCCGCTGTGCAGAAGAGCACCGCTGAACAGGGCCCGCCGTGCAGAAGAGCACCGCTGAACAGGGCCCGCCGTGAAGATAGGCACCGCTGAACAGGGCCCGCCGTGCAGAAGAGCACCGCTCCGCTGGGCCCCGCCGTCTCAAGCACCGCTCCGCTGACTTGAGAGACTGTGGCTTTGCACTCCCCAGGATGGCACAGTGGGCAACCCACCCACTGTAGAGACTTGAGAGACTGTGGCTTTGCACTCCCCAGGATGGCAGAGTCGGCAACCCACCCACTGTAGAGACTTGAGAGACTGTGGCTTTGCACTCCCCAGGATGGCACAGTGGGCATGGTGGCCCCTTCGTGGATCTGGCGTCGTGGACTCATGTGGCTGTGGTGCCCCCCCCCTTCCCTTCCCCCTGAGGTGCCTGTAGTTTTTTCATCAGATGCCCCTGCAGTGTTCTCTCGAAAGGACTCGGGTCTCCTGTGTGGGCTTTGCCCTTGTGTCGCTACACTGTAGCCCACGGACTGTTCTATTTAACTTTGATGTAGAGGACTAATTGCCTCGGTTCTCCATGGCAGTGTGTATAGTATTATTTTGTTATGGATATTTTGCATAGTTGACCGATACATATCAGAGTCTATTTTTTATATAAATTTTTCTTCACAATTTAATTATGTCTTTGCATTTTTCAGGGGGGTTTGGGTGGTGTCACTGTGCATTGTTGCTCTGCATTGGTGTGTACATAGTTTGGGGGGTGGGGGTCGCATATGTGTGTGCCCGTAACCTTTCCTCCTCCCCCCTCCCGTGTGTCATAGGTGCAGTACTCACCGTTGTCGTCTGCGCCGGCGTTCGTACTCGTGGTAGATGAGAAGGTAGACGAGAGCAGGTAGGATGTTTAATTCGGGTTCCATGCTGTCCTCCGTACTCGTGGAGTGTGTTTTGGTGAGCGTTTTCCCGTCCGTAGTCTGTTTCCGCCGTAGTCTGTTTCCGCCGTGTTTTTATCGGCGGGGCTCCCGCCCCGGAAAAGGTGGCGGATTGGTGAGTTGTAATACTGTGGGCGGTACATTGTCTGCCGCCTGCCTGTTGGCGGTGACCGCCGCGCTGTTTGTCTGTACCGCCGTGGCGGTCGGAGTGTTAATGTGGCGGGCTGTGTTGGCGGTTCCCGCCAGGGTCAGAATTCAATTTTTTGGACTGTTGGCGGGTTGGCCGCCGCTTTATCACCGACCGCCAGGGTTAGAATCACCCCCATAGTTTTTTAGGCATTCCCAGATTTACCAAATCTGGTGAACCTAGAAATGAGCCACAAAGATACGCTTCCCCAGGAGAGGTGTAACGAGGAGAAATATATTTTTCTCCTCGTTACTTCCTCTTTCTATGTGTGCTGTAGCACACATAGAGGAATATGCCTCTAAGGATTGTTTTTGTGCAGGAAGGGGCCCCTTCCTTCACAAAAACAATCCTGCATGCAACATAGGCACCCTTGCACCATGGTGAAAGGGTGCCTGCGGTGGCACCAAGCAGTCCATTGTGCACCAGTGCCTTCGAAAAGGACAGAAATGCAGCGTATGCCCTAAATACATCGCATTCCTGCCCTTTCCAAGTGATGCAGTGCAGCGCAGCAAGGTGTCTTGCTACCCTGCACTGCGCCTTTGCCATAAATACGGTTCACCGGTTTTTCTTTCTATTTCATAAACTGTGGTGGCATATTTATGAAATTGTCACGCAGCGCAGCGTGGTAAAGACGCAACGCAAACCGGGCCCTTTGTTTCCAGGAGGCAGGGATACTTTTATTATATGTGATGGTGCTGCAATGCAGTTTTTCCTGCTTCAACACCCTCCGCATGCTCCGAAAGATCTACAAATGGATCCCCACCGAAACCAGAAGAACAGTCACCCAAGCCCTCGTAAGCAGCAAACTGGACTATGGCAATGTCCTCTACGCAGGAACCACGGCCAAACTCCAGAAGAGGCGGCAACGCATCCAGAACACCTCTGCATACCTCATCCTGGACATCCCCCGCCAGCGCCACATCACAGGCCATCTGAGAGACCTGCACTGGCTCCCAGTCAACAAGAGAATCATCTCCAAACTCCTCCCACGCTCACAAAGCACTGCACAACACAGGACCGGAATACCTCAACAAACTGCTCTCCTTTCTACACCCCGACCCAGCATCTCCGCTGCCCTGGCAACCGTCCCACGGGTCCGCAGATATACAACTGCCGACAGATCATTCTTGCACCTTGCCGCCCAGACGTGGAACAGTCTTCCCACCCACCTGCGTCAGCCCAAAGACCTCCTTACCTTCAGGAAACTTCTCAAGACCTGGCTGTTCGAGCAGTAGCAGCATCTTTCCCCTCCCCCACCTCAGTGCCTTGACTATCACGGGTGAGTTGTGCGCTTTACAAATTCCTGATTGATTTTATGGCCATTAGCAGTTCCACTGCCTGATAACTCAGTCTTTGAATAACTAAGCTATAGTCAGAATCTGCGGTTTCCCATACTTTGTGTACTTCTGCCACCTAGTGGGCGAATCTTAAAAAATAATATATATATATATATACTTGCATGCTATAAAATAAGATGCGGCAGTTGAAGGTAACAGACGGTATTGAAAATGAGCCCCATAATCTTGCTGTTATGCACTAGTCCTTCATCTGCATTTTCTTAGACGTTGCAGTCCTGAATTTGCCAAAACGTTGAAGACCTGTCTGTGTTAAGAAGACGGTTCGTGGATTCTATTTTCTCATGTTCACTATGAGGTACCTACTCAGATGCTTCCAACCTAATCCGTTAGAAGATACCAGCGTGAGGGCAGAGTCTGAACACGGTGCTGTGAGTACTGTTTGCCCTCGGGTACCACTGGGAGAGGCTAGAAAAGCCGTGACATGGCTCGAGCCAAATGACTGCCGTGGCCCCCTCTCGTCGGTATGTTCCATGTGCATGACTCCCTGCAGCCGAGCCAGGGCACCGCTTGTGCTGAAACATAAAGACGTAGCGTCATGCTAGATGAAGGACAGCTGCACCCACTTCGGTTATGAAACAAATCCGAAAGATATGTTTTCTCTTTCTATTGAAATTGCATTCTAGTGAGAAATGTGTGTAGAGTGCCGCCTTGTGGCATGTCACGGAACTGCCGCATTAATCCTGAATCCCGCAACCGAGCGTAATGATAACCTCTTTCTCATGCCCATCGTTTTATTGCCTCTTTTGAGGCTGTTACATGGGAATCAATGTGTTTTGATTGTTTGTTCCATGCTGAAGTTCTGCATAGCGATTCTCTTAGGCGCTCTTGACCATTTGCTGTTGATTCACATCCGTTTTGCCTGCCAAGTTTTCTCGAAAGTTTTATCACAGAGCCTCGTCTGGATTTATCATATGGGGTGCACAAGATGCAGGTTGGTCTGGAAATAGATTTGCTGTGTAAATCGTTGTCCTTCCCTGTAAAACTAGAGACAGGAATAAATGGTTATTGTGGCTTCATTGCGTTTAGTGTACCTGGTAAACCTAAGCACGAGTCCTGCTTCCCCAATAGGAAAAAAACTCGGTGATCCCAGGCTAAGCATTTCTTTCTCTGTGTCTGATTTCCTTTAAATGCTAGCTTTTGGAGTATCAAAAGGCGATTAAGTTCAATGTGCAGTGCCCCACAAAAAAAAGATCATAGAGATTTAATAAAAGTTAATGTTGCTCCATCAACTGTTATTTATCATTTTCGTAGCGTCCAACAAAAATATCAGTGTCTCTTGGTTCACTCACGGCAGTATCATTAAGACAATGGGGGTCATTCTGACCCTGGCGGCCACCGACCACGGGAGCACCGCCAACAGGCTGGCGGTGCTCCCACGAGCATTCTGACCGCGGCGGTTCAGCCGTGGTCAGAAGCGGAAAGTCAGCGGTCTCCCGCCGACTTTCCGCTGCTCGGGGGAATCCTCCATGGCTGCGGAGCGCGCTCCGCAGCCATGGGGATTCTGACACCCCCTACCGCCATCCTGTTCCTGGCGGGTCTCCCGCCAGGAACAGGATGGCGGTAGGGGGTGCCGCGGGGCCCCTGGGGGCCCCTGCAGTGCCCATGCCCATGGCATGGGCACTGCAGGGGCCCCCATAAGAGGGCCCCGCAAAGTATTTCAGTGTCTGCCATGCAGACACTGAAATACGCGACGGGTGCAACTGCACCCGTCGCACCCCTGCAACTACGCCGGCTCAATTCTGAGCCGGCGTCCTCGTTGCAGGGGCATTTCCTCTGGGCCGGCGGGCGCTCTTTTGGAGAGCGCCCGCCGGCCCAGAGGAAATGTTAGAATGGCCGCCGCGGTCTTGTGACCGCGGTGCGGTCATTTGGCGGCGGAACCTTGGCGGACGGCCTCCGCCGTCCGCCAAGGTTAGAATCAGGCCCAATGTATTTTTCTAAGTTTATTTAGCACTTAACACATTTTGTAAGTGTAATTGTATGCAGTTATTTGATCTAATATATTAAATTAAAACACACATTTTAAAAAAACTGTATAAATGCATAGCCTCTTTCCATACATGAACATGCCATCTGCTGCGCATTCTCATGATAGAACTTTAATGGCTCAGTTTGTACTTTTGCACTTTGGGACAAATCAGTGTCTTAACCTTGATCTTGCTCCGTGTTTAATGGCTCACCCACCTTTCCTCGTGTCATGATACCATAGTTGGCTATCACAACAGGAAAATCTTGGATGTAATGCTGAGGACTAGGCAGAAGAATAGACAGAGTATTATAAAGGCTGACCAGGTCCCTATTGTGGCAAATTCCTCTAATGAACATACAATAAGAAAATTCCTGCTTAACAACTCTAGGCACTGTTTCCATTTTTGCCGAAGTCCAGCTAGGAGAGTGTACTAGGATTATCAGATGGTGCATAAAACTCTGTTAATGGCTTTATCACCAAATGGCTCTTCGAATCGCTGAGTGCCTGAGGACCTGGCCCTACCCGAATGCACTGATCTACGCTTTAGTTCTTCAAATGTTTCATGCACAAAATACTTGGGTGCTTCTTCTATTCAGGAACGTAGATTAATTTTTTGGTCTATTGATTGCTAAAAGAGAGACAATTCTAACAGATCTTTTATTTTATTTTATTTATTTGTACTTTTTTTTTTTAGGAGAGATGATGTCCTTACCCCAAACACCTCGTCTCCTCTACTCACTCATTGTCAGGCATTACATTGTTGCTTCTAGGCTTTTGGTCACCAGATTATCAAACGCTTTTGACAAATTTATTGGCATGATGCCATTTGTTATAAACTTACATCAGGAAAACATAGTTGCCTCTGTCTTGCCAATGGATAAGAGAAAAACGTGGATTCCTCCATTTTATTGAGGCTTTGCCTTGAGTCAATTTTGTCGTTTTTTTTTTTTGCAACTTTAATTGTTCTAGAATATTTAACTAGACCAATCTCACTAACGGACACAGTATGCTGATGAGAGCCCCTCAGTGCTTTCTCGATCTCTGGCCATACTTTGATTTTTGATTTCTGTCCCCACTGCACCAGCACACCCCTTTTTGATCTGCTGTTGCCAAACCATGTGACTTCGTGTTATTTTAGGAAGAGCAGCAGGCGGTGTGTGCATTGTTAGGGTGAAGGTAGGCCTGAACTAAAAAACAAAGCTGTGTTTCGCTTCATTGCCGGGCTACCACGCTGGCCTTCTCCCTTTTCCCTGCTTTTTAGGGTTGAGCCTGCGTCGCATGCGCTCGTGCATGCGTATCGCTAGCGAGATACTTTTGGTATTAGAAAAGGGCTCGGAGCCCCGTCGACGTCACGTCAGTGTCTTTCACAGGCAAGTTGGCTTGCCTGTTAGAATCCACTTCTTTTGAATAGTGGAAGGCACACATATGTTATGGCTTTTCCGGTGGTTAGCCCTCCTCGAGCGCAGTGACCAAGTACAGAAAACATGCGAGGCTCGCTGAGTTTGTGGACTACTTTTTCTCTATGTTCGCAGCTCAATCTCACTGGGCAGAAGTCGGGCGCTTCGCATACTATCGACCTTGTTACATAGTTAATTGCACTTTTGACGGTTATGTTCATAATTGCACTTTTGCCGATAGGTATTATTATGTGTAAACTGTAGCTGCGCAATCGTGCAGTTTTTTCTTTTAATGCAAGAAAAATCCAGTTGGGAGTTTACAACTGTGAACAGCTGTAACTCCAACAAATGCGAGACCCTAGTGCATTGCAAATGCTTGTTTTCTAGTGGTGGAACAACTGTCGCGCTTGTTTTCTTGCGTGGTCAGACCTAGCTTTCACGGTTATTTTTGTGAGGAGGGCCCTAACCCCAGCTACACTTCTGTGATTTTCTATTTTTTGCAGGACATGGCATTGAAAAATCTGCATAGCTTCACTAACAGTGCTTTTGTGTTTCATGGTCCTTGTTTAGTCCACCTGAAAAAAAATCCCCCTCGATATCACCACAGTGGACAAGGAGTATTTGAAGTTCCCAAGTCCTTATGTAAAGGTTTTACTGGATTTCAAAACTACAGATTCTGTTTTGAACACTACAACTATTTCCACAGGATATAGTGCTAAGATGGCAAAATTGTACAAACATTGTAGCAAAGTTCAGGAGCTTAAGAACAGGGGACAGATTTTCTGCACACAATTCTGTGCCACTGTGTTAAGAAATGTTGCAAGTTTCCAGGCAAAGGCATTCCAGCTGCATTCTGTTTTTATTACTGCCACCATAGTCAGACGATTGGCCTCTTTGAGTACTTGATTACTTGAACACCCTTAATAAGGTTTTGAGTAGTGTACATGAAGTTATTGAATTAGAGTGGACTGTCCGAGTTTGCATGAGAATGCACCAATAGAAATGTACACAGAAAACTCCACAAAATAGATATATCCATCCCGTTTATGAAATGTTTGAAACAGGAATATCTTTATGGCAATGCAGTATTACGTTGAACTGTGGAAAGGCAAATACTTATGATGTTTTAGCTTTTCTGCGTAAACCTTTTGAAAGTCTGTCTTGTAAAATGCTTTTAGAAGGTCAAAGCATACGTTTTCCGTTACTGAACAAAAAGAAGTATGATTCTTAGCTCTGGACTTCAGTGGCTATTGCAGTATTCCTTTTAAAAAGCATTACATTTTTCTGTTGGTGAATTCCTTTTATTAAAATGAGTATTTTGTTTGAATTTGGAAGGCATATATTTTCAAGGATTGTCGAAGATGGCCCTTTTTGCAGGGCCATCCCCAAACGTTTGTGTTCACCCTCCTAGTTTCTGAATCTGTTTTTGTTGGCTTTTAGAACTCTGCACTCTTTACTACTGCTAACAAGTGTTAAAGTGCTTGTGCTTTCTCCCTAAAACATGGTAGAATTGGGTTATACCCAATTGTCATATCTTGTGTACTTGTAAGACCCTAGTAAACTGACACTACCTGTGGCCAGGACTAGTAAATTAAATGCTGGTAGTGGGCCTGTAGCACAGATTGTGCTGCACACTTAAGTAGCACTTACAACCTGTCTCAGGCCTTCAATTGCAGCCTGTGTGTTTGCACGTTTTTAAAATGCCAATTCAACCTGGCAAGTAAGCCTTTTGCCAGTCCCAAACCTTCCTTTTTAATACATATGTAACCATTAGGGAAGGCGCTGGACAGCCCAGAAGGCAGTGTTATATATTTAAAAAGTAGGACATGTACTTTTAAGTGTTACATGTCTTGGTATTGAAAAATTTGAAATGTGTTTCTCACTACTGCAAGGCCTACCTCTCCAATAGGATAACATTGGAGTTACCTTATTATTTTTTATACCTGCAATTCCCTAATGGGGCTAGGTAAGCAGTTCATGTCTGGTGTCTCAGGAATTGTAATGAAAACCCTAATGTATGGTGAAGTCAGATTTTAAATTGCAATTTTGAAAATGCTTCTTTTCCTGTCTAAGCCATTTGGTGGTTGCAGCTTGCAGGGTTACATGATTGAGCATGGGAGAAAGTTGGACTTTGTATATTCCTCCTAGACATCCACACACAATGGGAACCATAGGTGTACCTGGATGGGCCATCACTGGGAGGATGGGAGGGAGGAGCTTGACCAGCCCCACTTGCACTTGCACTTGCACTTGAAAGACTGTGTTTTGTCTCCACACAAAGGGCCAGGTCAGGGGGAAGGCAGAGTATCTGTGCACTTCAAAGGTCTACCTCTAGAAGCTTCTCGCCGCTTCAGAGGCACAGATGGGTATGTATATACAGGACCTCAGACACCACCACTTCAGTATACCTTTGGACTTGGATACTCTGCCAGGAAGAAACTGCTGTGCTGCTGAAATAACTGCCACTCTGCTGGACTGCTGCTCTGGAGAACTGCTATACAGCTGTGCTGACATGCTTATCTGCTGCTGTCTTGCCTGGGTGAGAAGGACTGGACCTGCTTCTCTTATACGCAGAGTGACTCCAAGGGCTAGTTGGCTGGTCTCCTGATCTGAAGGCTCAGATACACAACAGGTTCCAACAACCTTGGACCTGGACTTTGCCATTTGTGAGTCTACCCTGACAAGTGGTGCCACCCCACCACAGTCCTGGCCCCTCGGAAGCGGGCTTAGGTTTCTCTGCCAGCCTGTGGATCCAGCAGAACTGACACATCTCTGTTGCATGGTGAAAACCTAGGCAGAACGGATGCATTGCTGCTGCTGTGTGGATTGGACTTGTCACAAAGATCTGCATCTCAGCCTTGCAGCTCCTCAGAACCAGCGAATCACCCTGACTACATGTTGCATCCTCAATGCCAGACTTCACATCACAAGCCCTATTAATGGAATCCTCAATGATGGCGCAGGACTTTGCATCGCAGTCCCGCTTCATCTCAGAACTGACACATCACGTCTGCTGCGTGACACAACTGCAACTTGGATCCTCACGATGCTCTGCAAACCAGCATTTAAGGTACTCTGTTCGGCAGGCCTTACTGGATC
The DNA here is from genome assembly GCF_031143425.1 of Pleurodeles waltl. Taxonomy (NCBI): domain Eukaryota; kingdom Metazoa; phylum Chordata; class Amphibia; order Caudata; family Salamandridae; genus Pleurodeles; species Pleurodeles waltl. Next base: position 450,258,560 of record NC_090436.1, on the reverse strand, counting down.
CCTCAGGCTGTCCATGCTTTATCACGGTTAACCTGAACTTGTGACTTTGTCCCGGTCTGGTGCAACCTGCTATCCACAGTTGGAGCTTTTAGCTTTTTAACACTATTTTTACTAAAATCTTTAAAATGTTATGTCTCCCTTTTAAGCTTTTGTAGGTTTGGTCTTGTTTTATTTATTAAAGGATGTTCTATTTTTCTTACAAGGTGTAGGACCCTTTTGCGTGGTGTTTTCACTTTATTACTGTTTGAAGTGTTGCACAAATACTTTACACATTGCCTGTAAGTTAAGCTTGACTGCTCGGTGCCAAGCTAATAGAGGGTTGAGCACAATCTAATTTAGGATTGGCTTGTGCCTCACCCTGACAAGGATTGTGATTGCTGCTTGACCAGTGCTCACACCCCAATCACCAACAACCCAATTTCTCACAAGAGTGTAGTAGTCTCAACTAATTTGAAAACTGAAAAAGGCAAATTTACTCAGGTTCTCAGCATATTTCTGGAAGAGGACAAATTGGAAAATGTGTAATGACTAACTGTAAAGGAATGCTGTCATTTCATCACGTAACATCACATAGATCTCACTGCTCTGCAGCATTTTAAATTGAGCAATTTGTTCCATCAACAACAAACTGGAAAATATTTTCTTGCAGTCTCAAACACTCTACTTTCTAGAGAATGTATATTCTTTTAATGGTGCCAGCTTTCAAAATCAATAGATCCTGAGAGAAATGGTATTGTTCTTGAGGGGGGTGAATTGTCTTCTTAAGCAACGGCCACAATTCTTGTAGGGGTGAACCACATAAGTCACTAAATTAACCTGTGCTTAACCCTCTGGAAGCTTGGCACAAAAGCAGTCAGGCTTAACTCAGAGGCAATTCGTAAAGTATTTATGCAGCACCTCAAACGGTAACAAAGTAGGGGGGTTGTGGACAAGCAACATGGCCGGTAGGACACACTCCTAGTGAGCTACCGCTTTCCGGTGGAATCCTGCAATTATCCTGGGGTGCCTGAGGCAAATGGTGCCGTCCCCCTGCATTGGGACGGTGCACTGAGATGTCCGGTGCATCACAGTCCCCCTTTTTTGGGAGGTCGCAGAGGCAGGCGCTGACGCCGTGTCTGTGGGTCTCTCCTGAGCTGTGCACGAGGTGGCTGCTGGGCCCCGAGGGCTCACGTGGAGGCAGTGAGCTGGCGACTTGGCTGTGCTGCCGACTTGGTGGGCCTGCTGGTCGCGCGTCCCCTTTCTGCAAAGGAGGTCTTCGGGCCATGAAGTGGACGGCGGCTTCCTGAGGGGGCGCTGGTAGGATCGGCTGGGCTCTGGGATACTGAGGCCTGACGTGTGCTGAGGCCGTGTCTGTGGGCCACTCCTGGGCTGCAGGTGAGGTGAGGTGGCTGCTGGGCCTCATGGGCTAGTGTGGTGACAGTGATCAGTTGGCGTGGGCCGCACTGCTGATTCGGTAGGCCTGCTGGCCGTGCGGCCCCTGCTTTACAGTGGAGGTCTCCGGGGCCTTGAAACGGGCAGAGGTGTCCTGAGAGGGCGTCGGTGGGATCGGCTGGGCTCTGGAGAGCCGTGCAGGGGCCTGACTGGCTGAAGCTGTTGGTCAGCGCACACTGGAGCAGGTGTGCACGCGTCAGCCCTTGTTCCCAGATTTTCTAACTTTCTGAACCCTTTGGCTCTTAGCTCTGAACTCATCGAGAGGGGTCCTCTCTTATTGGTGGTATCTACTACCACTGCCTTGAACACACTGTGGAATAGCAGTGTACAGTGGTGCCCTACAGAGGGAGGAGCAGTGGCTCCTGTCCTTGCAGTACCTTGTGCTCCAGACACTCTTGCTGTTTCCCTGCAGCAGCTGAGACTGGGTCATATCTCAGATCCGGGTACGGAGTGAGATGGTGCGGCATAGGTGGACAGATGCGTCCCAGGGTAACACCATGGAGCAATATATACGACCCCGGTGCCCTTGCCGCAACATCTGGCCAGATGGGAGGGGAGCGGAGATGACTTTAGCGTACTGGCGAATCTTAAGGAGTCTTCACATGCGGAGCTTCTTGCGGCCATCCGGGGCTCTAGGGTGGCTCTGGAGGGTAAGATTGAAACCGTGGCAGTGGAAGTTAACCTACTCCAGGTGGACCTTAGGTAGGTGTCTGATAAGGTCAAAGTGGCAAAGGGCTCTATTGTGGAGCTGCATACAGAGGTGGGAGTCCTTTGGAAACAAATGGCGCAAGCCAATTCTGGGGTCCTGGAGTACCCAGAGGAGGGGTCCTGGTGGAATAATGTCAGACTGCTGGTTTTCTCAGAGCATGAGGAGGGGTACCCAGCAGAAACCTTTGTGGGGAAGTGGATCAGAGATGTACTGCAGCTGACCGGGCTCTCCAGGGTATTTGTAGTGGAACATGCTCATAGGGTACTTGTTGCACCTCCCTGGCCAGGCGTGCCGGCAAGAGCTCATTGCCCGTCTTCTGAACTATAAAGACCAAGACTGCATGTTGCACGTTGCCCGGGACTCCGACAGGGCAATATATGAGAACTGCAAAATATCCATCTATCCTGATTATACGAACAAGGTGCAGGTTCTCAAAAGGGATTGATGGAGGTCAAGGCGAAGCTTTGTGCCATGAACATCGGATATATGCTCCTGTATCCTGCGCGGTTGAAGGTGCTTTCAGGTGGGAGGTCTCATTTCTTCGAACGCCCGGAGGAGGTATGGAGATGGCTGGAAATGTGGGATAAGGTGGCCCTGGGAATACCGGAAAGGATTGGAGGGGTCTCTCCTTGGGCCTCTGGAGAGGAAGGTCCGTAATGGAGCTCACGTGATGATGGTCAGCTGGAGGACACTGGGGCTTGCGGGTCGGCTGCAGACTCTACTTATAGATTTGAGATACAACAGGATGGGACAATGGCAGTGGTGTCTGCTGGTTTGGCTGGGGGTTTGAATGTGGAGCTGGAGAGGGGAGCTGAGGGTCTGCACACAGGTCTGACTATGTCCTTAATGATCCAGGATGGCTGTTGCGCCCTTGCTTGCCGGGCTTCTGTGTTAACGTGAGAGTGCCTCTCTGGAGGAGAGATGGGACTAGAATATGAATAAGGTCCTGAGGGGGCCTCACCTAAGAGTCGGAATATATTGGACATCGGGGGGTTGGGGCTTATGACAATAGTGAGCTACGTTGGGGTGGTATTCAGGCAATTTGCAGATCGATGCCAGGGTAGGAGGTGGTCACTCCACAGCTGTGGTAGGACTTTAGACCTGGATGGTTGGGGTTTAGGCTGTTGTCCTGGCAGCATCTGTAGCATGGATTTACAGTATGGTTTGTTATGGTTGTTTTATTGTATATCCGGGGTGGGGGTTGGGGTTTTGAGGGGGTTGGCACAGTTTGTCAATATTTGAAGTTGTTGCAACAGTGCAGGTATAATGGAGCGATGTGAAATGTGTACCTTTCTTGTCTTCCCATGGTGGGTTGGGGTACGAGGGGTGGCGTTCAAATGGGAGGGATGGAAGTTCTGTGCCAATATGGGTCATCTGATTAATATGTTGACGTGGAATGTCAGGGGGTTGAAGAGATGCACCAAGTTCTATAGGGTACACTCCTTCTTAAAAAGGCATAAGGTTCATATTGCTTGTCTTCAGGAAACACACATGACTGAGGAGGAAGCACAAAAACTGTCCAAGAAATGGCAGATCAAATGTTCTCATCCTTCTCCTCTTATGCGTGGGGTGTGTCTAGGGGTTCCATTCACCCACATAGACAGTGAAGTTGGTGTCGAGGGTAGATATGGTCTGGTTGAAGGTATGTTGGATGGATCACCTATCATTATCCTCAACACTTATGCGCCTAATACTGATGATCACTCCTTTTATACCAAAATACCAGAGATCTTGGGGGATAGTGTGGATAGGCCTATTGTCTGGGCGTGGGACTACAACTGTATATTGAACGGGGAACTGGATTGCCTCCCACCGAAGCTGGGGACTAAGCCTTTGATGGTGAAATCTCTTGCGAAAGTGATGACTCATTTAGGGTTTTGGGACATTTGGAGGGAGCTGCACCCCGAGAGCAGGGAATACACTTGTCATTCCAGAACACATACTACACATACCCGATTGGATAGGTTTCTGCTGGGCGGTCTTAATAGCTCGCAGGTGCTGGATGTTACACAAATAGGTAGGTTCTTATCTGATCATGTACCAGTGCTGATGCAATTACAGTGGGAGGCAGCTACCACCTGTTTAGCGCGTAGTTGGTGTTTGCCTGCGGACTTCCTCACTGATGTGGGGTGTCTGGAAAGGGTGGCTGAGGCCATCAAAGGGTACATGGATTTGAATTGGAACACAACACTGTCTGGGCCTGGAGTGGGAGGCTATGAAGGCAGTAGTATGGGGGGGGGGGTGTATAGGTGCGGCGTACGCAGACAAATGGAGCAGGAACTTACAGATCTGGAGGAGAAATTAGGGGACTTGCAGCAGCGGTTACCGGACATGAGAATGGATGAAAGGGAGGAACTTAGGTTATACAAGAGGTTAAAAATTGTTGGGATACCCTGAGTTGGGTCTCTCTTATAGGATACAGGCAGTGACTGCACCGGGAGGGGGATAAATCTGGCAAACTTTTGGCATGGATTCTGAAGCAGGATGTGGTGGCTCCTCCCATTTTGCACATTAGGAATACTAGAGGCGAATGCTCAGGAAGTGCACTGACATTTTACAGATTTTGGATGAGCATTTGCAAGGGGTGTCGAGGGCTAATGCTGCACCCCCAGAGGATGGTATGGGAGGATTTCTGAAGCAGATGTGGCTTCCGCGCTTGGAATTAGAGAGTAGGGATGGTCTGGAGACTGCGATTACTGTGGAGGAGGTGAGTGAGGCACTTGCTGCAATGACCAAGTCCAAGTCCCCGGGTGGTGATGGTTTTCCTGTTGAGTTGTATCAAACGTTTTCCTTGTCTCTGAGGGAGAAGCTCCTAGAGGTGTTTGAGGAAGCCCGAGTGCGTGGCATGTTGCTAGAAACTATGCGTCAAGGCATTGTGTGCTTGATACTCAAGCCGGGAGGGGATCCTGGTGACCCCTCCTCGTATCGCCCGCTTACCATGTTCTATAGCGATGTTAAGATACTTTGTAAGATTTTGGCCCCTCGGCTACGCGGGGTGATTCAGGGTTTGGTGCACGAGGATTATTGTGGGTTTATCCTGGTCGTAGCATGTCCTATAACTTGCGCCTTTTGACACATGTTCTGCACAAGACTGAAGGTGAGGAAACTGAATTGGTGCAAGTGTCCTTGGATCTAGAGAAAGCCTTTGATACAGTCGACTGGGGCTATCTCTTAGATGTTTTGCAGGGCATGGGGTTTGGCCCCGGTTTCTGCGCTTGGGTGCGGTTACTGTACACCCCCCTGCACAAGTACGGGTGGTGGGAGAGCTATCGGACTCCTGGGAGATCGGTAGGGTCATGAGACAGGGATGCCTACTTTTGCCTCTCCTTTTTGCTCTGGTGGTGGAGCCACTAGTGATCTGGCTTTGAGAGGAGCTAGGACTGAGGTGTATCCAAGTGGAGCGGACCAAACGTGGTTTCTCTGTACGCAGATGATGCACTGGTTTATCTTCGAGAACCTCATGTCTCGGTGCCTATGCTGCTGCAGAGGTTGGATGTTTTTGGGGTTGTCTCTGGTCTCAAAGTAAATAGGAAAAATCACTCCTGTTCCCCGTGGCGTTCCGCATGCTGATTTACCTAGGGCAGGACTCAGATGGGAAGTTGAGTTTCAGGTATCTGGGCATATGTTTTACTCAATCTATGGCTGCGCATTATAAGCATAATGTTGAGTGAGTAGTTGCCGACCTGGAAAGTTCGATATTATTCTGGAACAGATTACCTCTTTCCATAATGGGCAGGGCCGCTGTGGCAAAGATAGTGTTCTTGCCGCGGTGTCTATACCTGGTCCAGAACTCTATATCCATTGCCTGGATAGTCTGCTGATCTCTTTGATGTGGGTTGGGTGGCGAAGTAGGGTGCCTCTACCGGTGTTGCAGAGGGATCTTGAGGGGGAGGGCTGGCGATTCCTAATATCAGACACTATTATTACACAGCACACTTGCAATATGCTGCCAAGTGGATGACGGATACTGATCTCTGTGAGAAAAGGTTGTTTACAGGAATGTTGGATGGGTGGACCTTTGTGCATATATTGATGTCGGGGACAGATCTGACCCCTCTGCTCCCTACTTGGTCAAGACCACTGCTGGAATCTGGGAGCAGGCAGTTAAACATGTACTCCAATGAGCCCCCTTTGACAGAGAGCTGAAAATGTGGGATTTGGCACCCTTTCGGGACATGGAAAAGTTGATGTTTGTGGAGGCTTGGAGACTGGGAGGATGTGAGGTGGCTGGGGATCTTTACCCCAATGGAGAGTTTATCTCTTTCACTGAAGCTAAGGATTTTTTTGGCCTGGGCCCTGGTCAATTCTTGCAGTACGCAAAAATGGAAAGTGTGGCACATGAGATATGGAGTGGTTTTCCGGTAGCCCCTAAGACCTCAGTGGTGCTGAACAGCTTGATTAACTGGGGGGTGCAAACACACTTGATTACCCGGTTTTATAAAGCCCTTGTGAGGATCAACCAGGTGTGATAAGTGTGGGGCGTGGGAGTATGACCGGGGGGGGAACACATAGCGGATGCAGATTTGGATTTGGCTTTGTATCTGGTACGTATGGTGTCATGTAATATTAGGTTTAAGTTGTTACATTTTAACTGTGTACACAGAACGTATCTCACACCCAGTCGACTAAACAAGATTGACCCGAGCCACAGAGCGGGATGCCCTAGTTGTGGTACATTTGGTGCTTCCTTCCTACATCTGGCCTGGACTTGCAGGACAGTATATGACTTCTGGCAGGAAGTGGCAGTGAAAGTTGAGGAGGTTACGGGACTGGGGTTGGAGGAAATGCTGATGACCTGTTTCTTGGGAGTGGTGCAGAAACAACGTGGCAGGAGCATTCCATATAAACTGGCACAGTTAGCGCTGGTGTTGGCTAGGCGCAGGATAGCAATTGGTTGGATGAGCACCCAGAATCCATTGATCTCCAGTTGGATACGGGATTTAATGGAATGGGGTGCAGCCGAGGAACAGCATATGCCCCTGACACCGGGGGGTTGAGAGGGCACTCACTGATGTAGCAGCTTGGGAAACCTTACGGGAACCGTTTACTGGTGTGGAGGACTTAAGCTCTGTAGGTAGTACGGAGGATGAGGGGGTGAGGATACAGATTGAACCTTCTGAGCAGGTGACGGCCAACTATTGTTTCAACATGTTTCTGTTTTCTACAAGCTATGTGATGTCTAGTCTCATGATGATTTGGGCTGGGATGGCAGGGTGGAGGGCAATATTAGTACAGTGGTTTTAACTGTCTCATTGCTTGGACTTTGTTGAATAATACCCTTTGCTACTGTGATATAATGATAATGTTATGTCTTGCTATAACCTGCACTGCATTGTATGTTATTGTTGGTTATAGTTTGCAACTAAAAAAAAAAAAAAAAAAGTTAAAAAAAAAAGTAACAAAGTGAAAACACAACGCAAACCTCCCACACAAATTTAGAAAAATAGAGTAAAATTGAATAAATTGACATAGAAAGAAATAAAATCCAATCAGAACTGGAGATGCGCACTTTCAAAGATTTAAGATAAGTATAGCACCTCAAAGCACCACTTCAACTTATCTTGTTATGTGAGACCGGTTGAAAGTCACAAGTTCAGGCCGACCATGATGAAGTGTGGGCCGGATACAAGAAACCGGTTAGTCCTGCCAAAAAGGTTATCTTCCACAATCCAGAGCAAAGAATTAAATACACGGAGGAGGCTGTAAGGAGCAGGGATAGTGTTGCGAATAGTCATCACTGCAGCATGAAGAGCTGGACAAGTGTAGCATAAGGCCATCACTGTAGGAAGACAATTCTTTTGGTCATCGCGGATGGTCAATGTTTGAGATTGGTGTTGGTGGTCACTGTGTGCTGTCAATGCTGTAGTTCTAAGTGCAGATCTCATGTTGCCGGTCGTCACTGGTGGTTGCTGTAATGTGGAAAGTCAGACTCATCAGAGCATCGTATTGGCAGGCGGCATAATCTTTGTGTGAATTGGCCTATTCGCTGTTGTGAAGAGCCCAAACTTAAGAATTTCTCCTTTTCTTCTCAGAGAAGCTCAACTTATACAGCACCAAAGGTCCAGGACCTGGAAGGCACTTCTTTGGGGGTCAGGAATGTACTCCAGCAGAGGGAAGCAGAGCTCAGGCAGATCCAGTTGCAGGTCCACAGCATCAGGCCAACTGGAAAGATGCAGGGAGACCTCTGGAACTTGTTGTGTCTGTGAGAAACTGGCACCTTGTTGTAGTATTCCCCCCCCCCCACACACACACTTTGTGCCTTGTTTATAAATGCAACTAGGACTGGAGTGTACTGGGATCCTGCTAACCAGGTTCCCAGTGCCAGTGTTATTTCCCTAAAACAATGTAAAAGTAATTGGATACACCTTTAGCTACCACTACAAGTCCCTAGTGAAAGTTACGTAAGTACCCAGGGCATGGGGTACTATGGGTAAGCCCCTGAGGGCAGCAGCACTGATTGTGCCACCCTCTAGGGCCATGCATCCAGTTGCACCCAGCCCTGCCATAGCAGGCTGAGTGTTCTGGTGCAAACCTAACACACAAAAGTCGACTTGCACACTACCTGTGTGCCCTGTCCCCCCATACACTACATTTACTATGGGTAAGACCCTCCTCCAGCAGGCCTTACAGCCCTAAGGTAGGGTGCTCCATATTATATGTGAGTGCATAGCTTCATGAGCAATATGCCCCCATGTATCCATGCCAAACCTGGGGCATAGTGAGTGAACAGTGTAGCCATTTTAATGTATGTGCTGAACACCGGTCAACATGAGTTTCCCAGCTACATAATGGCTACTCTGAACCCTGAGTTGTTGGTATCAAGCATCTCAGAATGATCAATCTAAACTGGTACCAGTATTGGATTTATGATAAAATGTACCCAGGGGTCACCTTAGAGGTGCCCCCTGCAAATGCTAACTATCTTGGCATGGTTGCTGACTGGTTTCATCCAACCTACCACTTCCTGACAGCCACTATACAAACCTGGGGGAGAGCCCTGTCTCTCTGGTTTGTAAGTCAATGCCCTTCCTGGCTGGATGAGCTAACACCCCCTCCCACAGGAATGTGCACAGCCCTGGCAGTGAGCTTCAAAGGGCTACCGCCCTTGAAATATGATCCCTAGGCCTGCTGCTAGCAGCAGAATGGCTCCACCTTTGCAAACCCCCACTCTTGGAGGGAGCAAAGGTGGAAAACCATACAAAGGGTAGGAGTGGCGGCCTCACCTAGCATGCACTACCCCTAAGATGTTGCCTGCGAAGTGGACCCTCAAATTAAGTTTCCTCCATCTTGAAATAGAGGAAAATAGCCAATCAGGTTTAGGGAAGTGAACCTTCCCACAGGAAGTGGTCACTAAATTAGGTAGAGCCACCCATAGATAAGTATCCCATTGGACATTGCCAGGTTCCCCCTAATATGCCCACTAAATTCAATATTTATTGGGCATCCCTAGACCAAGAAATCAGATTTAAAAGGATAAAGAAGATCAGCACCAAAGAAGATCCAAAGCAAGAGAACTGTGGACCTACTGGAGAAGAAAAGGTGCCAAACCTTACCTGCTGCACCCAGAACCAGAAAATCAATGCTGCAGAGGACCTGGACACAGGAGTGACCCTAGGAAACCCATGGGACCACCAGGCTTCGAGAATCATCCCAGATCTCCCTTCTGAGTGGAGGCACCGCTCACCAACCAACCAACCAAGAACCAAAAAACCTGTAAGGGTCACTTCACTGACCGGCCGATGTCTCTGCAACCGGAAATTGCAGCTGGACCAGGCGACACACAGACCTCCCTGACGCAACCTACACGTGTGCCAAGTTTGGTGGCACTGCGTCCTCCAGTGGCCGAGTTACGCCAATACCCTGGGTACTGGTCCGCTGACATCAGACAACCAGAAGACCAGCTCCCTCTGAACTAAAAAAAAAAAAAAAAGATCAGGACGACGCCCCAGTTGAGGGAATTCCAGAACACCCCAGGCATTCTGCCTGAGTGACCCCGTTGTCCTGTAAGTAGCCCTCAGAAACTCAACTCCAGCTCCAAAGGACTCCACTGCGCATAGCTCCTAGATCTCCAACTTGCCCTGCATCCGGCCGCCTTGTGTCCTGCAATGAGGAACCAGCTGTGCTCCACGGGTCCCCGACCCCTTGCAACCTTGAAAGCCCAAGGGGACCCCAGGGCACCACCTTTAAGTTTGCAAATCATCTAATTTTCCAGGTGGCCCCTCCAAGTGGCCCTTTGCCTATCCCAAGAGACTTTCCAGCTCTGCTCCCGCCGGAACCGGAATGCGCCCGAGGCCCTCCAGCTGGGACTAGATGCCCACCGACTGCATCGACCATCCTGCAAAAGAAGTGACTGGTAACTCAGCTGTACGATGTTTGAATGCATTTTTAAAAATGACTGCCTATTGATTCCTATGGTGCGTAATTATGCAAAAAAAAAAATATATACTTTATTAAACTTTGAAAAATCATAACTCAAAAAGTACTAAACTTATCTTAACCATTTTGGTCTTAAACATTATATAAAAGTCTGAAGCATTTTTATAAAGTCTTGTCTCAAGTTATTCATTGACTGTGTGTGCTGCATGATTGATTTTGTGAGTACAACAAATGCTTAGCACATCTGGATTAGCCTAACTGCTCGACCTGCTACCTTAAAAATTGGAGCATTAGGTAGTCTAATTTTTAACCTCGGAAACCAACGTGTGATTGTCTTGACTCCCTGCACAGTGCGCCTAGTTTTACACAGTGCATAGACGGCCAGCCTCTTACAGTGTCCCTGTATCTCATAATAAGAGGCCAGCTAACATGCACCTGGAGTCATTCAAACAGCCTGGGATGAAGGGAGCAGGTCCAGTCTTCCTTTTCAGTCAGAAGGGCAGACCTCAAGCACACAGTGGAGGCCTAGGGCAGCTGGGCAGTCCTCCTTCTGTAGTGTCCATACAGCCATGAGTGTACTGAAGAGTGGTCTTGAGTGTCCAATTTTCATACCTTTTGCTAATTTTGAAATGGGAGAAGCTTCTGGATTTTTCCCTCCCGTAAAGGTGTTAAGAATTTCCTGGTCCTAGTCTGTCAGCAGTTGAAATAAGCTAGTGAGAATGTTTTTGTCTGATAGCTGAGGCAGTGTATTTAAAGTGCAAGTTGGTCTGTGCATAGCTTTGCACCCCACCCTGCCATGGATGGCCTATCCTGGCAACGCCCAAGCCCTCTATTGTCTCTACTGTCTGGGAGGAATGTGCAAAGGTTTACTGCCAATTACACCTAGGTATGCAACCCAGAAAGCAGGCTGCAGGCAACAAATGGTTAGGGCAAGAAAATGCTGGCTTTTTGAAAAGTTGAATTTTCAGAATCATGACTTAAAATCCTACTTTATCCTTAAAGAGGGATTTGAACCACTATTCTCCACATAGTAAACATGACATTCCTGCCTGCCCCAAGCAAAAGCTATTAAATGTAATAAGGCAACCCAGTGTGATCGTATGGGAGAGGTAGGCCTCACAGTAGTGAAAAAACAAATTTGTGAGTTTTTCACTAACAGGACATGTAAAACTTGAAAGTCCAACTTTTTAAATACAATGCACCCTACCCTATGGGCTATTTAGGGCCGACCCTAGTCGGTGACATTTGTGTATTCAGAATTGTCTTTTATGTTGGAAAAATTTTGATTTGGCCAAGTTGAAATGGCAGTTTGAAACTGCACACCGGCCTGAGACATGTCTTAAAGGGCTACTTAAGTAGGTGGCACAGTAAGTTCTGTAGGTCCACTAGTAGTATTTAATTTATAGGGCCTGGGTACCTACACTCCCACTTTATGAGTGGCGTGTATGTACATTAAATGTGCCAATTGGATGTAAGCCAATTTTACCATGTTTAAAGGAGAGAGCACACAGGCACTTCAGCACTGGTTACCAGTGATAAAAAGCAGAGAGCCCTAAAAGACTAAACAAATGGGTTGAGAAAACAGAAGGCGTGAAGTCAAAACGTTTGGTGGTGACCCTGCGGAAAGGACCAGGACCAACAGACCCTTTAAGTGTCAACACCTGCTCTCCCCACATACTCTTATTTTAGATTTTTGGTTTGTTGTATAATCCTTTTAAACCAAAATAAAAATAAGTTTAGATAGCTAAAGGGTGTGTTCCCCGTTGTGTGTTATTTTTAAACAATCACTTTGAAATCCATTGTTAAAATTCAGCGACAAACACTTCTGAGTAATTTGTCTCATTGTTTCCTAATATTTAAAATGTGATCCAAGTTAGATTTGATTTGCAGATATTACTTTGACTGGTGTAGGCCGATACTTATGAAACAAGCAATTCTTTGTGGAATTTGTCTCCGATCTCTTAAATTAAAGTTTCCTGGCAATAGATCATCAGTGAATGATAGCCAAGCAGTGACGATTCCAAAGGAGTTTACTGTTGAAATGCCTACATTCTTCTCTCCTACCTACTTATGCATTTTCTGTTTTTACATTGGATATAGTCCAGAATGTCTTCCTTATGCATATGTTGTGTTCCCTCCTTTTGGAAATTTATGCTATTTACAGCATTCTATCTGTTGTACAAATGGAAATTAATATATACTGCACTTGTCTTTAGTTTATTATTCCTGGGTTTTGGCTATTGATATAATTCTGGATCCTCCAACTTCATTTCGGGATACTCCAATTTCCCATTTGAACTTACCTTTCTAAACTTTGTGTTGGCTACACTGATTTTACAGCTGACCCAGTAATCTTTTCTAGAGACTTGCCACTAATGCTCTGTTGATATTGATTGATACAAGCCTCAAGCTAGTGTGGCCGACAGACTCACTCCTACATTGTTGTTTTGGCATCTTTGCTGGGTTAAGCATGGTTTACTGATTTAGGAGTGTTAGCGTAGCAGCCAAAACGTGATTCAGACACACAGTTCATCTCCTGTCTGTAAATGGGTATGTGGGACTGGGTAGATACTATCTAAAGAGGTATCCACTGCCCAAGCAGTTCAACCTTAAAATATACATAGATGTAGCTGCAACAAATACATATTGTTTGTGATTTTGTGCTTCAGTTAATACTTGAGTGCGTTCATGTTATTGTACTATTGTTTTACTTGAAGTTTAAACCGATTGGAATAAAACACATGATAACAAAAATAGTTCAGTAATGAGAAAGTTGTGTTCCAGAGACATGGAGCTAACTGGTCTGTCAGCTTTAGCCACTTTTTGTCAAAATGTCCATAGCTGCAGTAAATGTCAATGAACCTTTACTCATAAACGCCTTTTACGAACAGACAATTTTATTTTTTTAAGCACAATTGCTTTGAACACAAATGAGCATGTGTATTATTCGTTTATAGCTTTGCCCCATCCAGTTGGTTTTAGTTAAAAACATGTTTATTGCACTGAGATGTGGTATTGATTCTCAAGAAGATGTAAGATACAGCACTTGTTCACAAACCGCTTCTTTGACCTGAGCTGGCAATTACTTCACACTACATGGCTGGGCCCCTCCTGGAAAGATTTGTACACTTTTGTGAACAGCTGTCCCTCAGGTGATCTATTATCCAAATGTTGCTTTGAATTTTGTAAACATTTTTCCAAATAAGACCAGTGCCCTTGTCATTTACTCTTCTGCAGAACTTCAGTGGAAATTTACCGTAGAGGAATTGCAGTGCCTTTACCTTGGGGAAGTTTGTGTGTTTAATTTGTGTGGTGCTGAAGTTCAATTTCTTTTTTCAGGGCAACTGTCCTAAGCTGAATCAATAGACTTGCACTTTTTGCTCTTTATTATTTACGTATAACATCACACATGCAGCCCTATGTCTGTATGACATCACAGTTGCATGTAAGTTAGTGGCAATTAAATCATACCTTATTTTTGTATGGAACTCATCAAATTTTAAAGTTGTTCAAGAGTGCTATATCAAATTTGTCTCATGCTTAGTAGTGAGCAGGATGATTTTTATGAAGAGGAGGGGTATTTAGCGCAACAGGGAAATCTTTGAAATCAGCTGCAGAATACTCCGGAGACAGAATCTGGAGTTGATTATGTCATTGATGGATTATGTCTTTACATATAATTGTCTGCCATCGGCATACTAGTGTACTGTGTCTCAAGAATTAAGTACAGTTTGGTTTTAGTTGGCAATTAAAAACAAATGGTGCTAAAATAGTCTTGGGGGAGACTGTATTAGAGGCAGTATGGTTCTCAATTTTTACTGCTTATTGATGAACCAATGAATGATGTGGTTGCAGAAGCCCATTATGGATTCAAACAGACTCAACAGTTTGATGATGTACAGTGTTGCATTACGCAGTAGGTGTCATGGAAACATTTAAAGTAGCTCCCTTTGTCCTGACCCCAGCTCTGGATTTGTATTTAGTTAGTAGCAAGGTGGTGATCTGGTCAGCTATTAAGGAATTAAGGAAAATACCTTGCAAGTACTGATCCCAAGATGTTAGGATTATTAAAAAAGGTGCAAGTTCAACTCGATGATATGCACTACAAAAGTGCACTGAAGTAATTTTTTATTTTAGGCTGCTTTATCGTATTTGATAAAAATTGAATGTGTACCAACCACTGCAATAGGTTAACTCAAATACCTAAATTGTTTCTAAGTAGGGAGTTTAGACTAGTCAAAATAATACATTTGAACTTAGTTTCCATCTGTCCTGTGAGATTGTGTGCTTTTTATCTATCAATTTGTAAGATAAAATTAGTTACTTTGAACCATTGATCATTCTTAGCACATGAGATAAGAAAGGCAGCATTGTGCAAAATCACTGCGGTTCATACAGTTTGTTTGACTAATATTGAACTTTTAGAATTTGATTGACATCTGGTGTGTAAAATGTTGTTAGTTCCATACAGTTTATTTGTAGTACCACATAAACATGCTTCTCTGACCTTATACAATGAGAACACTTACCTTTGTACATTGATGTAGTTCCTTTTCACAAATTAAATCAATGTAAAACTAATATACAATGATGAATATGAATAGTGGAATTTATTTTCTTCAATGAACACGTCAAAAGGTAACTCATGTTGTATAAGGAAGATCAACTTGTTTTGATACCTTTTCTATATTTTCGCTCTTTTTTCATCTTTTAATTTCTGTTATTTTAAACACTGCACTCTAGATGCCTTTGCAGCTTCTCCTGGTGAAACCCCTGCAGCACCTGAAGGGGCAGCAGCACCAGCTACCCCCGTCCCTGTTGCAGCAGCTCTTGATGCATGTTCAGGAAATGGTGGGTTTTATGTTGGGAAGTTTTTTTTTCTCTTTGTTAGAGTCTTAGGTAGACACCATTTAATTGATAATCACAGTTGTGAGTAGTTGTACAATGTCTGCCACTTGTATGCCCCTCATTTTGTTTACTTGATGTTGAATAGCTAAAAAATGATAAGGGTGGCTAATATGGCAGGACTTGAATTCTGTTTTTCTTTTACAGTCAGTCTGTCTCTTTAAAATTCGTTATTGAGAAGTTACAAGATTGGTGTGAGGTGTATACATTAATGAGAAAATATTTGTGCATAATTGGAAAAGAGACATAGTTCTTATTGTCTCAAAATTTGAGACTAGCTTGTCGAGGGAGGTGTGATGAATGTTAGATTTGGGGAGTACATTTGTATTGTGTACTTGTACAACATAAATTGGCCATAGTTGTGAATGGTCTCACTGATGTCCTGTTTACTGATCCTGTATATTCTTTACTTCCCTTTCTACAAGACCCCTTTGCCCCATCTGAAGGTAGTGCAGAGACTGCTTCTGAGCTGGACCTTTTTGCTATGAAGCCAACTGAGACCAGTGTTCCTGTAGTTACCCCTACAACTAGCACAGCCTCTCCGGCTCTTGCAACTACTCCTTCTTCTCCTCCTCCTCCTTTTCCTGCTGCAGCCACTACTGCTACTACTACCACAACCGCCACCACATCTGCCTCCACCACCACTGCTCCTGCTCTAGATATATTTGGTGGTAAATTATTTTGCATAATTTCCATCTAGGTGATTTTGATTCTGGCTTGTCAAATTATTGTACCTTCTTCTTTAATTGCATGTGCATGTCTGTCGTGAAATACTTGAAGTGACAATGGCCACCATTTACATTTTCTAACCTCAGAATATTTGCTGAGGCATTCTGAAAATAAACACATTATTGATCTTGTTGTAGATTTATTTGACTCTGTATCAGAAGTACCTACAGTTCCCAAGTCTGACACTGCACCTCACATTGATCTACTTGATTCAGGTAACAAATCACACCCTCTCAGTTTAATGTTTCAATTGCATGGCTTGTGTTTGCTGCTTTATCTTGCAAGAAATGAAACATTATTTGCCAATGATTTGCCCTTGTTTTTTGAAAGATGCTTTTTCATCTGCTTCCCATGGGGTTTCTCCTTTGGCTGAGAGTTCTCTCACTGCTGATCTGCTGTCCGGTGAGTGGTGGTTCTACATGTCACGTCATTTTCTTTCAAATATTATGATGGTTGTAGTATTGAAGAACTCCGCATTTAAAAAGTGTGAGCGCCAGATTGAAAACACACAGACCCTTTGTACTCTTGTAAACTTATTTTTAGCTTTAATTCATACCAGAAAGACGATTCAGTGTTTGAAGCTTAAGAGACACATTACACACTGCATAAAATCTCCCTAGTCTATTTTGCATTTATGTGCTTATCTGCCACTGCAATTAACTAATCCCGACATCACAAATAATTCCATGTATCCAGACTTCCGTCTGCACTACATTGATTGAAAAGGCAACTGGGGAATCGATATCACTGATCTCACTATTATTAAATGTTGACTTGTTTTTAGCTTCCTTTGCTTTTAGTGTGTTGATTGCAGCATTGTGATACACCTTTTTATAAATAATATATCATCAAAGCAAAATATTTATATTCACATTAATTTTCATCCCAATTTGTGTTTATTCTAGTCGATGCATTTGCAGCCCCCCCTCCTGTACCCACAGCTTCTCCTGCAAGAGTGGACTCTTCTGCTGTGATAGATTTATTTGGTGGTGGGTATGATTCCTTCATTGCTGCATACAATTGCTGTATCTCGTCTAATCAGTATGCATAAAACATGTGAATTCACACTACTGTACTTAGTCTGTTTGGCCTATTTTTACTTGTGCGATTAACTATTTCCTAATATTTGGATTTTGTAAAGTGTTGTACATAACTGTGGCGTTGCCTCAGTGCTCATCAAGAGGGAACAAGCAGTGAATGGGAGCGGGCGGTTTGTGCGAAAACAGAAGCATCCACTGCAATGTCCACTAATGCCCCCTTGGCAGTTGAGGGTGTGAAGTCTTAGTAGTGGGTCAGCAGTCAGTTAAATGAAGCTCCTACAGTGCCCACAAGGTCAAAAGTCAAAATTCATCTGACAAACGCTGGGTAGGAAGGACCTTTTTATCTCAGCCAGCTAATAATTTCATAATGACCAAGAACTCTGAAAACCATGATTGCAAATCTATTCATTGCATACCCTGATTACACTTTCAATGTATTACAGTAAACTACAAAAGCAGAATGCCAATGTACACCATGTTATGTACAGTTTGTCACATAACCAGCCACCATGTGATATCTTTTATTACTTATTGGATTATGAGTGAATGGATACAAACATTAGCACTTTGCATTTTGAAACATCCCTAATCACTGGTGTGAGAGCTAGAAAAAGTCAGGTGGAACATTTAGTTTGTAGATAGGTGATGATGTCAAACATCTGAAAAGGATCCTTATAAGCTAGAGGAATTGGGTGTTGTAGATAATCTGTTCCAAAGTCGAAGTCTCCTGAATGGACACAATTGTGTTGCATTAGTTATACATCTGTTTATATGAACCTTCACCGATTATCTTTCTTGATAATCCAGAAATCATAGGAAAGTAGAAGAAAAAGAGAAGGCCTTTACATTAGTGTAAGAAAAAAGTGAAAACGGGACCAGGTGTGGAATCTTTGCAGTGTTGCTGCTATACTTCCAAACTGGGCCCAAGTCTAAGTAGCCTTTCCTCTGAGGTCCCAACAGAGATGGAGCGCTTTCCTGCATGCTGGACTGGGTTGGCCAGGAAAAGCTGACTTGAATGCAGGAAGATCTGCACACATTCCAGCTTACTGAAAGTTCTGTTGGAAGGATGTGTCTACAGACTGATGTCACCTGGGAGCAAAATATTTGTATAGACCAACTAGCCAGCAGATGTAAGAACATAATTACAATTCACTATCTTGAGGGTGAGCCTAAACCATCCTGAGCCATCAGGTTACCATAAGGTGCCCACTTCCCCATCTCCTTGCCATCGCTATATTCTACTATCATGCTTTTATTTTTCTCGTTATATAAGATGAGAACTTCCATGGGACTGTTTCAAATGAAAAAAATTATAATTTAAATACATATGCAGTAATCTGTTTTTTATCCTCCTGGCTAAATTAACTGAATTGTTTCTTTATTGCAGATATGATATGCTTTTTCATATTTCCCCAATAAGAAGAGTGTTACGCTCAAAATCCATTAGAGAAGGTATCAAACAATAAAAATAAAGTTTGGTTATTGTTAGAAATGGGTTTTTTGATTGACTAGGGTATGCACCGAAGTCAGGTAGAACCCACCACTCTAGTCAGGGGAAGTAAGTTACACACCAAAACTAACCTGTGCTCACCCCCAGTAGCTTGGCACAGAGCACTCGGGCTTATCACCAGAGGCAATGTCTAAAGCGTTTATGCAACACACTAGCACAGAAACACAATAAACATACCACAAAAGAGATTTCACGTCGGATTATATAAAAGATATAAAATATATTATGCATGAAACAAAACCAAAACAATAGGAATCATAATTAGAAGGCATTGCATGTAAGTACTACAATAGGATTCAGCATTCTGCTAATGTAAGGCAAGAAAATCAGTCTATATGAGTGAGCATTTTTGCACGCGATGCAGGAATAAATTGTCACCATAGATGCAACAGAAAAAGTACAGAAATGGCACTTTACATTCCTGGGATTGATAGCTTCCACAGGAATGTAATATCTTGCTAGACATAAAGACCAATTTGCAGGGAAAGCACAACGATCACTCCCTATTATAACACGTAGGGTACAGCATACTGATGCTTCTACTAAGCTTTACATAGTATTTGAGGTTCTATACATAAGTCAGAGGGTCCCCTGCACACCTATTACCTACATTACAGTAATCTCCAACTCTCAAAAATAAAGCATGTTTCTAGCGGCAATGTCTTACCACTCTCGCTGACCTCATCGAGGTTTCTTCCTGTAAGGCTATGATGGAATCAGTTCCCCCCAGGTTGGTCCAAAATGAGGGGGGGAACACACAATGTGAATGATGGAGGAGAGGCCGCACTTGGTCCCCCCGCGTTACGAAATGGTGAAAGGAAGCTGCCGCAGTGCAGCAGAGGGAAGCACAGGAGCTGTGGCCTCGCTCATGGGGCCCGCGTTGGTCGAAGGGAGAGGCTCAGAAAGGCAGTGGAAGTGTCCTCCTTACAAAAGGGCTATCCTCAGTGGCACTTCAGCAGTGTAGTGTACCTGGCCCGTGGGTGTGAGGAATCTTCTGTCGGCTTGGCAGAAGTCCTTGGGAAGAGGGTGCATGACAGCCATTAGTGTAAGCTTTGTTTTTGCTGAGGCAACCTGCTGCATTCGTGCTGGTTGGGGTATTCCCTTGAGGTTGCACGTGTGCTGTAATCCTGATGTTCCTTTTGGTTAAGCACTGACATGTGCTGTGGATCAGAAACTTATACAGTGCTTCACATGCACTGGAGAGCAAGGAGGCTGGTCCCACACACTATGCTTAAATGCATGGGGGCAGTCTGTCACGGCCCCAGAGGACACACAAACAGCGCTCCCCATGTGCTAGAGAAGGGAGAATGCAGAGCGCTCACCATGCACTAGTGGGATAAGTATAGTATTGATATAAATCACTTACCATGCTATATAATTGCAGGGGCAGGAACCAAGGCTCGCCAAACACTTGGGACCTGGGAGAACATTTGGTAGGGGGGACAAAAGGCAGGCAGCAGTAGGCAGGTAGACCAGCACAACCAGTCCAACAGTCCTGATGGCTATCTCTCCTGGTACCTCCTGTAGGGTCCTTGTAGAACAGAGCCAGGGAGCAGCTGGCAACAGGGCAACAATAGAAAAGCAATCCAGCAAGTCCTTTAGGCCATCCAGCCAGTAGCAGGGCAACAGCAGAAGAGCATTTCAGATGAGTCCTTGAGCAGTGCAACAGTCCTCCTGACAGAGGCTTAGTCCCACTTCCAAAAGTGCTCTGAAAAACATGGGGTAAGGGCCACTGTACTTATACTCAAAAATGTCTTTGACGTAAGGGGTCACTTAAAAGAAACGCTTTCAAGTGTACACAGACCTCTTTGAACCCAGCCCTGGCTCCAGACATCAGCAGGGGGTAAATCGACCCTTGGTGTGATGGCTGGGTGCAGCCTATTGATATGTAAAGTGTGAAAAACCTCTCATTTTCCCATTTTCCCAGCCCAAGAAGACTGTCAGTATGCAGATGGATGGAGATGCCTCTCCTGTCGCATCCAGCACTTCCTGTGTGGTGGCTGTCTGGAAAGTATGGATAAAGAGTAACTGTCACTCTGCCGTAGACACGGATTGGTGTCAGGCTGCAAAGCACCTAGAGTTTTAAACTCTTTCTAAAAGTGGCATTTCTAAAATAGTAATGCAAAATCCAACTATACCAGTAAACCGAATTTTTCACTACCATGCCACGCATGCCAACACTACTCCTTTCAGATAATAAATTACCACTTAAAATTAAATAAGGGAATTCTCAATGCTAACCTATGAGAGGAGCAGCCCTCACAGTAGTGAAAAACTAAACAGGCCGTTTGTCACTACGAGGGCATATAAAACATAAAAGCACATGTCCTACCTTTTATCTGCACAGCACCCTGACCTTAGGGCTGTCAACGGCCTACCTTTGGGGTGAGTTGGGTGTAGTAAAAGGTGAGTTAAGGCCTTGGCAAGTAGTTTGAAATACTAAGTTAAGGTGACAGTAAACTGCGCACACAGGCACTGCAGTGGAGGGCTCGAGATGGGTTTGAAAGGCTACTTCTGTGGGTTGTGTAATCTATGCCTGTACCTGTAATAGCCAGGGCTAATTTACAGGCCCTGGGTATATGCTATACCACTTTAGAAGGGACTAACAGATACATTAAATATGCCAAACAGGTGTAAGCCAACCATGCCGTGTTTTAGGGGAGAGAGCACATACACTTTAGCACTGATTAACAGTGGTAAAGTGCCAAGACTCTCAAAGCTAACAAAAAGGTGGTCTGAAAACTAGGAGGAGGAGGGCAAAACGTTAGGGATAACCCTGCAGAAAGGGCCATTTTCAACATTTATCAATAAAATAATTACATGGAAATGAAAGTTATGGGGATTCAACAAAAAAAAAATGTATTCAAATATATTAAATTTGAACAAATTAGGAAAAGCCTATGAAAGTGTCAAGACTGGTGCCTGGTCTAGATACCCAGGAAGAAGGTTGAAATTATTTATTTGTGACTCATTTAGGACCAGTACTGTGTGTTTTTATATGTACACCACAAACTAAATTTAAAGTAATTCACACATTCAGTGGTCCTGAAACTGGGTGTGCTGGCTAGAAGAAAGGGATCTGTTCAATTCAAAGGGCAGGCAAAGATCAGCCTGCCTAATTTGTAGTCCAGCGAGGTGGAGAACCTCACCCAGCTGATGAAAGAAATGCTGTGGAAACCTGTACTGGTGGAGTACTTGCCTCTGGGTACAGCCAGGCACCGGTCTAAGCAATTCATTTGCTGGGAATATGAAAGAAAGGCTGGGGAGGAAGAAGGATTCATTTTCAATTATAGATGATTAGGACACTATTTGAAGGCAGTCCACTGCTCATCTGAATTAGACATCCCTTGCTGGAGCAGAGAAACCGGCAAATACAGGCCGCAGAAGAAAATAAAACATGTGACACCTCATATTTGGGTGCAGGATGCCAAGATGGGTTTGAGTATTAGCAACACTTAGCCATATCAGTAAAATCTCAGATTGTGAGGCTTGGCTGTCCTTTTTAACATATTTACTCCACAAGGTAGCAGATATTAGCAGGTTGCACATACAACACCATTGCTGTCTTTTGGTATTATAAAGTAACCTAAACACCAAATTAGTGTCATGTAGACTTACACTACAATGTTTGAAAGTAAATTGTAAAATATATGCATGAGAAGAAACTTCTTTTTGTAAGAAACTACTGTATGAAAATGAGCTCTATTTTGAGGCAAACCTTGCTAGCAAGTTGTAACAGTTTCAATAATTGGGTAAATTGCCTGCAAGTAACCCATTACTGCTTGGGCAGCATTTGGTCACAAACTAAAGTTCCTTTATCATGTTATTTAACAATCTACTAACAAATTGGATTCTGTTTTGGAAGCATGCCAGGTGAGTAGTCCTTACAGAGGATTCAAGAAGGCAAGAGTGGGCTACATAACACTATTAACAGCCTCATGACTTCAAGTGCAGCCCAGAACGGAAACATTAGAATCCTTGCTCTACCAATCCCCCTCAAGTTGTCCCTAGACAATTGTGAGCACTGCTTATGACCTCACATATTACATAATTTGTGACCGGTTAAATTACATTAATTATGACATCACTGATGAGATTTCAAATGGCATCATTGATGAGTGTAACTCCAATACTCCAAGTGCGTTTGTCTGGGTCAAAGACTTACCTTCTGACTTAGCCTTTTTATGTAGCTCAGAGCCCTCCAGCAGAATAAATTTTAAGCAGTATCCGGTGTAACTGCATCAAAAGTGGTCACTTCTTCTGCGAGGTCCACCAGACAGTTCCTGAGGAAGTAAAAAATCTTCCCAACTCTCATGATTCCTGGACCAGATCATTAGGGTTATTTCTATGGCTCTCTGGATCTCAAGGGCAGCACTTGAGGGCCAGGACTCACTAGCGCGAGGACATCAGCAATGTAATTTCCAAGTACAGTTGGTACTGGTTAAGGGATCACTTCAGAAAAAAAGACAACTTGCGGAAAAGAATTGCTGCTAACTGACTCTTGGAGTCCACTTCTTTGTCCTGGGCACACGAGGGAGCAAGTGTAGTCCTTCAGGCTGCTGTCAGGTCACAGGCAGCAGGTCCAGTCCTCTTCTGATCTTCCACTTGACCAGAAAGTGTTTTGAAGAGGGTACCACAGGATAGCACATTTATGGTTGGCACTAACTAATCGGTGGAAGGGATTCCTGGCTCCTACCTTACCAGTGAGGTAAAGGTTAACACTTTCTCAGCAGTTCCCGTTTGCCCTACTGCCAACAATCCCACAGGATTCCCTCACTTATAAAATCCAAGATGGGCAACCCCTTCCCCCCGTCTGCAGAGTTCTAGTGTCCACCTAGAGGTATGGCTAGGGATTTGAGCAGTCCTATGTGTTCTCTCCAAACCAGTTAGAGGGGTAGCTTCCTTTCAACTGGATTCAGATCCAGCCTGGCTAATTTTGACCTTGAGGACAAGAGCTTTCCTTTCTTAAAGTCTCTCCTTGCATTAGGTTATGAATGGGCAGTTCTCACCTCTTTCTCTTTCAAGTTAATGAAATTCCTGGGGCCACCCCAGGTGTCCTTCCTGGGCTGATAGCGGTCAAATGCCCAGGCCCAAGCCATTCATTTGTCTGGGAGCAGTTTTCACACTTCCTTAAGGGGAAGTACATTTTGGGAATCTGCTAGAGGCTAATGCAAACTAGCCTCTGGGAACTTCAGGCAGAAAAAGGGTAACTTTCTAAAAGTGATTTTTTTTTTAATAAACATTGATATATTGATAGTAAAATATTTTTGAATAACTAGTTTAGTTATTTCCAATCAAGGGTTATAGATTCATGTGTATAGCCTATACTGGAATTTTCTAGCATCCATTTACAGTCCTGCCATTGGAAATACATTTTGGGGGCTAGTCATTGGAAGAACATGCCAGATTTAATTTTGCACAAGCCCTACTGACAGGTTGTTCTCAGGGGATACTTATTAATATTTAAAAGCAGAGTACCCACCTGTCAAAAGGGTTATTTTGACAAGCTTGACAGCAGGTGTTTGGCTGCTGCAGCCAGACTACACAGGATAGGAGTAAAACCCCATTTGATATGGCCATTCGTGGATGGCACAACAGGTGCTGCGGTTTACAGGTGGCATTTAACTTTATAGCACACAGTATAACTTCCATACCATAGACTAGGGTCTAGCAGGCAAGTTAAACATGCCAATCAGGGATAATCCAATGTAACTATGTTTAAAAGGGAAGCACGGGTACTTTCCTGGTGATTAGCAGGACTAAAAGTTTGCAGAGTTATAAAACCAGCAAAAATAAGGTCTAGAAAAAGACTGTAAAATCCAAATAGCCCATACTGAAAATACAGATTTGCTACAGGCCCATATCAAACCCAACCCCTGCTGCCTCTCTCAAACTTAAGTATACAGAAAAGATGTATGGAGTACTTGAATTAATCTCTGCTACTGGTATTACTCTGAGCTGCATCCCAGCCCATCATTACTTTGTATTCCATGCCACACTGTTTTGACCCAGGCCATATGCATGGATAGAATGTGTTAGTTCATCCCAGTGGACTGAAAAGCCTAATAAGGTGAAACCTGTCTTGGATTGCTTGTGTTCAGATTCAAGGAGGACCTGGCAGTCTGGGCTGGCCTGGTCCTAATGTTGCAGGGTCGAGACTGATTTGCATATGACTGGGTCCAAACTGAGGTGGCATGGTGTGCAAAATAATGGACAGGGTGTGGCTTTCAGTCAAAACCATTGGCTACAGAGATCGGAAATTGATTCTCAACTCATGGTTGATCCTATATTCTTCCCAGTCGACCGCAAAGGAGCACATTAACAAACTTATTTCATACCTGTACTGAAGTTATTTCTCAAAATTCTCATTGCCATCAAGGTCAATCCTGACAACACTTTTTCAGCCTTCAGTCAACTGTGAAAAACAAAATAATTAACTTCTTAGATAGTATTTTGATTCTGGCTAATATTCACTTATCTTGTTTTTGTAACAAACTAAGACTTAACTTGTATTTTCAGAAAGCAAATCATACGGATATTCAGCACTGTTACACTTATATTCCTAGCATGTGTTAACCATAGATACCCGGCTTAATGACAATTTAGGAAGCGGGATAGAAAGGTACAGCGCATTTGACTCTTTTGATGGACCTTCAGTCCCCTCTGTGTTGGAAAATGATGAATAAACATGGACAGCTTAATTATTGTCGCTCATATATAGTTTTTCTTTGGGATACTCAATTATTAGTCTTTGGTTGAACGATTTTGGTGACTGTTGATTACCTTTTATTTGAATAAGTAAAGTATCACAACTATAAATGAATCTCAGGCCTTTTTTTAATTTTTGCGATCTGTTTAACTGTTAATAGAACTTAGTTCAGTGAGGAGGGGTATGTGCCTAGGTATACATTATTTAATGATTGGGGTGTGTTTGAATATATCCTTTGATAAACTCTTTTTTGTACCTTAAACACCTGATTGAATAACATTGACAGTTTTGAAAATAAAATACAGAAATGGTGGCTTTATATAGTGGGGTGCTAACATCATAGGACAGGTTGTTACCACTATATGTAATCATTCAAACATAGGCTTAGTAAGCCAGGTCCTGACTATAAATTTGGAGAACTACACAAAATGTCAGGTAACTACTGCTAATTTGAGTGCTTCACAGTAGGCCAGGGGGCTAACAAAGTATTTGGGGGCAGCACTGGTGACCCCTTTATGATGCCATTACATTAATTATTGTGCATAGAGGAACAGTCTGTCACGTCATTGCAAGTTCTCACAAATGTGTATGGGCTGCACAAGAGCATCCATAGCTGGACTGAAATTTAGGCTAGCATGATTTTCATAAGATTGTCTTCACAGATGCTAAGGAGAGGAAATCGGTCACATTTAACCAGGACTATCTCATACTTCACCAAAGAATATTATGAAACTAAAGCAGTAACAAGAATAATAGCTTATAATTGACTTGTGTGTCAGTAACTTGATTAATCACTGGATCACCATTTAAGACAGTAATGCATTGAGTTGTACATACCTCCACCCTTAATCTCAAACATTTATGAGAGAATTACAAAATAAACATTTTATTCACATAAACATATAAATGCCCAATCACAAAAGCTAGTTCTCAAAAAGTGGTCACATGGTGGGCAAGTGACAAAGTAAGAAGAGATTATATAGAGGTAAAAATCAGCTGACTCAGGACTCCTAAAATAATGAGACTAGTCAATAACAAAAAAAATCAAGTAGAAGATTGTGTGACCCAAGGAAGTAGCTGTATGAGATTCAGCAGCATTTCGACTGCATCAGGGGTTAAAAGGTCATCAGGAATGAGAAGGATGAGAGCACCAACCGTTGCAAGCCTATGCCCTATAGAAGGTCACTCAGTTAAGGTATTAGTTATGAGAAGAAGCCACTGGAGAGAATTTTCAGCAATGGTACTTGAAGTAGGCCCAGAACATGACTTCAGGCGTAGGTAAATTTAATAAGTGATACATTTGGTGCCAAGCTAATGAGGGTCCAGACTGTATAATCCTTGGCACAGTGGAAGGTAATTAATAACATGATGCAGTGAGTTGCTGTCACAGTGCACAGACGGGGCAAGTCTCCATGTCATAACTCTTGGCCCTAAATGATAATACTACATGGGCAGCCATCACCAGACTTGATTTATGTGCGGCTCCAGGTCATAATTCCATTGTACTCTGTGTTGCCATTTGTGGAATAACCTTGCACTTAATGCAGTGTTTTCATCACCATTCATGCTAAATTTCGGAATACTCTGCAGATGCCTTTGGAGTATGCACTACAAAACCACAATCCACAGCGCAAGCAGTATCTAGCTCATCAACTTCTGCAGACCTCCTTGCTGGTAATAAACATATTTTCTAGCTTTTTCAGAAATGCCTTGCCTTTACCAAGGTCGTGCATTGCTATTGTACTTGCCTCTTGTTACTAAGATGCTGACTTGCTTTAAGTTTGTGCAAAATTGTTATTACATGTCATGTATTATCATATGCCGTGTGCATGTATGCCAGTAAATATTGTAACATATAGCTAAAATATGATTCTTTTTTATTTATGTGATCAGTGTAGTGGTTATGATTTATGTATCTTGATTTATGCCAGTTTATTTTCATATGTTGGTTATATAATTGCAAGAATTGTAGGAACGAAGACATTTGCAAGTGTTTTTACTCTATATACATGTTGTGGTCCTAATTACATAATACCATCTGCCATTGGTTGTGATATTCATAACCCACTGGGCAGTGAAGACTGGATATAAATGGATTACATAAAGTAATTCATCGCCCTCCTGCCTAGTCAGATAAAAAACACTTGTCTTGCCATTTTTATTGCAGAAATGTCTTTGCTTTCATGAGGAACAATCATGGTTCCCCCACCCTCTTCCCCCACTGGGAGTGGGTCTTGGTGGCTCCCTCCCCTAGACTTGATAAGGTCCCTGCGATCGACTTCGCTGTTTTTGCCAGGTTGGGATTGAATTTTTGTGACGTGATGCTCATGAGCCTTTACCGCTTAAACAGAGGTCCACATAGTCATATCTCTCCACCATTTGCAGATTAATCCTATACAGTGTGAATTGTTTTTTTTTTCTTCAATATATTGCCTACTCGCTATGATACCTTGTGTGAAAATCATTGGTTTCTTATTGTCTATGGCCACAATACTATTGAAAGGCATCTGGAAGCTGGTGATAATTTGTTCTACAAAAACAGTACTGTATCATTTGGATATAATAAACTTTTACTTGATTACTGTTGCCCATTGGGCACTCTAACACAATTCTCAACATTATTTAGGAGTATATTGTAGTGGGTAGGCGCCAGTTTACAGCTCTGCATGAGTCTTTTCCACCCTCTCTATCTGGATTGTTCATCTTTTTTTGTGTAGAGAATAAACATGGCATTGGCCTTGTTTGCTTCAACATCATGTTTTTCTACACACTTCTCAGCACCACCTTATCAGTATTAAGTCTTTTTTCTGGGTCCAAGATGGGTCAAAAAGCCTCTTTTTCTCCAACATATCTCACCATAAGCATGAAGAGTGAGAATCTTTGCTCCAACAACCTACTATTTTTAAGGAACTGGGGATGCATTGTCTACATTGTTGTGTAGCCATTTTAGTTATAGCTTCACAGACATTATTTTAACATACTAGGCCTGCTGCTGTGCACTTTAACCTAGATATATTTTATTCAGCTTTGCTTTATTATAGTTATGATAGCAACTTTTACGGTCTTTTTATTTCTCTCTATCTAACTGTTTTTGCCTAGGCCAGCATTCTGTTCTCAAACAAGACATTCTTCCTCACTCTGTGCTTCTTCCAAGGCTGCAGCAAGATAGGTTGGCGGTGAAAGTGGAATAAGTT
Organism: Pleurodeles waltl; assembly: GCF_031143425.1. Taxonomy (NCBI): domain Eukaryota; kingdom Metazoa; phylum Chordata; class Amphibia; order Caudata; family Salamandridae; genus Pleurodeles; species Pleurodeles waltl. The sequence goes on along the minus strand of NC_090436.1, from coordinate 450,229,957 downwards.
TAGTCTGTGACATTCATAGAAAATACACATCCTTACATAGGGACATTTTCTACAGAACATCAGCTGTTTTATTATAAAAACACTTCCCTGTCCCTTACACGTTAGAGGGAGATTCCAGCCAGAGAACCACGACTGTATGCTGATTGCTTCGCTACATCTGTCTTTACAGACTTCAGGCCTTTGCTCAGGTATGGGGAATGATGTCTTCCCATGGGAACCTGAAGGGCAGAATTAGAGCTTAACACGCTGTGCTCTATCATAGCTTAGGTAGGAATTAGTCTGTTGACTCTTGTGACAATATGGTAGCATTATTTATGTTTTACTCTCCTTGTCACAATTTTAATCTTGTCATGCTGTATCATCCTGGTTATTGCAGTCCACGCTTTGCTATCTAAGATGCAGTCGCTTTATTAAAGCATTATTGAAACATACTGCCTCTGTTTGTCATTGTGTATGTGACACTAATGTAACTGAGAGAAATGGGTGAGACCTGAGTGACCACGGCTTCCTTGAGAAACCAGTTATGTCATGCTTTCTGCTGCCCTGTGGTAGAGATGACACTGCTAGTTTGCCGGAGCAGAACCCGGATTGGAGTGACAGGTGTCACCTGCAGTGGGTCATACTCAGTCTCCCACACCGCAGGCGATTCTGCCACTCGAAATCCAGTATTCTCATTAAGATAATAAGAGCCTATGCGGCAACATAAACATTAACATGAAAGTAACAAAAACATTAGTCACGCTGCAGAATCCCAATTTGAGCCCCAGGTCTGTTTCCTTACTGTATCTGAGGAATAAACGTCTTCCCAGTTAATTTACAGGTTCTCTCCAGAGATCTTGTGGTGAATAATAATTTTTATGCAACATCAGTATGTCCTTGCTAACAATATTTTGCAGACTTAAACGTCCTTACTCTCGTTATTAAGTTCTGATGAGGCAAAGTAGGTGTTTTTTTCACCTAAGCGAGTAACCGCAGATGCCACCTCCACATTCACTTTTATAACAATCATAAGCTGTGCACTATACCCATGTTTGTCAAATGCCTCTGTCAATAATAATTTATGAAGAAATAGGACATAGCCTTGTTGATCATTGTTGTATCCCAGGTTGGTTGCTAGACCTACAAAACTTATCCTCCTATTCAAGCTGCTATTGCCATGAAGAGGATTCAATTCTCCAAGGGGTGAACTTGTGCAGGGAGAATTAACATCAAGCTCTGGTCATTTGATGGAATTAAACCCCCTTCCATGATCCCTAGAGCTTCTGGTATACTACTTTTATGTAGGTTGGTAGTGCTTGTTTGGATCTGATATTGTGGTACAGCTTTTCAGTACACTGGGTGTTATTTATTGGGCTTATTCTGTTTTCATTTGGTTGGGGTGCAGACATCTCCAGGGATGGATCTGCATTTGGTGATTGTGTGAGTCTCCTCATCTGTATCACAGATAGTGCTACATGTAATACTCAGTACAATATAGCAAACCTAGGGATGTATGTATGTGCATATTGTTGGCTTGTGTTGGTGTGCACTTGCCTTCTCTGCAGCTGTGAAGCACTGGGGTACCCTACCTGTCTTTTTCTAAATGAACCATGAACCTTGATGACCTGGATGACCTGGATGACTTTAAAATGAATTGAACTTACAATCTTTCCTGTGAAATATTTATTTTGAAAGACAAACAAAATCATCACTCTGCTTACATTACACAAGGAATCATGTCAGTAACTCACCCACTAGAGGGAAATTTGACAATGTGCCAAGAAGTGAACATAAATTCCAATTCCAATTACATGTTTTCTTCATAAGCAGTAAAAATATAAACTGAACAGTCTGATGTATCTATGCTACCATCATTGGTTTGGTTTGAAGGCTAATTAAGGCTTTAACTCCGGGAGAGAGGATAAGGTCAGTTGGTGCTGTCTCTCTACTACTAAATAGCTACAACGATTTACTGAAACGTATTCTGGAGTAAGAACATATTTTCACAGTGTTTGTGGGCAGTACATTGCTTCTCATACTGGACTGCATATTACAACTTTCCAAAATGTCAACCACAATTCTAAGGAAACTGATTGTATAAGGGGCCTGTTACGCTTTCTGATCTGTAGTTTGACATCCCCTAGTGAATAAAAAGTCAGAACACTTGACTACTGACATGCAGTTTACTTGGCTGACTTTAAAACCGAAGACAACCATCACATGCATCACCTGTCGCCTACATAGTTTATTGGTCCCAGATTCTGAGAAATCTGTCTACACTCTTTCAGTATGACAAGCCTTCTTCAGTCTGAGATTGATGTCTGAAACTAGTGGTGCTTTACAGTTTCTTGATTATTAGCTGTCTCAGCCTTAGGGCAGTCTCCCCCAATCTTTTTGACCTACAGCTCATTTTTGCTGATGTTGTTTTTGTTGGCCTTAAGACTGTGCACTTTACCACTGCTAAGCCATGATAAAGTACATGTGCTATCTCCTTTAAAACTGGTGAAATTGGCTTGTACCCAATTGACACATTTACTTTACTTATATGTCCCTGGGAAAGGTGTGCTGCATGTACCCAGAGCCTGCAAATCAAATGCTACTAGTGAGATGCAGCACGGATTGTGCAACCCACTTAAGTAACCATTTACACCTGTCTCAGGCCTGTCATTGTAGCCCATGTGTGCAGTTTTAAACTGCCATTTCGACATGGCAAAATACATCTTTTACCAGGTCTAAGCCTTCTGTTATTTTTGTTTTTAATGCATGTCACTCCTACGGTAGGTCCCAAATAGCCCATAGGGCAGGGTGCAGTGTATTTCAAAAGTTGGGTATGCACGCTTAGCTTTTACATGCCCTGGTAGTGAAAAACTCTTAAATTGGTTTTCACTACTGCAAAGCCTACCTCTCCCATAGGAATACATTGGGTTGGCTTACTACATTTAACATTAAATTCAGAGCCAGTAGGAATCTTGAGTTTGGTGTCCAAAGAATTGTAATTTAAAACTCTATTGGTAAGTCACAATTCTGAAACTTCCACTCTTAGAAAGTTGGTATTGTCTTGTCCCAATATTAGGGTCTCTAGTTGGCAAGTGAATGCACCCTCTCCATGTAAGGACCACCACTCTAGTCAGGGTAAGTCAGTTATGCACTGTAATTTAACCTGTGCTCACCCTGTGGTAGCTTGGCACGGAGCAGTCAGACTTAACATAGGAGTGTAGGAGGCTGGCCTGGCTTATAGTGGGTACCTGCTAGTACTTACACCTTGTGCCAGGTCCAGTTATCCCTTATTAGTAGATTAGTAGTGTTCTAGCAGCTTAGGCTGATAGAGGTAGCTATAGCAGAGTAGCTTAGGCTGAACTAGGAGACATGAAAAGCTCCTACTAAACCACTTATATCATATAGTACTATATCATAAGAATCACAATACTCAGATACTAAAAATAAAGATACTTTATTTTAGTGACAATGTGCCAAAAATATTTCAGAGGATATACTCCCTTAGGAGGTAAGTAAAATACACAAAATATACACACAAACCAAAATCAGGTAAGTAAACAGTTAGAGAAGTAGTACAAACACTGTAGAATACAATAGTATGCAATAGGCCTTGGGACAACACAAACCATATACTCTAAAAGTGGAATGCGAACCACGAAGGGACCCCAGGCCTAGTGTAGTGTGTAGAGGGTCGCTGGGAGTGTGAGAAAACACTAAGGATGTCCAAGATACCCCACCCCAAGACCCTGAAAAGTAGGAGTAAAGTTACCCTACTTCCCAGAAACACACAAGTCGTGATAGGAGATTCTGCAAAGAGAACAACTGACTACAAAGCACTGAAGACGGATTGCTGGACCTGAGGACCTGTAAAGGAAGGGGATCAAGTCCAAGAGTCACGAAAGTGTCCGGGGCGGGGGGGCAGGAGCCCACTAACCCCCGATGAAGGTGCAAAAGGGTTTGCCTCCGGGTGGAAGAAGCTGAATATTCTGCAACAACGGCGTGCTGGAGAACGCTGAGTTGTTTCCACGCAGAAAGACCGCAAACAAGCCTTGCTTGCTGCAAGAGTCACGGTTGAGGAAAATGGGTGCTGCCCTGGCCCAGGAAGGACCAGGAGAGGTCGCCCCTTGGAGGAGGAGACAGAGGGGGTGCTCAGCAGCACAGAGAGCCCACGCAGAAGCAGGCAGCACCAGCAGAAACACTTGAACAGGCGTTCAAGAAATCTGAGCACGGGGGTCGTCTCAACACTACAAAAGAGGGTCCCACAAAGCTGATGGTCAACTCAGTGAGTTGAGCAATGCAGAACAGAGTGCTGGGGACCTGGGCTATGCTGTGCACGAAGGATTCCTCGCAAAAGTGCACAGAAGCCCGAGCAGCTGCAGACCACACAGTACAAAGGATTACTGTCTGGCGTGGGAAGGCAAGGACTTATCTCCACCAAATTTGGACAGAAGGACCACTGGACTGTTGAGGTCACTTGGATCCAGCTCCTGTGTTCCAGGGACCACGCTCGTTAAGATGAGAGGAGACCCAGAGGACTGGTGATGCAGAAGTTTGGTGCCTGCGTTAGCAGGAGGAAGATTCTGTCAACCCACAGGAGATTTCTTCTTGGCTTCCAGTGCAAGGTGAAAGCAGACAGCCCTCAGAGCATGCACCACCAGGAAACAGTTGAGAAGGTCTGCAGGATTAGGTGCTACAATGTTGCTGGTAGTCGTCTTGCTACTTTGTTGTGGTTTTGCATGCGTCCTGGAGCAGTCAGCGGTCGATCCTTGGCAGAAGTCGAAGAGGGAGATGCGCAGGAACTCTGGTGAGCTCTTGCATTCTTTCTCTGACAAGAAACCCACAGGAGAGACCATAAATAGCCCTCAGAGGAGGATTGGCTACCTAATCCAGGTAAGCACTTATCAGGAGGGGTCTCTGATGTCACCTGCTGGCACTGGCCACTCAGAGGCCTCCATTGTGCCCTCACACCTCTGCATTCAAGATGGTAGAGGTCTGGGACACACTGGAGGCGCTCTGGGCACCACCCCTGGGGTGGTGATGGACAGGGGAGTGGTCACTCCCCTTTCCTTTGTCCAGTTTCACACCAGAACAGGGGCTGGGTGATCCCTGAACCGATGTAGACTGGCTTATGCAAGGAGGGCACCATCTGTGCCCTTCAAAGCATTTTCAGAGGCTGGGGGGAGGCTACTCCTCCCCAACCCTTAACACCTACTTCCAAAGGGAGAGGGTGTAATACCCTCTCTCAGAGGAAATCCTTTGTTCTGCCTTCCTGGGACTGGGCTGCCCAGACTCCACGTGGGCAGAAGCCTGTCTGTGGGTTTGCAGCAGCGGTAGCTGCAGTGAAAACCCCAGAGAGCTAGTTTGGCAGTACCCGGGGTCCATGCTGGAGCCCCGGGGATGCATGGGATTTGCACCCCAATACCAGATTTGGATTGGGGGGGACAATTCCATGATCTTAGACATGTTACATGGCTGTATTCAGAGTTACCATTGTGAAGCTACATATAGGTATTGACCTATATGTAGTGCACGCATGTAATGGTGTCCGCGCACTCACAAAGTTCGGGGAAATTGCCCTGAACAATGTGGGGGCACTTTGGCTAGTGCCAGGTTGCCTCACACTTAGTAACTTTGCACCTAACCTTCACTAAGTGAGAGTTAGACATATAGGTGACTTATACGTTACTTAAGCTCAGTGTAAAATGGCTGTGAAATAACGTGGACGTGTAATATTGGTTGAGCTCCCTATGGGTGGCAAAAGAAATGCTGCAGCCCATAGGGATCTCCTGGTACCCCAATACCCTGGGTACCTAGGAACCATATACTAGGGAATTATAAGGGTGTTCCAGTGTGCCAATCAGAATTGCAAAAATGGTCACTAGCCTTCAGTGACAATTGTAAAGCCAGAGGGAGCATAAGCACTGAGGTTTTGGTTAGCAGAGCCTCAGTGACACAGGCACCACACATGGAACACATTTAGGCCACAAACTATGAACACTGGGGTCCTGGCTAGCAGGATCCCAGTGAGACAGTAAAAACACCCTGACATATACTCACAAACAGGCCAAAAGTGGGGGTAGAAATGCTAGAAAGAGGCTACCTTCCTGCAAGGAGGCAATGTGTAATGTATTTGTACAATACCTGGTTACAGCAACGCAGTGAAAGACATCACAAGACTCCACACCAGTTTAGAAAGATGTGTAATATTTGTCTTAGTAAAGTGCAAAACAACAAAAATGTTAACGTTTTAACAAGGTATGCAATTGTAGTGGTGAAAACATACTAGCGACAATCCGATCCTTTATGGTGATGCCTGGGGAAGGAGACAGGGATTTTCTCAATGTAAACGCGTGCATACTATCCTTCACAAGTATTATGGCAAGAATGCAAGAACATGGTGATTTAGTTGAACTGGGTGGGTTTTGGGGCACCTATGTGAACGCAGATCGGCGTGCACAGTACTTTTCCTTAGCATCCGCAATGCAAAGGCAAGTCACGCTGGAGTCCGATGCAGCTGACAAGACAGTGAGGGCAGGCACAGCAGTCTCCCTTCATCTGGACTCTCGGGGGCGGAGAGGGGATCAGTGTTGCGTAGTGAGTGGTCCTCCCCCATCTGATGGATGTTGGCTGCATGGGGCCACGCTGGGTTACTTTTGCAGTGCAGGTTTGGGGAAACTAGGCACCTGTAACAGTCTGTGATCAGCAGTGCAGACAATGAGTTTTCAGTTGGCGCACAGTGTGTGTACATGCAGGCTTTTGCAAAATGGCAGCAGGCACACCAAAAGATGCCCAAGGCTGATCGTGGGCAAATCCAGGAGGGTTGGAAGTAGCTAACAGCAGTTGTGCGGAGGAAGTCTTTGACGGCCTTGAGACTTCCCTGAAAAGGGGGCAAGCCAACAGACCCTTGGAGATTCTTTGGTGCAAGGATGTAGAGAACAGGTCCAGTCCTTTCTCACTCCAGCGTAGGCAGCAGGCCAACACAGCAAACCAGGTTGCAAAGTCTCAGTCCCTCCTACAGCACAGCAAGCAGTCGGACAGCACAGGAATGCAGTTGCAGCGTGGCAGTCCCTCCTGGTAGCACAGCAGTCCTTCTTCCTAGCAGAATGTTCTTAGTTCCAGTAGGATTCTGATTTGATGAGGTTTAGGGTCCAATACTTATACCCCAATGTGCCTTTGAAGTAGTGGAATGTTCAAAGAGGCCTTTGAAGATTACAATGTCCCTTCCCTTCCTTCCCTGGCTTAGGCACTCTGCAGGTGGTTATTTTGCCCTATTCAGATGTCAGCTCACCCCCCCCCCCCCCCCATCTAACTCAGGAAGACCCATCAGTCTGCAGATGTTACACCCATGTTCCTTTTGTGTGGGACATTCTAGAGGAAATGCACAAAGCCCAGCCGTCATCTATCCCAGACGTGTATTCAGAGACAGGCAGAGGCATAGAATGGTTAAAGTAAGAACATGCCAATCTTTTAAAAGTGGTATATTCAGACTTAAAATTTAACTTCAACTTCACCATAAGTTGTGATTTTAAACTGTGAGTCCATCGACACCAAAATCCACATATCTGTCTTTTCCCAATTGAAAGTTAGTTATAGGATGCTTTAAGGTAACCCCATTTTTAAACATTGGGAAGGATAAGCCTTGCAGTAGTAAAAAAATAAAATAAAAAAATTGTAGCAATTATTTTGCTACCTGGACATGTTAAACTTAAAAATACATGTCCAACTTTTTACGTACACTACACGCTGACCTAGGGGCTAACCAGGAGTAACTTATGTGTAATAAAAAGGAAGGTTTGGGTCTGGCAAGCGGGTGCACTGTCATTTTGCAGTGGCAGTTTAAAACTGCGCACTCAGCCTCTGCAGTGTCGAGACGGGCCACTCACCTGAAAAGCAGGATGTCTGCAGGGGCGATGGTATGCACCCTGGCCTCCTGGAACACCTCTCGGCACTTCCTGGTGGACACAGAAACCCTGGCAAGTGTCCCAAAAAGAAAGGGGGAGTGGAAGAGAAAGACAAACCACTGCCACGTCTTGCAGGTCCAGCCAGGCACCCTGTAACTTCGGGGGGCAGGTCATTGTTGACAGAGTGATAGTAGAGTTAGTGCACTCAACTTCCTTTAAACTGAATCTCTCTTACTGATATGGGCACGGGAGCGGTAGAAGAACACCGGGATGCTCAGCTCTTTTGTTGGATAATAATAACTGTTAGCATAATCACTAACACTGCATTACTAAAAACCCAAACTGAGTACCATAACAATAAGTACTATGACACTAGGGCTGGCTTCACAGAGATTCACTGTTGCACACTACAATTAGAACTGTGGTTGCACTTATCATGCACAAGAAAGACAAAGAAGTGCATTAATTATATCACGTACAACTTTCCTGCATGCATAGGGTTAAACTAAAAGAAACAAAAACAATCCAAGAAATACAAATGTTCACTCTGGGTTTAAACAGTTAGGGTGGCACAATTTGATTTGGTTTCACTGTGTGAGAAAAACCCTTCAAAAGCAAATTCCTTAAACCTGAAACTCAGGCATGAATGACACAATTTAAATCCAAGAGTTATGCTATTAGAGAAAGAAAAGTAATGTAAATGCTCTTTTAAAATTGCACTGTCACTTTTTGTAATACTTGAGCTCCAGCAGATTTCCGGAAGCACATTTAGTCAAGTAACTATAATAATAATGTAGAATGTTCAGGAATGCATTTGTCTCTTCAAGATAAGCACTCTGGCAAAATACGAGGTCTGAAATACACCAGCTGTTCTTGTAAAGCGCAGCGCTAAAAGAACAAACTCCCTGGAGAATACTAGTCACTTAGCTGCAGTCTTTTCCGGAGTGTTGGAGCAATGCCTGGTGTCAGCTGGTACAGGAACACAGAAAAGAATTGCTTCAAAAGTCCTGAATAAGAGGATGACATCAGGGGCTGGACTTCCAAATCAGATGCTGAGATCAGGAAGCAAAACAAAGCCAAGCAGGGAGGCATGCTTCACTCTTCTATTTATAGCCAATCTGCAAAGAAGTTGAGTTTCCACATGTGGATGAGTCACCACACCCAATTAGAAGCACGTCTTCACCACAACCAATTAGAAGCATATGTCTACACCTGCTCACCTTAGCAAGCAAACATTGGTAAAACAAGCATTGATAAAACCAATTGTGTAACACAGCACATCATGTTTACTTAGAAACATGAAGGTTTAACCAAGAACAGATATATCATTTAACCCTAATCCCTGGGGATGCTGACACACAACCCAGGAGGCACCTTGGGGATTCCTGACATGCAGTAGCAGGCCTGAGATATGTTTGAAAAGCTGCTATAGTGGGTGACACAATCAGTGATACAGGCCCACTAGTAGCATTTAATTTTACAGGCCCTGGACACATAAAATATGCTTTACTAGGGACTTACAAGTAAATTAAATATGCCAATTGTGAAGAAGCCAGTGTCCCCATGTTTAGATTACAGAGCATCTGCACTTTAGCACTGTTCAGCAGTGGTGAAGTGCTCAGAATCCTAATGCCAGCGAAAATGAAGTCAGAAAAACAGGACATCAGAGGGCAAAATGTTACGGGAAATAACTCAAGGATGCCCGGTCTAACACCTACCATTTGGTGCCTGCAGCCTGTTTTCCTGGTCACGTGACTAGGAGTAGCTGGCTGTTGGTCTTTGTGTACTGCTCCCAAACAGTGAGACAAGGGAACATAGGTGTTATCAGAGCCTCATGGACAGAAAAGGCTCCATCCATCTTGAACCCAGCGCCTGGACTCTACTTGCTGCAAGTCTTGTCCTCCAGTGGTGGAACCCCAGTCCCGGACGCTTAGAAGTGAGCCTGAATGAGCTTTGACAGGTCCTTTGTGGTCCTGTGAGCAGAACCGATGTAGCGCAATGCATGGTCTTGCAGCCACTTCGGAACCGCAGCTGCCTGACAAAGCATCAACGCAGGCCTTTCCATTCCAAACCCCTCGTTAACGATGCAGGACTTCACATCTTTGTAACTTCTCTGGAACTGCAGGTATGCGATGCATCTTCAACGCAGAACTTAACACCCTAAGTCCCTCATCAACAGCATCCTTGACAGTGATGCAGGACTCCACATCGCATCCCTACAGCTCCTTTGAACCGCTGCTGCGCAACCCATGCTTGACAAAGGATCTTGCAACACTCCACAAAACAGGAGTCAAGGTACTTTTGTACAGCCGGCGTAACTTGGTCCCTGTATCACGTCTGCACTCCATCACGATTGCCTAACTTGGCCCCAGTCAAGAACTACAGTTGTCGCTTTGCACTTTTAGGCACTGTTTTACCTTAAATCTTTAACATTGTATATTTCTAATTCTACTGGTTGGATTATTGTCCTGTCGTTGTCAAATAATTTAGTAAGTTGTGTTCTATTTTGTAATCTGGTGTAGTATTTTTCTTGTGTTGTGTTTTCACTTTATTACTGTTTGAAGTGCTGCATAAATATCTTACACCTTGTCTTTAAGTTAAGCCTGATTGCTTTTGTGATAACCTACCAGAGGGTTAAGTACACGCTGACTGGAGGTTTGATTGTGTTTCACCCTGACAGAGATTATGGTTCCACCTCCCTCAACTTGTAAACCAGTTTCCAACCCTGATCATCTCTTCCACTTTAGGCATCTTATGCTCAGGCCCTTAGCTTTTGCGCGACCACTGCAGATAGCATAATAACTTTATCTTTTTGTGGAGCACCTTCATGTCTCCTTTGAACATGTGTATGAAATGGTTAGTTGCCATAGATTCCAGTCTTCTACCATTCCTCTCCTAGGTCTCTGTTGTAAAGTGGGTTCCGCCCATGTAATCTTCCTGGATCTTTTTGCTTGTAAATACCTGAGTCTTTGACTTTTACTCTGAGTGATCCTCACTACCAGAGTCTCACTCATGGTAAATTCATGGTAAATTGACAGAGAGCCAACCACCAGTGTCTGCCTTTTAAGATGAGGCTGGTGTAGGGTAGAGACCCTGAACTGGTTACAAGTGAGTATGTGACGCATTGGCGCAGTGCTTGTGTCAGACTACTGTTTTGGTCAGCCCAGTAGCTGTGCACAGGTAGTTTGTTATAAAAGGGACAGTTCAGGGATTTATACTGACTTAGGATAGGCCTTATCATGTGAGTGGGTGTAAAACCTGACAAGCTGAGGTAGTGGATCCCCAAACTGTTTTTTTTTTTTTAAGGAGGTTTTGCTGGTTCTCTTTGAATGGCCTTTAGGCCCTGAGCACTAACCCACTGAAAAAGTATGTGAATGTGCGCACACTCATACTACATACACTAGTAAGTGGTGCTACCCAATATGTGCAAACTGGCACATTGGTGTTTTCACATATATTGAACCTGTCACAGCAGACCTGTATGGGCGCACTTGCACCTTTTTGGTGATCCTTAACTTGAATCCAATCTTCCACTCCAGGCATGTGCATGCACTAGGGCACATGTAACCAGGAATCACACAATACCCATGTGTGTTCTCAGAGCTGCTATGTCCATAGGGGATAGATTATAATTAATCCCTGCTGCATTAGTGGATTGCAGTGGAGTGGCCTCATGATGTTAACTATCATTGGATTCACAATGATAAACGGCTTCTCATGGTTTAAAGGTGGTTTCATCATTAACACCATAGAAATGCCACTTCTAGAAAGTGGGCATTTCTATGTTCTAAAATCTCTTTGGGTGTGTTGTAATTTAGCTTCATTGCACTGTAAGCAGGGGAAAAGCACATCTGTGCATTCTCTGGTAACAGCTATAAAACGTAGGCAACTGAAACAACAGACTTCTGCCATTTGAGGGCCTAGCTACATAGATTGGAGGAAAAGGTTCTGACACTTGGCCTCTCGGAGCCAGAGCATGGCATCACTAAAGATAAAGATCCGCATTCCACAGCCCCATGGCAGACAGGTCCGAAATTTTGGGAAGACATGTCCCAACTTCAAAGGCACACTTGAGTATAACTATGAGTACCACACTTAAGCAACTCAAATATACACTAGCAGGGACGTGGGACAAGTACGGCTGGACCCCGTGGTGCACACTGCCAGACGAATGTGTTATGCACAGGAGCATTTAGGGGGTGATTCTGACCTCGGCGGTAAAATGCCCTTACCGCCGGTCAGAAGACCGCCATAACACCGCCGCGGCCGGGGTCAACCACCACGGTCATTCTGACCCATAACGGCCAAACCTCCAAAAATCCGTCCTCCACTGCAGCCCGCCACATCGGCGGGCAGCGATAAACTGGAGATGACCAAACCTCCACCGTCACGACAACAGAAATACGCCCATGCCATTACGACCCACGAATCCACACGGCGGTCATTCAAACACGGTATTCCATTGGCGGTACACACCGCCGCGGTCAGAATACACACACATCACCAAAACACAGCCACATTGGACAATTTGAAAAACACACACCTGATACACATACACACACCACTCCCACACAATCAACCAACTATAAAACACACACCCACATCACCCACAAACCCCTGCGACCCCAAATACTGAGAGAAGGAGAGAGAGACACAGCAGACAATCCAAAGCAAGACACACTGAGGCACACTACACCATCACACACACCACATAGTAGCACAAAGCACCACTCACCAACACACTCCTCATCACATACACCACCCCACACCTCACCCACACCACCCCATGGCACCCCAAAGGCATCCACGCTTTTCGGACCAAGAACTCCGAGTCATGGTGGAGGAAATCCTAAGAGTGGAACCCCAGCTCTTCGGCTCGCAGGTGCAGCACACCAGTATAGCCAGGAAGGCGGAGCTATGGCAGCGGATCGTGGACAGGGTCAACGCGGTGGGACAGCATCCCAGGAATAGGGAGGACATCCGCAAAAGATGGAACGACCTACGGGGGAAGGTCCGGTCGATGGTCTCGAGGCACAACATCGCGGTCCAGAAGACTGGCGGCGGACCCCCACCCACCCCTCCCGAATTTACATCGTGGGAACAAGAGGTCTTGACCATCCTGCATCCTCAGGGCCTCGCAGGAGTAGCCGGAGGAATGGACTCTGGTAAGTCCCATCTCAACTACTATATCCCCCACCAGCATGCCAACCCACACCCCCACCCTCACCCCCAACCCCCCAGCACACATCCTTCCTGACAATGTCTCACCAGCACAACCCACCCATCCCAACACCAACTCCTGCATGCCAACACAAACCATAGGCACCCATCACCTAAGCATGACCACTGCACTAACCCCTCCCCCCCACTAAATACCCTCACAACACCTCCCTCCAGGGAATGCCTGCACTGGGGGACAAGGGCACCCACAACACGCATGCTATTGCACACACAGAAACAATAACCAAACTCTCTTACCCCATGCAGGACCCGAACGACAACACACCAGCCAGGAGGGTCCAGAAGTGTCCATCCCACCACCGGAACAGGCCCACACTGAGGATAGCAGCTCTGTCGACAGTGAACCTGATGACCAGCCCGGACCATCGGGGACCTCTGGGCAGTCGGTTCCCCTCACATAGACACAGGCCACACCAGACCCGACCCCCTCTGTCGACACCAGCACAGCTCCCACCCAGCGGGCCCATTGCTCTGTCTCTAGGACAGCTCAATCAGCGGTGTGTCTGCCACTACAGGGCACCCAGGCTAACCCGACACCCCAACAACAACAGGAACCTGGGGGCAGTGGGAGCGGGCACACCGGCCAGGGGACAGAGGCCGGGGGAAACCGGGCAGCTCGGAGGGCTGCTGTGCGACAGGGGGGGGAGGAGAGGCCCAGGGAACCCACTCTCCAAGAGGCCCTCACCACCCTCATGGGGGCCTACCACCACTCCCAAGAAACGATGGCGACGGTACTGGCCAGGTTCACTGAGATCCAGGCACAGCAGGAGGAACGCTACATGGGCTTCAGGGAGGAGCTGAGAATCATCGGGACCGCAATGGGGACCATCGTCCTGGCCCTCCACAGGATAGAGGACGCGTTGCGGGACCATGGTGCACCACACAGGGCCCCTGTCACTAGGCCGGACCAGGAACAGCCTACCACCTCCGCCGGCGCTAGTGGACAGGAGGTCCCAACACCTCGACAGCCCCCCAGAACCCCACCTCCTGCTGAAGAACAACCACCCCGTAAGAGGAGCCTGAGACCAAAGAAAAAGACAGAGTAGGATGTCAAGACCCCCGCCAGCAGGACATACCCCCACAAGTCTTCCCACTGTCCCACATTGCCACCCTGTCCAACCATGAACTGCCTATGCTCCATCCTTCCACAGGCAAAAGAACAATGCACCTGTGAGACTGAGAACTGGACTCTGCCATGGATATTCCTCCACCCCCACCCATCACCCTTAGAATCACATGTACCGGTATCTAGCACTGTAAATAAATCACATTTTGCACACAAACCTGTTTTGAGTCATGCTGTATTATTAACAAAGGGATAACATATTACTGTTCAATTTCTGTTCTGTCAATTAGTCATGACAACATACCAATGTCAATACGCTGTATTTCATGGGCGAACCAAGCAGAAGTCAGGTACTGAGTCAGACAGCACTGAGAAGGGAAGGCATAAATTAATAAAAAACATCTGTGGGGAACTACAGAAAGTATAGATGCAGGAGGCTAGAAGCAATTGTGAAATGGCGTGGGTGATTCTTACCTGGGTGTTACTGGAAATACTGTTGTATCACTCTGTCCCTATTGTCTGTGTCGTCCTCAGAGTCTTCCTCCTCTTCACTCTCCACAGGCTCCACGGCTTCTACAACACCACCATCTGGACCATCCTCCTGCAGGAAAGGCACCTGGCGTCGCAAAGCCAGGTTGTGAAGCATACAGCACGCCACGATGATATGGCACACCTTCTTTGGTGAGTACATTAGGGATCCACCAGTCATATGCAGGCACCTAAACCTGGCCTTCAGGAGGCCAAAGGTTCGCTCAATCACCCTCCTTGTACGCCCATGGGCCTCATTGTAGCGTTCCTCTGCCCTTGTCCGGGGATTCCTTACTGGGGTCAGTAGCCACGGCAGGTTGGGCTAACCAGAGTCACCTATTAGCCACACACGTTGTCTCTGTAGCTGCTCCATCACATAGGGGATGCTGCTATTTCGCATCACATACGCGTCATGCACTGACCCTGGGAACTTGGCATTTACATGGGAGATGTACTGGTCAGCCAAACAGACCACCTGGACATTCATCGAATGATAATTCTTTCTGTTTCGGTACACCTGCTCATCGTCTTTTGGGGGTACCAAAGCCACATGGGTCCCATCAATGGCACCAATGATGTTGGGGATATGTCCAAGGGCATAGAAATCACCCTTCACTGTGGGCAAGTCACCCTCCTCGGGGAAAATGATGTAGCTCCGCATGAGTTTCATCAGGGCAGACAACACTCTGCTCAAAATCTTAGAAAACATAGGCTGAGACATTCCAGATGACATGGCCACTGTGGTCTGGAATGACCCACTGGCCAAAAAATGGAGGACTGACAAAACCTGCACCAGAGGGGGAATCCCTGTGGGTTGGCGGATGGGGGACATCAGGGCTGGCTCCAGCTGGGCACACAGTTCATGGATAGTGGCACGGTCAAGTCGGTATCGAAGGATTATATGGCGTTCTTCCATTGTCGACAGGTCCACCAGCGGTCGGTACACGCGAGGATTCCTCCTTCTCATCCCAAGTCCCAGCGGACGGTGCCTAGGAAGGACAACATGGAGCACAGAATCAGCCAAACCACAGGTACGTACAGACAGCTTGCACAGTTAAAGAATGGCAATGGGTTGAAAGGCGTGTATGTGTGGCAATGCAAGGCCTAGGCCTGTGTGTCGCAGTCAAAATTAAGCCATGTGGGCCCTTGAAATGGCGGCTGCCTGACCTGTGAAGTGGGACAATGGGATGTGAGGTCACTGCGCTGGTGGGGCACACCGTGGCGGTAGGCGGTCGAAGACCGCGGCGCAAAGCCGTATTGGTTAACATTGAAGCCTATGGGTTTCAGGAGCCAATAACGAAGTGCGCCGGCGGTCGCGGTACGCACCGCCGCGGTACGCACCGCCGCGGACGTGACCGCCATTTTCTATCTGCTTAATCACTCGAGACCTGATCATCCACAGGAGAGGACCTATACTGCAAGTGCTGCTGTGACCTCGGTCTGGAAGATACAATGGCTGCTGTGACTGGGGAAAGGGCCCCTGCCTTCACGTCTGAAGAATTGGACAAGCTCGTGGATGGGGTCCTCCCCCAGTATGCGCTACTCTACGGTCCTCCAGACCAACAAGTGAGTACCCCGGGTGCTAATGGAATGGGCTATGCCTGTGTGGATTGGGGTGGATGTAAGTTGGTGGGGTGGGGTGGGGGGCGAATGAGGAGTGCAACGCCCGACAGATGAGAGCATGTGCCATATGGCAAAGTGGGGGGGGGGGGGGCAATTACATCTAACATGCAGGCCATTGATGATTTCCTCCTTTCCACCCTGTACATGTCTAATAGGTCAGCGCCCATCAGAAGATCGATATTTGGCGTGCCATCGCCAAGGAAGTCCGGACCTTGGGGGTCCACAACAGACGGGGCACCCACTGCCGCAAGAGGTGGGAGGACATCCGCCGCGGAACAAGGAAGACCGCAGAAACACTTCTGGGGATGGCCTCCCAACCTAGGAGGGGTGCCAGTCGCACCATGACCCCCCTGATGTCCCGGATCCTGGCGGTGGCCTACCCTGAATTGGATGGGCGCTTTAAGACATCACAGCAGACACAAGGGGGTGAGTATGAGCACATTCTCCTATCTTTCTGCGCAGTGGAGGCGTCTGGGTGGGGGAGGAGGGCTGTGGGTGACATTAGGCCAGGGCGCTTTCTGTAGTGTAGTCCTCTCCCTTAGGCATGGCCCTGTGCCCCCGGCCCCCACCTCTGTAGGGTGACAAATACAGCCATTGAAGGTCCAGCATCTCCCATGTGCGCGTTTGACGTCTCTTGGCCTGTTGTCTTAGTCAGTAGTACTGAGTAGTGTACCCCGAATGCGCGGCTTAGTGCATTAGGCACCTGTGTCTGTCCTCTCCGCCAACGGTGTTGACATTGCATGCACTCAACCTGGTCTTCTTTTTTCTCCCCCCACCCTTTCTCTTCATCTTCTTGTGCATGTGTGCATTAGCATCATCAGGCGGAGGAGATATGGCATCGGAGCACGAGGGAGCTGCAGGACACAAGGCCCCGGTGGGCCCAGGAACAGACACCGAGGGCACCAGTGATCCGGAGGGCGAGGGGAGCACCACGACGGGGACCGCTGGTGAGAGCAGCGAAAGCGACACGTCCTCGGATGGGAGCTCCCTAGGGGTGGCGGCAACATCCGTGCCCCCCGCCTCTACAGGTACAGCCGCCACCCAGCGCACCAGCCCCGCCCTCCCAGCAGCCCCTCAGTCTTCGCTCCGTGCCGCTTCGCCCAGGAAGGCGCGCGTCTCCTTCGCCCCAGGCACCTCAGCCCCTGCCCCTGTTGCCCCTGCTGCCCTCAGTGCGGAGCTCATTGACCTGGTAAGGACGCTCATTGTTGGGCAGACGACCCTTCTGAATGCCATCCAGGGTGTGCAAAGGGAGGTGCAACAGAGCAATGCGTACCTGGAGGGCATTCATTCGGGTCAGGCTGCCCATCAACGAGCGTTCACTGCTCTGGCCTCAGCACTGACGGCAGCCATTGTCCCTGTTTCCAGCCTCCCTCTTCTGACTGCCTCCAGCCTGTCTGTCTCCTGTTCCTCAGCCTATCCCATCCACACCATCAGACCAGCCTGCACACACCTCAACACCCAAGAGCAGCTCATCCAAACACAAGCACCACAGATCCCGCAAACACTCACCCGAGCAACACCCAGATGCAGACATGCCAACAGCCACTGCCACCCCTGTGTCCCCCTCCTCCTCGTCTCCCTCCTCCCTCCCTGTGACGTCTACACTCAAACCTGCATGCACCCCAACATCAGCCAGTGCTTCCATCACCACCTCACCCTCCAGTACAGTCCACACTCGTGCAGTCACCACCCCCACTGCCATGTACACGTCCCCTGTGTCCTCTCCCACTGTGTCTGTCACCCCCTCTTCCAAGACACACAAACGCAGGCAGCCACCCACCCAACAGCCATCCACCTCACGACAGCCTACAGCACCAGCACCTTCACCCAATGACAGCACACCTGACTCTCCTACAACCACCTCCTCTACCTCCACTTCCATCTCCACTACTCCTACCCTTTACCTTGGCCCTAAAAAACTTTTCCTGGCTAACCTTAACCTCTTTCCCCCCGATGACCTCCCCCATCCATCTTCAAAGAGTCCCAAGAGCACCGCAGCCACCACCAGCCCAGCTTCGGGTGTCACTGTTGTGCCTGGGTTCTGGAGCCCACCCTTTGCCAGCAGTGACACATCGAGCTGCAGCAAGGACACGTCCAGCCCCCCCCCCCCCCGGCAAGAGGACCCGCAAAACCAAGGACCGCCGTGCGAGGACCGACAGGGCTGCCCCCAAGGAGCAATGTGCGGCCACTTCACCACCCACACCATCTGGGGGAGGCAAGGGCCCGAGAGCCCCATCAAAGGAGCGGAAGGGCAGCAGGAGCACGGAGAAGGTGGACCCCACATGCCACATCCCAGCTGGGAAGGAGGACACTAAGGAGGCCAGGAGTCCGTCCCCGAAGGGTCCAGATACGTCACGGTCCGAGGGCGACTGAACAGGGAGTCCAGGCCAGGTCTGGCTCCCTTGACCTGCTGGATGGGCACCGCTGAACAGGGCCCGCGGTGCAGACGAGCACCGCTGAACAGGGCCCCGCCGTGGAGATAGGCACCGCTGAACAGGGCCCGCGGTGCAGAAGAGCACCGCTGAACAGGGCCCCGCCGTGGAGATAGGCACCGCTGAACAGGGCCCGCGGTGCAGAAGAGCACCGCTGAACAGGGCCCCGCCGTGGAGATAGGCACCGCTGAACAGGGCCCGCGGTGCAGAAGAGCACCGCTGAACAGGGCCCCGCCGTGGAGATAGGCACCGCTGAACAGGGCCCCGCCGTCTCAAGCACCGCTCCGCTGGGCCCCGCCGTCTCAAGCACCGCTCCGCTGGGCCCCGCCGTCTCAAGCACCGCTCCGCTGGGCCCCGCCGTCTCAAGCACCGCTCCGCTGGGCCCCGCCGTCTCAAGCACCGCTCCGCTGGGCCCCGCCGTCTCAAGCACCGCTCCGCTGGGCCCCGCCGTCTCAAGCACCGCTCCGCTGGGCCCCGCCGTCTCAAGCACCGCTCCGCTGGGCCCCGCCGTCTCAAGCACCGCTCCGCTGGGCCCCGCCGTCTCAAGCACCGCTCCGCTGGGCCCCGCCGTCTCAAGCACCGCTCCGCTGGGCCCCGCCGTCTCAAGCCCCGCTCCGCTGGGCCCTGCCGTCTCAAGCCCCGCTCCGCTGGGCCCTGCCGTCTCAAGCCCCGCTCCGCTGGGCCCCGCCGTCTCAAGCCCCGCTCCGCTGGGCCCCGCCGTCTCAAGCACCGCTCCGCTGGGCCCCGCCGTCTCAAGCACCGCTCCGCTGGGCCCCGCCGTCTCAAGCACCGCTCCGCTGGGCCCCGCCGTCTCAAGCACCGCTCCGCTGGGCCCGCCGTCTCAAGCACCGCTCCGCTGGGCCCGCCGTCTCAAGCACCGCTCCGCTGGGCCCCGCCGTCTCAAGCACCGCTCCGCTGGGCCCCGCCGTCTCAAGCACCGCTCCGCTGGGCCCCGCCGTCTCAAGCACCGCTCCGCTGGGCCCCGCCGTCTCAAGCACCGCTCCGCTGGGCCCCGCCGTCTCAAGCACCGCTCCGCTGGGCCCCGCCGTCTCAAGCACCGCTCCGCTGGGCCCCGCCGTCTCAAGCACCGCTCCGCTGGGCCCCGCCGTCTCAAGCACCGCTCCGCTGGGCCCCGCCGTCTCAAGCACCGCTGGGCCCCGCCGTCTCAAGCACCGCTCCGCTGGGCCCCGCCGTCTCAAGCACCGCTCCGCTGGGCCCCGCCGTCTCAAGCACCGCTCCGCTGGGCCCCGCCGTCTCAAGCACCGCTCCGCTGGGCCCTGCCGTCTCAAGCACCGCTCCGCTGGGCCCCGCCGTCTCAAGCACCGCTCCGCTGGGCCCCACCGTCTCAAGCACCGCTCCGCTGGGCCCTTCCTCTCAAGCACCGCTCCGCTGGGCCCTTCCTCTCAAGCACCGCTCCGCTGGGCCATTCCTCTCAAGCACCGCTCCGCTGGGCCCTTCCTCTCAAGCACCGCTCCGCTGGGCCCCGCCGTCTCAAGCACCGCTCCGCTGGGCCCCGCCGTCTCAAGCACCGCTCCGCTGGGCCCCGCCGTCTCAAGCACCGCTCCGCTGGGCCCCGCCGTCTCAAGCACCGCTCCGCTGGGCCCCGCCGTCTCAAGCACCGCTCCGCTGGGCCCCGCCGTCTCAAGCACCGCTCCGCTGGGCCCTTCCTCTCAAGCACCGCTCCGCTGGGCCCTTCCTCTCAAGCACCGCTCCGCAGGGCCCCGCCGTCTCAAGCACCGCTCCGCAGGGCCCCGCCGTCTCAAGCACCGCTCCGCTGGGCCCTTCCTCTCAAGCACCGCTCCGCTGGGCCATTCCTCTCAAGCACCGCTCCGCTGGGCCCCGCCGTCTCAAGCACCGCTGAACAGGGCCCCGCCGTCTCAAGCACCGCTCCGCTGGGCCCTTCCTCTCAAGCACCGCTCCGCTGGGCCCTTCCTCTCAAGCACCGCTCCGCTGGGCCCCGCCGTCTCAAGCACCGCTCCGCTGGGCCCCGCCGTCTCAAGCACCGCTCCGCTGGGCCCTTCCTCTCAAGCACCGCTCCGCTGGGCCCCGCCGTCTCAAGCACCGCTGAACAGGGCCCCGCCGTCTCAAGCACCGCTCCGCTGGGCCCTTCGTCTCAAGCACCGCTGAACAGGGCACCGCCGTCTCAAGCACCGTTGATGGTTCATTGTGCCCACCATGCCTCCTCCTTGACCAGTGGAGACTGTCATCCACATGATGGACTGTGGCTTTGCACTCCCCAGGATGGTCCAGTGGGCAATCCACCCACTGCAGAGACATTGAGAGACTGTGGCTTTGCACTCCCCAGGTTGGTCCAGTGGGCAATCCACCCACTGCAGAGACATTGAGAGACTGTGGCTTTGCACTCCCCAGGTTGGTCCAGTGGGCAGCCCACCCACTGTAGAGACATTGAGAGACTGTGGCTTTGCACTCCCCAGGTTGGTCCAGTGGGCAGCCCACCCACTGTAGAGACATTGAGAGACTGTGGCTTTGCACTCCCCAGGATTGAACAGTGGGCATGGTGGCTCCTCGTGGATCTGGCGTCGTGGACTCATGTGGCTGTGGTGCCCCCCCCTTCCCTTCCCCCTGAGGTGCCTGTAGTTTTTACATCTGATGCCCCTGCAGTGTTCTCTCCAAAGGACTCAGGTCTCCTGTGTGGGCTTTGCCCTTGTTTCTCAAGACTTTGGCCCACGGACATGCTGAATTCGTAGGATGTGCAGGACTTGGTACTTCAGTTATACACTGATGTGTATGTCATTTGTTTTGTTGTGGATATCTTTCATGGTTGTACGCTAATTTTCTGGAGCTTTTTGGTACATAAATATTTATTCCAAATATGATTATGTCCTAGCATTTTTCAGGGGTGTTTGGGTGGTGTCACTGTGACTTGGTGCTCTGCATTGGTGAGTACATGATTGGGGGGGCGCATATGTGTGTGCCCGTAACCTTTCGTCCTCCCCCTCCCGTGTGTCGTAGGTGCAGTACTCACCGTTGTCGTCTGCGCCGGACTTCGTACTCGTGGTAGATGAGAAGGTAGACGAGAGCAGGTATGATGTTCAATTCGGGTTCCATGCTGTCCTCCGTCCTCGTGGAGTGCGTAGAGGTGAGCGTTTTCCCGTTCGTAGTCTGTTTCCGCCGTGTTTTTATCGGCGGTGCTCCCGCCCCGGAAAAGGTGGCGGATTGGTGAGTTATGATAGTGTGGGCGGTACATTGTCTGCCGCCTGCCTGTTGGCGGTGACCGCCGCGCTGTTTGTCTGTACCGCCGCGGCGGTCGGAGTGTTAAGTTGGCGGGCTGTGTTGGCGGTTCCCGCCAGGGTCAGAATTCCATTTTTTGGACCGCCAGCCTGTTGGCGGGTTGGCCGCCACTTTAACACCGACCGCCAGGGTTAGAATCACCCCCTTAGTGTCCTTGAAAGGGATGCGGGCACCCTTCCTTCATCCTGGCTGGCCTGGGCAGATTACCTGATGTTGTGTGGCTCTTTGAAGTGTGCTCTCCAGGGGCTTGTTGGTTTACCCCCTGTTCTGCCTGGAGGTCTCAGGGACATCAAAGACCTCCTGTGAGGGACCTACCCCATCTACAGGTGACATCTGGAGAGCGGTGCCCTCCTCCATGCCTACATCGTCTGCTGCACTCCACTTGATACCAACAGTGTGAAAGGAGAATAAGTATTGCGCCTTAAGTCCAGAATTGCCTGGTACAGAGTTTTCAAGGTACAGGCCACACTTAGAGTGGGGCTCTTCATTGTGGGTCCATTGCAAGCCTGTGGGGGTCATTATGACCTCGGCAGTGAGTGTTAATGTGGCAGTAGCACCGCCAACAGGCTTGCGGGACATACCGCCACATTATGAGAATGTCGGTTTGGCTGCAGCCAACCCAACACTTCTCCACTAATACCGCCATGGTGGTATCAGCCGCTGAGCCAGAGATGTCAATCTCCAGCCCGGTGGCCAGCACAGTACCGCCGGCAGCATTATGAGCCTGCCTACCACCATGGTTTCCCTGTCACCAGTAGGTGGCTTCCACACCCCCCCAACACACACCAGATGCCCCCACCCCCTCAATCCAAAGGCCCCTCAACCCCCATACACACACTAACCCCCACCCCAACATTCAAATACATCCCCCACCCCAATCCAAACACCCCCCCACCCCTTCCTATTCTCTCACTGACACCCCCACCCCCCATACACCCACACACCCACAGACACGCACCACGCATACACCCAATCACTCACACTGGCATGCAGGCATACTTCCAGACATGCTCACACACATTTTTACACACAATCACACTGACATGCAGACATGCACTCACTACACCTTTCTTACACGCATTCACTCATACATACAAACACACAAACACAATACACACAGACGCATTCACACACTCACTCACACACTCACTCACACATTCATGCACACACTCAGACTCAGAGGTGTGGAATTGGTAACTATTGGGGTTTTGAAGTGCCTGGCTGGGTGCCGCTGTGACTAGCGTATGGCCCCAGCAGCCCTCCCCCAAACCTTTGCAGGTCTTGGAGTGAAGCTCCCGATTGGTGCCCAAACCTCCAGTGTTAACTTTTGCTGATCAGCCGTTATCTCTTTCCTCCCACACCTTATCCCTGGGATCCTGACAAAGTGTGATTTCGATCACATGCGACCTAGTATCCGGGGAAAAGGTTGGTTTCATCTTCAACTTGTGAGGGTGGGGTAGCAGGAACTAATTGGCAGGTGGAGCGCAGTTTGGGGACTCTGGTGTCTGCGCACACAGTGACATTAACCAGGCGGATATCAGTGCACCACATTAGGGTGCAAGACACAAGAGCGTGCAAATGAGCCGTCTGATATAAGTGGCAACGCATAGCGGTGCTTAGTGAACGTCAGGGAGTGTATGCGGGTGATTGTTTAAACAACACAGTGGTGTTGCCTGACACGTTATTTATTGCAAGAGGACTCTTACAGGTGCCTTTGAGCTTCACTTGTGCGGCTCAGGCTGCAGAGCTAACTTAAAATGCTGCAAGTCTTTGTATGTACATATAGCTGCTAAATTTGTGTACCAAGGTGCACCCGGCAACAGTGTGTTATTCAATTGGGGTAATCTCTGTCGTGCTGACAACGTTTGGAATAGCATGAGGGTGTTCGGAGGAAAGTGTTATTTTTCTCATGTGTACATACTTGTTATTGTGTTTGGCAGTATGGCAAATGATATTTTTTATGTGATTTATGCCCATATTGACATGATGATTATGCTGTGTTAATAATGTATGTTGAATACAAATTTTGTTTGCATACACCTCATGTGATGTTTCTTTTGTGACACTCATTGTACTTGTTCTGTTAAACTGCTGAGCCATTGCTTTACACATTTCCTCTGTGTTGAGCCTGAATGCTCTGTGCCAAGCTACCCAAGGATGAGGGCAGGTTATAATCACTCACCCCCTGACGGGAGTGAAAGGTTCTGCCTAGCTAGGGCTTCACCTCAGCCAACCAGGATGTGCCACCTCCAACAGTAGGCATTCATAGTGTAGGTCGATAGTGCTCACTGAAGCCTGTGGTGCTTAAACTGTATTACACATTCAAGGAAAAATCTGCACTAAAGTACAGTTTCCCCCCATTTAGGCCTACAGGGTTCGTCTAGAAGTAAATGTGTATCCTGACAAAGGTATATACTCCCTTTTATCATATTAACACTCCTTATGGCACTTTTGGATTTGCCATATTTCCCTGCTCAGGTCCTTTTCCGATTCCAGTCTTATCTCCCCAGTTGGCCAACTTGATTACTTGTTATTTACTCTTCTGTCCAGTAGATTATAGTCTTCCCACACAATATAGCCATTAACTGTGCTTGACCCGCTTCCTGAGAGAGAAAAGAGTGGCATACGCTGCATCTGTTGATTAGCTTGTCAGTTTGCAACAGGGCTGGGAGAGCCCAAGCCCACAGAAACAAGGGAGAATGGTCAGACAAGCACAGGGGGTTTTCACCTTTGAAGTTTGGGTGGGACAGGATCAGGCAGCTATGTCAGCTAGTGTTGAGCTGAGGCTGTCATTGAAGCTCTTTCCACAGGCAACTTGTAGTCACTTTGGAATGTCCCAGAATGCTGTGCAGGAGGGTTTGAACAGGAGTGGAGTGACATGGCACCCTAGGATTTGCCAGGGCTGCCTGGATTCTAGAAAATTCCACCCTCATTTAAATTCCCCTGCACAAGGAGGGACAGATGAGAAGGACATGGACCTGGGAGCTACAATAGTGGAAGAACGCCAAGCTGGAAGAAGCCACCTTCTGCCAGGGCAAAGATGGACTGAAAGACTTTAACTCCAGTTGACCCACCCAGGACTAGGATGGATATAATCAGGGCCAGTGGCACTATTCTCCTTTTGCCCCTTAAAAAGTTGGGTGAATGGACCTGCTGGGTGACGATTACCACTGACTCTGCTGACACACAGGTGTCTTGAAGGTAGCCAAAGCCATGGAGCCTGGGGAATGGGGCAGGGACGGTGTTCTTCTTGTTCCCTGTGGAAGGGCCGGGCGAGACCCCCCCCACAAGCAGGAGAGATCCCCATGAGCCAGACAGAAAATAGGTCAGGTACAGGGAGGAACCAAGCTGTTGTCTCCACAAAAACAGTCCATTTATAGGCCAGGAGACCTGCCTAAAATGCTCCTGATGGCTATGGTTGGCCACCAGGAGCAGTGTGAGCCCATTCACAGCAAAGTCAGCCTTATGGAGGCCGATACTGGTTACCCCAGGGGGCCCGTCCAGGGAGCAAAGGATGCTTCATAGTATATCCTAAAAATCTCCCAGGGGGGCAGAGCAATGGGGGATCAGCACAGCTGTTATTTCATTAATCCCTAGGGGAGGGATGCCCCCAGGAACACCTCTGATCCAACATTGGGCTTGAGGACCCCATCCCCAAGATCCCAATGGAAGATAAGAAATTCCAGAGGACCCCATCTTCTCAGGATATGGAAATTAAGATCACCACCAGTCCAGGGAGTAATGCAGTGTGCCACCTTCTTGCCTGTACCTGTATCAGGGGCTGGGGGAAGAACCACAGACTGCATCCCACAAATGCTACCTATGGGAAGGGGAATTAGCATGCATGCTCCTATGCCAGCACTTTCATGAGGGGAAAAAAAAGGCACACATATTAGAAATAGAAAATACATGCGGCACCAGGCTACGTAGTTATTGAAGCCCACCTGTCCCACAGTGGGAAGCTGCTCTTTAGGTATTCAGGACTCAACGTTTTGGAACACCTGATAATCCCTTGGTCAAAGCTTAAAATGTACATAATTGTTTGTGTGGTGCTGATAGGTAATATACCTTCTTATCCCCGGTCCATAGTACCCAATCCCAACTGGACTATTTTCTTATCTCACATAGATATGTGGCACACACACGGGACTCTCACATACTGGGTGGGGGCTTGTCGGACCACTACCCGATTCTTTTAATTATACTGTTGGGCCTGGTGTCCCCGGGCCACAAGCTATGGTGATTCGCTGTCCACCGCTACCGAACTCCTCAAGGGAAGGCGCAACTCCAGGCACACGCATCCACCTACGTCTGGGACAACCTCGACCAGTGGCATTCAGGAGGGTTACCTGGGCTGCGGCTAAGGCAACAATACGGGGCCACATGATGCATGATGGCGTGCTGGTGAATAAGGACAGGGCGGTGCGGCAAGATGCCTTAGAAATTGACATTGAACGCTTGACGCAACAATATACGTCCGCCCCTCCCTTTCGACTCATAGGGAGCTGGAGAGAGTCTGTATGGCTTTGAACAAACTCTTTACTTCTCAGGCTGAATATGCGCTGCAGCGCCTGCAACAGTGGCATTACGAACAAGGGGGAGAAGGCTGGCCGCTTGCTGGTCGCACAACTTTGCCAGAGAGCGGTGACCCTAGCTATGCCGGCCATTAAAGCCCAAACGGGGGAGATTCTCACGCATCAGCAAGAGATAGTGGGTGAATATGCAACCTTTTACTGCCGGCTTTATGCCCCAGAATCGTAGTCCTCTCCTGCCCAGATAGAGGCAGTCCTCAATGTTACTTTGCCCTCGCTTTCCGATGAGGGCCGCGAATTGCTGGGGGGAGACATTACCCGTCAAGAAATCCTGCAGGTTGTCTCCGGTCTCCCATATCACAAGTCTTCTGTAGAAGATGGATTCCCAGCGGAATTTTACAAGTGGGCAGGGGAGGAACGGTAGATGTCCTACACGGGGTGCTAGACAAAGAGTGTCAGACAAACTCTCTGGGTGTAATCTCCAACGCCACCATAATTGCTTCAATACCAAAGCTGGGTCAGGATCCTCTGCGTTGCGGCAGTTACCGACCCATATCTGTAGGAGGCTGGACTGGCTTGTAGTGAGTACCAAGGGGTACTTACTCCTTGCACCAGGCCCAGGTATCCCTTATTAGTGTATAGGGTGTCTAGCAGCTTAGGCTGATAGATAATGGTAGCTTAGCAGAGCAGCTTAGGCTGAACTAGGAGACGAGTGAAGCTCCTACAGTACCACTAGTGTCACTTGCACAATATCATAAGAAAACACAATACACATATATACTAAAAATAAAGGTACTTTATTTTTATGACAATATGCCAAAGTATCTCAGTGAGTACCCTCAGTATGAGGATAGCAAATATACACAAGATATATGTACACAATACCAAACATATGCAGTATAGTCTTAGAAAACAGTGCAAACAATGTATAGTTACAATAGGATGCAATGGGGACACATAGGGATAGGGGCAACACAAACCATATACTCCAAAAGTGGAATGCGAACCACAAATGGACCCCAAACCTATGTGACCTTGTAGAGGGTCGCTGGGACTGTAAGAAAACAGTTAGGGTTAGAAAAATAGCCCACCCCAAGACCCTGAAAAGTGAGTGCAAAGTGCACTAAAGTTCCCCAAAGAGCACAGAAGTCGTGATAGGGGAATTCTGCAGGAAAGACACAAACCAGCAATGCAAAAACAATGGATTTCTAGTCGAGGGTACCTGTGGGACAAGGGGACCAAGTCCAAAAGTCACAAGCAAGTCGGAGATGGGCAGATGCCCAGGAAATGCCAGCTGTGGGTGCAAAGAAGCTGCTACTAGGCAGTACAAGCTGAGGATTCTGCAAGAACGACAAGGGCTAGAAACTTCCCCTTTGGAGGATGGATGTCCCACGTCATGAAGAGTCGTGCAAAAGTGTTTTCCTGAAGAAAGACCGCAAACAAGCCTTGCTAGCTGCAAATCGTGCAGTAAGGGTTTTTGGATGCTGCTGTGGCCCAGGAGGGACCAGGATGTCACCAATTGTGTCTGGGGACAGAGGGGGTGTCGAGTAAGAAAAGAAGCCCTCTCTGAGGAAGTCCTTTGTTCTGCCTTCCTGGGCCAAGCCTGGCTGGATCCCAGGAGGGCAGAAACCTGTCTGAGGGGTTGGCAGCAGCAGCAGCTGCAGTGAAACCCCTGAAAAGGCAGTTTGGCAGTACCCGGGTCTGAGCTACAGACCCGTGGGATCATGGGATTGTGCCAACAATGCCAGGATGGCATAGAGGGGGCAATTCCATGATCTTAGACATGTTACATGGCCATATTCGGAGTTACCATTGTGAAGCTACACACATAGTGACCTATGTGTAGTGCACGCGTGTAATGGTGTCCCTGCACTCACAAAGTCCGGGGAATTTGCCCTGAACGATGTGGGAGCACTCTGGCTAGTGCCAGGGTGCCCACACACTAAGTAACTTAGCACCCAACCTTTACTAAGTAGAGGTTAGACATATAGGTGACTTATAAGTTACTTAAGTGCAGTGAAAATGGCTGTGAAATAATGTGTGCATTATTTCACTCAGGCTGCAGTGGCAGGCCTGTGTAAGAATTGTCAGAGCTCCCTATGGGTGGCAAAAGAACTGCTGCAGCCCATAGGGATCTCCTGGAACCCCAAAACCCTGGGTACCTCAGTACCATATACAAGGGAATTATAAGGGTGTTCCAGTATGCCAATGTGAATTGGTGAAATTGGTCACTAGCCTGTTAGTGACAATTTTGAAAGAAATGAGAGAGCATAACCACTGAGGTTCTGGATAGCAGAGCCTCAGTGAGACAGTTAGTCGTAACACAGGTAACACAGTCAGGCACACTTAGGAGCACTGGGGCCCTGGCTGGCAGGGTCACAGTGACACATACAACTAAAACAACATATATACAGTGAAAAATGGGGGTAACATGCCAGGCAAGATGGTACTTTCTTACACAACCCCCCCCCCAAACGAAGGACAATAAGACTAGTCATTACCAGATGAGTCTTCATTGTCTAAGTGGAAATATCTGGAGAGTCCATCTGCATTGGAGTGGGTACTCCCAGGTCTATGTTCCACTGTATAGTCCATTCCCTGTAGGGATATGGACCACCTCAACAATTTAGGATTTTCACCTTTCATTTGTTTTAGCCAAAGTAGAGGTTTGTGGTCTGTCTGAACAATGAAGTGAGTGCCAAACAGGTATGGCCTCAACTTCTTCAGTGCCCAGACCACAGCAAAGGCCTCCCTCTCAATGGCAGACCAACGCTTCTCTCTAGGGGTCAACCTCCTGCTGATAAAAGCAACAGGTTGATCCTGGCCCTCAGAATTAAGTTGTGATAAGACTGCCCCTACCCCTAATTCAGATGCATCAGTTTGGACAATGAATTTTTTGGAGTAACAGGGGCTTTGCAGGACAGGTGCAGAGCACATGGCCTGCTTCAGCTCCTCAAAAGCTTTCTGACAGTTTGCTGTCCATAATACCTTTTTAGGCATTTTCTTGGATGTGAGGTCATTAAGAGGGGCTACAATGGAGCCATAGTTCTTTATGAACCTCCTGTAATACCCAGTGAGGCCTAAAAAGGCTCTCACCTGAGTCTGAGTAGTAGTGGGAATCCAATCTAAAATAGTTTGGATTTTCCCCTGAAGTGGTGCAATCTGTTCTCCACCAACCAGGTGTCCCAGATAAACCACCTTCCCCTGCCCTATCTGGCACTTTGAAGCCTTGATAGTGAGGCCTGCCTTTTGCAGGGCCTCCAAAACCTTCCATAGGTGGACCAGGTGATCATCCCAACTGGAGCTAAAGACCGCTATATCGTCCAAATATGCTGCACTAAAAGCTTCCAGCCCTTGCAGGACTGTATTCACCAACCTTTGAAAAGTGGCAGGTGCATTTTTCAATCCAAAAGGCATTACTGTGAATTGGTAATGGCCTCCAATGGTTGAAAATGCAGTTTTAGCTTTTGCATCTTCTGATAACTTGATCTGCCAATACCCTGCAGTCAAATCAAAAGTGCTTAGATACTTGGCAGATGCCAGTGTATCTATTAGCTCATCTGCCCTGGGTATAGGGTGAGCATCAGTTTTGGTTACCTGGTTGAGACCTCTGTAGTCAACACAAAACCACATTTCCTTCTTTCCATCTTTGGAATGAGGTTTTGGTACAAGTACCACAGGAGAGGCCCATGGACTTTCAGAGTCACTCAACCACTCCCAGTTCTAGCATTTTCTGCACCTCTTGCTTTATGCAGTCTCTGACATGGTCAGGCTGCCTATAGATTTTACTTTTGACAGGCAAGCTGTCTCCAATATCTATAGTGTGCTCACACCAAGAAGTGGTACCTGGCACAGTAGATAAGAGTTCAGAAAACTGACCCAGGAGATTTATGCAGTGGTCTTTCTGCTCAGCAGTAAGACAATCTGCCAGTACAACACCTTCCACTAGAGCATCTTGTTCTGTGGAAGAGAAGAGATCAGGGAGCGGGTCACTCTCTTCTTCCTGTCCCTCATCAGTTGCCATGAGCAGGGTGAGATCAGCCCTGTCATAGTAGGGTTTCAGGCGATTGACATGGAGCACCCTAAGGGGACTCCTGGCAGTGCCTAAGTCAACTAAGTGGGTGACTTCACCCTTTTTCTCAACAATTGTGTGGGGTCCACTCCATTTATCTTGGAGTGCTCTTGGGGCCACAGGCTCCAAGACCCACACTTTCTGCCCTGGTTGGTACTGAACCAAAACAGCCTTCTGGTCATGCCATTGCTTCTGGAGCTCTTGGCTGGCCTGAAGGTTTTTACTGGCCTTTTTCATGTACTCAGCCATCCTTGATCTGAGGCCAAGTACATAATCCACTATGTCTTGCTTTGGAGCTTTTAAAGGTTGTTCCCAACCCTCCTTAACAAGTGTTAGTGGACCTCTCACAGGGTGTCCAAAGAGGAGTTTAAAGGGGCTGAAGCCCAGTCCTTTTTGGGGTACCTCCGTGTAAGCAAAAAGGAGGCATGGTAAAAGGATATCCCATCTCCTGCGGAGTTTTTCAGGGAGTCCCATAATCATGCCTTTGAGAGTTTTGTTAAATCTCTCCACCAGTCCATTTGTTTGTGGATGATAGGGTGTAGTGAAATTGTATGTCACACCACACTCCTTCCACATGGCCTTCAAGTAAGCAGACATGAAATTGCTTCCTCTGTCTGATACCACCTCTTTTGGGAAGCCCACCCTGGAAAAGATTCCCAGGAGGGCCTTTGCCACTGCAGGAGCTGTAGTGGTCCTAAGAGGAATTGCTTCAGGATATCTGGTGGCATGGTCCATTACCACTAAGATAAACCTATTGCCTGAAGCAGTAGGAGGGTCAAGGGGGCTAACTATGTCAACCCCTACTCTTTCAAAGGGAACCCCAACCACAGGCAGTGGAATAAGGGGTGCTTTTGGAGTGCCACCTGTCTTGCCACTGCCTTGACAGGTTTCACAGGACTTGCAAAATTATTTTGTGTCCTCTTACATTCTAGGCCAATGAAACAGGGGAACAAGCCTGTCCCAAGTTTTCATCTGCCCCAAATGTCCAGCTAAGGGAATGTCGTGAGCAAGAGTTAGGAGGAACTTTCTGTACTCCT
Source organism: Pleurodeles waltl (assembly GCF_031143425.1). Classification (NCBI taxonomy): domain Eukaryota; kingdom Metazoa; phylum Chordata; class Amphibia; order Caudata; family Salamandridae; genus Pleurodeles; species Pleurodeles waltl. The sequence continues at coordinate 450,198,297 of NC_090436.1, read as the reverse complement.
GAGGAATCACCAATCTCCTGGCGGCTCCAGGTTTTGGATCCCTTGCTTCAGTGTACAAGAGGTTGTCCTCCCAGTAACCTCTGTGAGAGTCACTGACATCCCCATTTGCTTGTTTAACAGCTTGCTGTCTTAGACCCTCTAGTGTGGGACAGGTCTGCTGTGCCACACTCAGCTCCTCCCTGGCAGGCCCCCCTTCACCCAAAAGCTCAGCAGTGTCTGCTTCCAGCTCCTCTGGTGTAGGTTCTGCACAGGGTGGGAATTCTTCTTCCTCAGAAGTTGAATCCACTGTAGCGGGAGGGATAGTAGGTACTGATTTACCTTTGCTACCCCTAGCTTTAGGGAGCACTTGGTCCATTCTTCCAGGATCCAAGTCACCCTGTCCTTTTTGCTTTTTGGCCTGAGCCCTGGTCAAAGCAAAAATATGCCCTGGAATGCCCAGCATGGCTGCATGAGCCTCCAACTCCACTTCTGCCCAAGCTGATGTCTCTAAATCATTCCCTAATAGACAGTCTACAGGTAAGTCTGAGGCAACCACAACTTTCTTTGGGCCAGTACCCCCCCCCCCCCCCCCCAGTTGAGATTCACAACAGCCATGGGGTGGCTAAGGGTGTTGTTATGAGCATCGGTTACTTGGTACTGGTGACCAAGTAGGTGTTGTTCAGGGTGGACCAGTTTCTCTATTACCATTGTAACACTGGCACCTGTGTCCCTGTAGGCCTGAACCTCAACACCATTTATTAGGGGTAGTTGCTTGTACTTATCCATGTTAGGGGGGACAAGCAACCAAGGTGGCTAAATCAATAGCCCCCTCAGAGACTAACACATCCTCTGTGGTCTCCCTAATCAGACCAACCCCAACTAAGTTACCAATAGTGAGCCCAGCTACTCCCTTGGATTGGCTATTAGTAGGTTTGCTCCCACCACCACTGCTATTAGTAGGGACACTAGGTGTAGCAGTAGGGGTTGTAGTGGTAGGAGGCTTGGTGCTTTTCTTTGGACAAGTGGGATCTGTTGTCCAATGGCCTTTTATTTTACATAAATAGCACCCTGGTTTCTTTTCTTTGTTTTGATTGGAAGAGGATTTGGACCCACCACCCCCACCAGAGTGTTTTTGTGGGCCTGATGAAGACTCATTTTTAGATTTGTCCCCACCCTTGTCAGAAGACTTACCATCCTTCTTCTTATTGCCATCTTTGTCACCCCCTGTATGAACTTTTCTGTTCACCCTTGTTCTGACCCATTTGTCTGCCTTCTTTCCCAATTCTTGGGGAGAGGTCAGATCAGAGTCCACCATGTACTGGTGCAACAAATCAGACACACAATTATTAAGAATATGCTCTCTCAGGATTAAGTTATACAGGCTTTCATAATCAGTAACTTTACTGCCATGTAACCACCCCTCCAAGGCCTTCACTGAATGGTCAACAAAGTCTACCCAGTCTTGTGAAGACTCCTTTTTGGTCTCTCTGAACTTCATCCTGTACTGTTCAGTGGTTAAGCCATAACCATCCAGGAGTGCATTCTTAAGAACAGTGAAATTATTGGCATCACTTTCTTTCACAGTAAGGAGCCTATCCCTACCCTTTCCACTAAATGATAGCCATAGGATAGCAGCCCACTGCCTTTGAGGGACATCCTGTACAACACAGGCCCTCTCAAGTGCAGCAAACCACTTGTTAATGTCATCCCCCTCCTTGTAAGGGGGAACTATTTTATGCAGATTCCTGGAATCATGCTCTCTTGCAGGATGACTATGGGGAATACTGCTGCTGCCACCATGGGTTTCAAACCCAATTTTCTGTCTTTCTCTCTCTATCGCTAAGGACTGCCTATCTAAATCCAGCTGTTGCTTCTTGAGCTTCAGATCTGGATTGTTCCATTCTCAATCTATTGAGCTCCCTTTCTAACATTCTGTCATCAGGGTGGGTGGGAGAGGCATGTCTAGAAACAGAGGTATGCTGAGATTGAACAGAAGGAGACCTGGCCCTAACAGATGGCACCTTAACAACCTGGCTAACAGAAACAGCACTTCTACTATGGTGAGAATGAATACTCTTACTGTGATGTGAGACCACACTATCAGTATGATGTGACTCAACATCAGTGCCAGCTATGCTAGGTTGTCTGCTAAGGGACAGGCTAGGAAGTTTCCTTTCTAAATCTTTAGCTAGGGGTGCCCCAGGGTCAGATTGGGAACCATCAGCTAACTTTTCAACAGAAGTGCCAGCTCTGGCCTTATCCTGTTCAACAAGCATATTCACTAACAGTTCTCTAGAGGGATTCTTCCTTACACTTAAACCTCTATCTATGCAGAGACTCCTTGCTTCTTTCCAGCTAAGGTTATCATAAGCAAGTTTGGACAGATCAACAGTTTGGCCTGTGCCAGACATTTTAGACAGTGTTTAAGTGATTGAAAAAGTGAAGAAAAAGTTTTTCAGAACTTTTGGAAAGACAGAAAAAAAACTTTTTAAACTTTTTAGAAACTTTTAGAAAGTTTAGAGGTACTTTTCAGCACTTAGAAAAGAAGTGAAAAGAGGAAATGCAAAACTTTTTGGTTAGTTGTACATACACTGAACTTGTTTTGTATATTTTTCTCTTATGAAAAGTACAGTGACAAAAGTGGTAAGTAGTTGCAAAGTACTTATCCCACCGCTGCGCAACCAATGTAGGAGGCTGGACTGGCTTGTAGTGAGTACCAAGGGGTACTTACAACTTGCACCAGGCCCAGGTATCCCTTATTAGTGTATAGGGTGTCTAGCAGCTTAGGCTGATAGATAATGGTAGCTTAGCAGAGCAGCTTAGGCTGAACTAGGAGACGAGTGAAGCTCCTACAGTACCACTAGTGTCACTTGCACAATATTATAAGAAAACACAATACACAGATATACTAAAAATAAAGGTACTTTATTTTTATGACAATATGCCAAAGTATCTCAGTGAGTACCCTCAGTATGAGGATAGCAAATATACACAAGATATATGTACACAATACCAAAAATATGCAGTATAGTCTTAGAAAACAGTGCAAACAATGTATAGTTACAATAGGATGCAATGGGGACACATAGGGATAGGGGCAACACAAACCATATACTCCAAAAGTGGAATGCGAACCACGAATGGACCCCAAACCTATGTGACCTTGTAGAGGGTCGCTGGGACTGTAAGAAAACAGGGTTAGAAAAATAGCCCACCCCAAGACCCTGAAAAGTGAGTGCAAAGTGCACTAAAGTTCCCCAAAGAGCACAGAAGTCGTGATAGGGGAATTCTGCAGGAAAGACACAAACCAGCAATGCAACAACAATGGATTTCCAGTCGAGGGTACCTGTGGGACAAGGTAACCAAGTCAAAAAGTCACAAGCAAGTCGGAGATGGGCAGATGCCCAGGAAATGCCAGCTGTGGGTGCAAAGAAGCTGCTACTAGGGAGTAGAAGCTGAGGATTCTACAAGAACGACAAGGGCTAGAAACTTCCCCTTTGGAGGATGGATGTCCCACGTCGTGAAGAGTTGTGCAGAAGTGTTTTCCTGAAGAATTACCGCAAATAAGCCTTGCTAGCTGCAAATCGTGTGGTAAGGGTTTTTGGATGCTGCTGTGGCCCAGGAAGGACCAGGATGTCGCCAGTTGCGTCTGGGGACAGAAGGGGCGTAGAGCAAGACAAGGAGCCCTCTCAAAAGCAGGCAGCACCTGCAGAAGTGCCAGAACAGGCACTACAAAGAGGAGTGAAATGGTGCTCACCCAAAGTTGCACAAAGGAGTCCCACGCCGCCTGAGGACAACTTAGAAAGTTCTGCAATGCAGGTTAGAGTGCCGTGGACCCAGGCTTGGCTGTGCACAAAGGATTTCCGCCGGAAGTGCACAGAGGCCGGAGTAGCTGCAAAAGACGCGGTTCCCAGCAATGCAGTCTGGCGTGGGGAGGCAAGGACTTACCTCCACCAAACTTGGACTGAAGAGTCACTGGACTGTGGGAGTCACTTGGACAGAGTTGCTGGAATCAAGGGACCTCGCTCGTCGTGCTGAGAGGAGACCCAGAGTACCGGTAATGCAGTTCTTTGGTGCCTGCGGTTGCAGGGGGAAGATTCCATCGACCCACGGGAGATTTCTTCGGAGCTTCTAGTGCAGAGAGGAGGCAGACTACCCCCACAGCATGCACCACCAGGAAAACAGTTGAGAAGGCGGCAGGATCAGTGTTACAGAGTTGCAGTAGTCGTCTTTGCTACTTTGTTGCAGTTTTGCAGGCTTCCAGCGTGGTCAGCAGTCGATTCCTTGGCAGAAGGTGAAGAGAGAGATGCAGAGGAACTCTGATGAGCTCTTGCATTCGTTATCTAAGGAATTCCCCAAAGCAGAGACCCTAAATAGCCAGAAAAGAGGGTTTGGCTACTTAGGAGAGAGGATAGGCTAGCAACACCTGACGGAGCCTATCAGAAGGAGTCTCTGACGTCACCTGCTGGCCCTGGCCACTCAGAGCAGTCCAGTGTGCCAGCAGCACCTCTGTTTCCAAGATGGCAGAGGTCTGGAGCACACTGGAGGAGCTCTGGGCACCTCCCAGGGGAGGTGCAGGTCAGGGGAGTGGTCACTCCCCTTTCCTTTGTCCAGTTTTGCGCCAGAGCAGGGCTAAGGGGTCCCTGAACCAGTGTAGACTGGCTTATGCAGAAATGGGCACCATCTGTGCCCATGAAAGCATTTCCAGAGGCTGGGGGAGGCTACTCCTCCCCTGCCTTCACACCTTTTTCCAAAGGGAGAGGGTGTAACACCCTCTCTCTGAGGAAGTCCTTTGTTCTGCCTTCCTGGGCCAAGCCTGGCTGGACCCCAGGAGGGCAGAAGCCTGTCTGAGGGGTTGGCAGCAGCAGCAGTGAAACCCCTGAAAAGGCAGTTTGGCAGTACCCGGGTCTGAGCTACAGACCCGTGGGATCATGGGATTGTGCCAACAATGCCAGGATGGCATAGAGGGGGCAATTCCATGATCTTAGACATGTTACATGGCCATATTCGGAGTTATCATTGTGAAGCTACACATAGGTAGTGACCTATGTGTAGTGCACGCGTGTAATGGTGTCCCCGCATTCACAAAGTCCGGGGAATTTGCCCTGAACGATGTGGGAGCACTCTGGCTAGTGCCAGGGTGCCCACACACTAAGTAACTTAGCACCCAACCTTTACTAAGTAGAGGTTAGACATATAGGTGACTTATAAGTTACTTAAGTGCAGTGAAAATGGCTGTGAAATAATGTGTGCATTATTTCACTCAGGCTGCAGTGGCAGGCCTGTGTAAGAATTGTCAGAGCTCCCTATGGGTGGCAAAAGAAATGCTGCAGCCCATAGGGATCTCCTGGAACCCCAATACCCTGGGTACCTCAGTACCATATACTAGGGAATTATAAGGGTGTTCCAGTATGCCAATGTGAATTGGTGAAATTGGTCACTAGCCTGTTAGTGACAATTTTGAAAGAAATGAGAGAGCATAACCACTGAGGTTCTGGATAGCAGAGCCTCAGTGAGACAGTTAGTCGTAACACAGGTAACACAGTCAGGCACACTTGTGAGCACTGGGGCCCTAGTTGGCAGGGTCCCAGTGACACATACAACTAAAACAACATATATACAGTGAAAAATGGGGGTAACATGCCAGGCAAGATGGTACTTTCTTACAATATCCCTTCTGAAGATATTGGGCAGTGTCCTGGCGAATCGCCTGCGCAAGGTCATACCGTCTCTCATACACCAGTTGCAGGTCGGTTTCGTGTGGGGCCGCAGCTCAAGGAATCTTCTCGGTACCTTATGTCATGCCCTTTGGGGGGCTCTGGCCATCCCGGAGGCCGCCCTAGCACTGTCCCTTGATGCTGAAAAAGCGTTTGACCCTATAGAATGACCATACCTCTTTGCAACACTGGCAAAGTACGGACTGGGTGACCAATTTATTTCCAAAGTTCGCTTGCTATACGATCATCCTACGGCACGGGTCTACTGTGGGGGCTTCCTTTCGTATCCTTTTCCTATCTGTAGAGGAACACAGCAGGGGTGCCCTCTTTCCCCCCTTTTGTTCCTGCTGGTGTTGGAACCGCTGGCGGCTGCCATCAGCGCCATCCCGGGATAGCGGGCCTTCCTCTGCAAGGTGGTACCACCTCTAAACTTTACTTGTACGCTGACGATGTCCTGCTCACCCTAACCGACCTTGACCGCTCACTGCCTGCCCTTATGGAGATTATGGACGGCTTTGCTCCTCTCTCTGGCTATCAGGTAAACTGGGACAAGAGCGTGGCCCTACCCCTGTCACGCGGGATGATGAAATCAGCGCTTCTGGACCCCGCAGCACCTTAAATATCTGGGGGTCCTCGTTAACCGCGGCCTGGAACGAATGACAGCGGACAACCTAGATCCCCCTCATTGCACGTATGAGACTTGAGTTTGACAAATGGGCCCAACTAGGCCTTTCCATGTGGGGCAGGCGGTGCGGATGGTCACAGTACCGCGCTTCACATACATACTGGGCCTTCTCCCCCTCCAGATACCCCTCTCCACATTGAGACTGGTGGACGCTGCAATTAGGTCTTTTGTGTGGGGGTCTATGCATCGGTCAAATTAATAGCACGTAGGTCACACGGCGGAATGGGACTCCCGTCGGTGGAACATTACGCCCTAGCCCTCCACCTGTCATCGTTGGCTGCCGCACTGTCTGACTCCACAGAAACGCCGCAATGGATATCAGTGGAGAGAGAGTTGCTCTCCCACTGGGGAGGCCTTAACGGGCTTCACCGCATGACCTCCGCTCCCTCTGGTGACCCGAATCCGATTCTGAAGGCTTGGCAGAGGACCCACCGTCTTCTGAGGGTCCACCCCTTTCTCCACACCCAGGCTCTCTTGTGGCACAATGATAGCATACGCATAGGGGGAACGGCTCTTAACTAGCGGCAATGGAGGGACGCTGGTATTAATCGTTTAGACCAGGTACCGGAGACCGGCAGGCTCAAACCTTTTGCCAGCCTGAGGGATGAATTCCACCTCCATCCTGCAGAGGAGTGGAAATACTTGTAACTCCAGCATTGCATGCGTCAAAACCCCAATATTGTCCATCGGGGACTTCAGCCCTCACCTATAATAGCTTGCCTGGCGACAAGGGAGAAGCACAAGGGTGTTATGGCTGGCCTGTACGAAGTCCTTATAAGTCATCTATTCTCACGACCGATCCTGGATAAGCTGCGTCAGCAATGGCAAACCCCCCTCCAGCAGGACTTTGACTTTGACGAGGAGGACTGGGTAGACACAGTGGAAGCATTAGACAGAGGTAAGCGTGAGGCTCGCCTAAAGTTCTGCCTCTTCAAGCTACTCCACGATTGGTACTGGACCCCTGTGAAACTACATAGGACTGGCCTTCTTCCGCATGCATCATGTTGGCGCTGCACAGCGCTGTGATTTGCTGCACGTACTCAGTAGCTGTCCGTCGGTACAGCCTCTATGGAGAGTGGTTGAACAGGTCCTGGTGGAATCCATTTTGCTTCCAACTCCCTTACCCCCTTCATTGCTCATGCTGCACAATACGGCCTCCCTCCCGGCCTTATCGCGACCGCAAAAAAGGCTTCTGCATACAGCCCTGGCATATGTATCCTACGGCACTGGAGATCCACAACTACCCCCCCGCGCCCGAGGAATGGATTGTGGCGATGACTAACATAGCTACACATGAGAGAGTAATTTATAACCTACAGGACCAGGCTGCCATTTTTGCTCAGGTGTGGGCTCTCTTCCTCACTGGCATCTTGACTGTGCCATTGTCGCCACTGCCGCCCCCCAGCTAACCCCATGCACCTTTCATTTTCTCTTTCTCCCTTCCCTCTCCCTCCACCCCACCCCCCTATCCTTCTCCCTCTTCACTCTCCCTCTCTTTGCTACCCTTGCCCTCGGACCACTGCACTCGTCCGTCTGGTATCACTCTCTTCCTTCACCCCCACCCCTCCCCTCCCACCTATATATATTTTAAATTTTATGTTCTCCCTCTTTTCTCTTTCTTTTTTGACACCAGTTCATTCCCCTCCCTCCCTTCTGTCTCCCCCCCACTTCCTGTTTCTCTCTGTCGCCCCTGTCTTCCTTCCCTCCCTCCCCTTTCCCCTTCCCCTGCTCTTCTCTCCTTCCCATTCATCTCCCGATTAATGCTGCAAGACCTGGACATCTTACCTTTCCCCCATACATATCTCCATAACTCTTGCTTTTCGAATTGCCCAACTGCCACGGCGCTGCTCCCCTTGTCCCCGCATATACCCTGTCCAATAGCTTCTGCTATAGGACGGATCCTGTTTGCGGTAGTTGCACTGCATTTTGCCCACATCAATCCTTGATGAAGGAGGAGATGATACACAGAGCTCCAGGGACCATGGGAGATGGCCACACCTCTGAATGCTGCCCAAAATGTTGGCTGACCCCCTCTTTTGCCAGCAGACTTCTGCAAGGCCTGCATCCCCCACTTACCCCCCTTTGTCTCCCCCCCCCTTTGGTATTGATCGTTCCTTGTCGTTGGTCGCCCCATCCCTGTTATTTTCTCCTGGTATTCTCTCCTTTCTCTCTCCTTGACACCGTTTAATTATATTGAGGATTAAGCATATTTTATGTCTTTGTAGTTTCATCTCCGGCGATATTCTTGCGTTCTTTGGACCCTACTATGCAAGGACTGTTGTCTGTTAGCCTTGTTCTTATGGCTTATTTACCTGCCTCTTGATGCTGTGTTACAATGTATCTTAATTACTATTCTCAATAATAAAAAAATTACAACACAAATAAATATTTTGCCTAACTTAACAGGTGACCAATGCAACATTCTGGAATGGACTAACCATCCTTGATTCTTTCATGTAAGGAATTCTTCCTCTCATTATAGTAAATGGACTGAATCCAGTAACGTTTGGTGTAGTGCAATATATCCAGACCTTTCTCCTTATACTCACCCTCCAAAATGACTGCCTACTTTTTGGAATTGGAATGAACCTTTTATCACCCTATTGAACCAACCTCTTAACTTCTCCATTCCTACTAGGAGGATAACAGAATGTTAAATTGTGTTCAATTCTATTGCGCAAAAGAAAATCTTTCATGGTTTCAGTCCTGAATTGCACCACATTGTCTGCCACTACTCGTTTGGGAAGTCCTTAACTCTGGGACATCTCATCTAAGAACTTCACCGCAGATTCTGCATTGGCATTGCATACAAATTCCACTTCTAGCCAATTCAAAAATGTAATCTACAACTACCAGCACATACCAAGTACTACTGTCTTCTTCACATATTGGACCCATAATACCCACCCATGTTATTTGCGGCCACAGTATGAGATCTAAGGGTGACCTAGTGACTTGTCAGCTTCTTAACATTTCTAATTTATACTCTCTATTCTATAACCTCATCCATCCCTTGCCACTAGTAAGTACCTTTGACTTTCCTTTTACTTTTCACAATACCTAAATGTCCATCTTGACATAATTTTTAAATTTTATTTTTCAAATGCTTAGGTGGTACAATACTTAAACAGCTCAAAAGATTTTCCATCCTTGACTGTCAATTCATTACGTATTTCTCAGCAACTCTTATGTTGATGCTTCAAAACTCTTTTCAGGCCAAACCTTCCACCGTATATTTTTAACAGATTCCAAAACAACATTTTTCTCACACACCCTGCTACATTTCTTCCACAGTTGTTGCCTTCATTTTTTTCCTCATTTGTCCATCCTACTCTAAATTCTACACAATTACTCTTGGAAATGTCTTCCATCTGTAGAAAAAGTCTGCTTAAACAATGAGTCACTCTATTTTTATGCCAGGTAGATAACACAATTTGTACCAAAATTCCATAACTCACACAATCTAGCAATCCTAGAGGTGGTGTTGACCAAACCTTCTGGAGACAGAACTTTAAACAAGGGTTTATGGTCACACCTAATTTCTGCCTCATACACCCAAATTATATTTCTGAAATGTTCCAACCCCTGACATAAGTTGTACATTTTTTTTCCAAACAATTGACAGACTTGGCTTGAAATTCGGCTTGACAAAGGAACCAATGTTATTCATCCTTGCTGTTGCGAGCGGGAAATCCCTTAATAGCACGCAGAAATACTTCCTTCGGTTTTATGCCTTCTGATGTAACCTCATGGCCCAGATATGTCAAACCTTTCGCTTTAAATTTACACTTTGTAAATTCAGCTGTTAAACCACGATCTCGTAAAATCTTGAGTACCTTATACACTCTCATTATATTGTTCTTCACTTCCAGCATAATCAATGTCATCCTGAAAAATAGTGCAAGTTACACATTTAAACAATCTATATATCAGTTTATGAAATACGGCTGGTGCCGACGCAACACCAGAAGGCATCTTAAATTCACTTCTTACATTGTCACTCTCATTAGTTACAGGAACTTGCTGTTCACAGTTTGGATACAAAATAATGTCCAGTGCCCTCTGATCAACCCAACCTAGGACAGAGGGACCATACTCTGCTACATAGAGTTTACTAACAGCTCTTCTCCCCTTAAATTCAAATATTAACTTCCTAAAGACTACCACAGGAATGGGTTCTCCTTTGAAACTTTCAGGAGCAACATCTGACGACTTTACATTTTTGCCCAAACTCCCAGCAAATTTTTCATTTCAGATTTTCTTGTCCACAATCTTGTGTGGTGACCCGGAATCTGCAACTATACATAATCTCGACACCACCAATTTTTATATTGCAGACTGGTTTGTTTCTGGATTGTTTAGAGAGCATATTTACACTATCATTCCCTTCTACTATGCCTAATACACAGCCACCATTACCAACAGAATATTAGTCAGTAGATTTATCTGAACATGAGTCTGAGTCAGAATCAGTCCCATCTTGGACTAAATTCACTTTCCTTCCAATTTTGTTCTTCCTACCTACTTTAGCAAAGTGCCCAATTAATTGACATTCACCACATTTTGGATTGTGAGCTGGACATTTCTTAATGTAGGCTAGGTGGTCTTTAGTACCACACCTGTAACATCTCCTTTCCTGTTTTTTAGATGGTACTTTATTTTACTGTCCACCACTTCTCTGACCTCTTTCCTCTTCTTTTGTTTGATTTTTACATACAACCTTTTTTTGTTCTTCTTTCTGTTTTGTCTCAGCTGCTTTGGCACATTTAGTTGAGAGCTCTGCCTTCTTGACCACTTGTGGTAACTTCACTGAGTGGTGCCTCACCATAAATCCATAACCTCTCCTGCACATCTTTGTTATGTACATGCATTATTATTTGATCCCCCCCCACCAATTAATCAATCAATGATCCGAAAATGCAGGTGAGAGCTAGTTTCTTCAAGGTAGAGACATGTTCCTCGGTAGGTTCTTGTTTGTACTTAATAGTAAAGAAATTATGTCTGTCAATTGCTATGCATACTGACGCAGAATAGTATTTATCCAAATCTTTGAAAGCATTTTGAAAGACATCAGTTTCACTTGCACTACGGTTTTTTTTCTCCATCACATTATATACAGTCAGTCCCTAACGTCCTAGTGAATGCAGTAACATTTTTTTCTTTTCACCTTGTGCTAATTCCTCATCCTCAATCTTCTAAGAAGTCTTTTCGGAGTCACGGGATCGAGTGACTCCTCCCTTCGGTTCCATTGCGCATGGGCATCGACTCCATTGTTAGATTGCTTTCTTTCCGCCGTCGGGTTTAGATGTGTTTCCTCTCGCTCCGAGATTTCAATTCGGGAAAACTTTAGAAAACCTTCCTTTTCGTCAGTGGTGTTTCGATCACGTTCTCCATCTAGCATTGAACCGGTAGTACCGTTGGAAAATCACTTTGTTCGCCCTTCGGTGCGGGCGCGCCCAACTCAGGCCTATTCGGGCCTACTGCGTAGTAAAACTATAAAGGGCTCAATTTCGGACTCCAGCAGGAAACACCAAGTTTTGGAGTCAAAAATTCGAAAGGCAGCTTTTGAGCCGAGACCTTCCACATTTTCGGTACCGAAAAAACAACAGACTTCGGAACCGAAAAAGCCATCATATACAGAGGAGCAAGGACTTTCCAATAAATTAGTAGAAAACCATAAAACCTCTGAGGAAGAGTCGGACATTGAGCCCATTCTACAAATTATGGATGAGAGACAATCTAGAATACACAGTCACAAAGAGACAGGAAGGACCATTATTATTATTATAGCAACTCCTTTAAAAACAAAAAGAAAGCTGGCATTCCAAGAACTGGACACTGCATAGCCACCAGCAAAAGTGCGAAAGCAGAAGAAGCCAGTACCTCCTCACTCTTCTCCTCCTCATTCTCCACAGCTATCTGTCTCGCCCTCCACCAATGCCTTCTCCATCACACACTTTTTATTCGCAAGAAGACCTAGTAGATCCATGGGACCTTTATGATCCTGATCCCATCCCAGATAATGACTCTGATACTTACCCATCCAAACCATATCCACCTGGGGATACCACAGTATACAACTAGGTCATAGCCAGGGCTGCAGCTTATCATGGGGTAACAATGCACTCTGAACCATTGGGAGAAGATTTGTTATTTAATACATTATCTTCAACACATTCTAGGTACCAGTGCCTCCCAGTGGTACCGGGCATGGTAAAACACGCAGACCAAATTTTTAGTGAGCCTGTGAAATCAAGAATCATCACACCTAGAATAGAAAGAAATATAAGCCTGCACCCTCTGACTCAGATTATGGGGCTTATTACAACTTTGGAGGAGGTGCTAATCCGTCCCAAAAGTGACGGTAAAGTGACGGATATACCACCAGCCGTATTACGAGTTCCATAGGATATAATGGACTCTTAATACGGCTGGTGGTATATCCGTCACTTTACCGTCACTTTTGGGATGGATAAACACCACCTCCAAAGTTGTAATAACCCCCTATATTATTCATCAGGTGCCTCCAGATTCAGTGGTGGTTAGTGCAGCATGAAAGAGGGCAAATAGCCAGTCTTCAGGAGATGTACCCCCTCCAGATAGAGAGCAGAAGATTTGATGCTGCAGGGAAAGGAGTTACTTCCCAAGCAGCAAATCAATGGAGAATAGTTAATTCTCAAGCACTGCTAGCCCGCTATGATGAAGCTCACTGGGATGAGGTGCAGGATATTATACAGCATCTCCCAAAAGAACACCAAAAGCGGGCACAACAAGTGGTAGAGGAAGGGCAAGCCATTGTAACAATCAAATAAGATCTGCCCTTGATGCTGCTGATACAGCTGCAAGGAGCGTTAACACAGCCATTACAATCAGAAGACATGCATGGCTACGCTCCTCTGGTTCTAAACCAGAAATTCAACAGGCTGTGCTAAACATGCCTTTTGATAAAAAGCACCTCTTTGGCCCAGAAGTGGACACTACAATCGTGAAATGAGGAAAAGACTCTGATAAAGCAATGAGTGCTCTGTACACCACACCATACAGCGGGTCATTTCGTAGGCCTCAGTTTCAATCTTCTGAGTCTTCTACCTCACAAAGCAGCCATCTCAAACCCAGTACCATACAGAGGTCAATACTCTAGAAATAGAGGTAAATTCCAAACCTCTAATCAGCCAGCTACCCAACCAAAGCAATGACTTACTTCACTCCCTTCCACTCCATACATCTCCTGTGGGGGGAAGACTACAGCAGTTCCACTCTCATTGGCAAAATATCACCACAGACAGTTGGGTATTATCAGTTATCTGCAATGGCTATTGCCTAGAATTGATAAACACCCCTCCAAATATTCCGCCAAGATATCACAAATTATCCCCAGAACATACAGTTCTGCTACAACAAGAGGTTCAATCTCTACTACTCAAACAAGCAATAGAAGTAGTTCCACAGTCCCAACAAGGAACAGGGGTATACTCTCTATACTTCCTAATTCCCAAAAACGATGGCACCCTCAGACCAATATTAGACCTCAGGCCCCTCAATCTCTACATCTTGTCAGAGCATTTTCACATGGTAACTCTGCAAGATGTTATCCCACTGCTACAAAAACAAGATTTTACGACAGCTCTAGACGTAAAAGATGCGTATTTCCACATACCCATCCACCCAGCTCACAGAAAATATCTCAGGTTTGTCATAGCAGTAAAACACTACCAGTTCAAAGTGTTACCATTTGGCATAACAGCTCCAAGGGTGTTCACAAAGTGTCTAGCGGTAGTAGCAGCATACTTAAGAAGACAACACATCCATGTCTTTCCATATCTAGATGATTGGCTAATAAAATCAAACAATCATACACAATGCCAAAAACATACACGTTATGTGATAGAAACTCTGCACACCCTAGGATTTTCTATAAAGTACCAAAAGTCACACCTTCAACCATCACAAGTACAACTGTATCTAGGTGCTATCCTAAATACTCAACTAGCTCTAGCATATCCAAATACCCAAAGGATACAAGGTTTCCAAAATCTAATTCCACTCATATAGCCAAATCAACAATACACTGTAAGATTTATCATGAAGATTTTAGGAATGATGGCATCTTGCATAGCAATAGTTCCACATGCAAGATTAAACTTGAGGCCCTTACAGCAGTGCCTTGCACAACAATGGTCACAGGCACCACAGTCAACTTCAAGATCTAGGGGGTCATTCTAACATTTGTGGGCGGCGGGCGCCGCCCGCCTGGCGGGAACCGCCAAATGGCCGCTCCGTGGTAAGAAGTCCGCTGGGGCCATTCTGACTTTCCCGCTGGGCCGGCGGGCGCGGCCCAGCGGGAAACAGGCCTGCAACACAGAAGCCGGCTCCGAATGGAGCCGGCGGTATTGCAGGTGTGCGACGGGTGCAGTTGCACCCGTGCGATTTTCACTGTCTGCTATGCAGACAGTGAAAATCATGCTGGGGCCCTGTTAGGGGGCCCCTGCACTGCCCATGCCAGTGGCATGGGCAGCGCAGGGGCCCCCAGGGGCCCCACGACACCCGTTCCCGCCATCATGTTCCAGGCGGTAAAAACCGCCAGAAACAGGCTGGCGGGAAGGGGGTCGGAATCCCCATGGCGGCAGCGCTGCTTGCAGCGCCGCCATGGAGGTTTAGCCCAGCCAGGGGAAATCCGGCGGGAAACCGCCGGATCCCCTTTTCTGACCGCGGCTTTACTGCCGCGGTCAGAATGGGCTATGAAGCACCGCCAGCCTGTTGGCGGTGCTTCAGTCGTTCGTGGCCCTGATGACCCCCCTAGTGTTGATGGGGCTCCAACCACATATGTCCCTTCAATGGTGGAATCGCAGCAGTTTAATGAAGGGGTGGTCGTTTCAAGACCCTGTGCCTCAAACCATAATTATAACAGATGCATCAATGATTGGTTGGGGAGCTCACCTAAACAATCACACCATTCAAGGGCAATGGGATGTCAAACAGAAACAGCTACACATAAACCACTTAGAATTATTGGCTGTATTCCTTGCCCTAAAAGCATTTCAACCTCTTCTCAAACAGAAGAATGTTCTCATAAAGACAGGCAACATGACAACCGTGTATTATCTCAACAAACAGGGAGGGACACATTCATCTCAACTGTCCCTTCTAGCCTAATAGCATATAGTACATTCCAGGAATAGACAATTAGTTGGCAGATGTCCTCATCAGAAATCACCAATAAACACACGAATGGGAGATTCACCCCCAAGTACTTCAAAAGTACTTTCAAAAGTGGGGAACACCAAACATAGATCTATTCGCAACAAGCGAAAACACAAAATGCCAAACTTTGCATCCAGGCAACCACATCCCCTGTCTAGGGGCAATACTCTATGGATCAGTTGGTCAGGGATATTTGCTTACGCTATTCCCCCTCTCCCACTCCTTCCATTTCTGGTCAACAAGTTGCGTCTAACGTCACTCAACATGATACTCATAGCACCAACATGGGCATGTCAGCCTTGGTACACAACCCTACTAGACCGGTCTGTAGTACCTCACTCCAAACTCCCAAACAGACCAGATTTGTTAACACAAAACAAAGTTCAAATCAGGCATCCAAACCCCAATGGATTGTTAGATATATACAAACTTGTTATATCAAAGCAAAAAGACAACTTTTAATCACTCCTAAAGTACATTCTACAGGAAAGAAAGGTGCAACAATGGCTCTTTTTTAGGAAACATACCAATGGCTGATATTTGTAAAGCAGCTACATGGTCAACCCGTCATACATTTACTAAACACTACTGTGTTGATGTTTTCTCACAATAAAAAGCCACTGTAGGACAAGCTGTCTTAAGAACATTATTTCAAACAACTTCAACTCCTACAGGCTAGCCACCGCTTTTTGGGGAGAACTAACTGCTTTGTAGTCTATGCATAGCATGTATATCTGCAGCTACAGGTCATTGAACAGAAAATGTCACTTACCCAGAGTACATCTGTTCGAGGCATGTAGTGCTGCAGATTCACATGCACTCTCCCTCCTCCCCGGAAGCCTGTAGTCGTTTAAGTTATTAACATTTGTACATATGTATATACATTTACATTTGCATGGTTATCTTTTTTCTCTTATACACTCACTCCTTTCTTCACCCTCTGTGGGAAAACAATCTAACAATGGATTTGATGCCCATGCGCAATGGAACCGAAGAGAGGAGTCACTCGATCCTATGACTCCGAAAAGACTTCTTCGAAGAAAAATAACTTGTAACACTCCGAGCCCAACACTAGATGTCGATATAGATATGCATAGCATGTGAATCTGTAGCACTACATGCCACGAACAGATGTACACTGAGTAAGTGACATTTTCCATGTATACCTTCTAGGGTTGCACAATATAAACAGCGCATGCAGCTGCACTCTGGGGATCATATTATTTGAATGGAGTGCTGTATGAAAACAATTGGTGGCATGTAACATTGTGCAATGACAAATTTTAACGCGTATGAGGTCTGGATGTTTAATGTGATGGCAATCACGCCAGTGCTCGAGACAGTGACGTCACACGCAGATCAGCAGTACTTCCACATGCTGAGCAGTGTCCCTAATGGCTACAACTAAACTGTGCCGCAGTCTAGATGTTTAACTTGATGGCGATCACATAAGTGCTCAAGACTGGATCGTCATGCACAGATCAGCAGCACTTCCACATGCTGAGCAGTGTGAGTGTGGGTTAACAAGCATAAAAGCGGTGACACGTCACGAAGGGTTTCAGTAAAGGTGAAGATTTATTTCTGTTTGAGAAATAACCATAAAGAGCCACGGCGTCTCTGATGTCCAGACAAGACGGCAGTTGCATTGTTTTCCTCCAGGCAACAAGAGACACAATTTCTAAGATACACAATTGAACTGGCTTACATCATGATATTCCAAATCGGCACGATGCAAACCATGTTACTAAGAAATAACAGGCAACAACTGAAACTTACAACTAAACAACACTACACAATGTCCCTTGAGGATATAAGGGCTGTAGACTTGTTGCCTATTTGTAGTAAATTACTTCGTAGAAGGTAAGGCTTGACATCCGACTTAAAAAAAAAAAAAATGGAACTGTACAAGGCACACACTTTACACAATTGCCCCCACTGAGCAACTGGCATTCCTGGAATGCAGAAGCTCACAAGAGTAATACATATGAGATTTCTATACTACGTAATACAATTCCAAACCTAGATCGATAAAACATTCAAGTACAAACACAACATGGACACTTTTTGGTACTTGCAAGTACTGTACTGGTTAATTGTTTTACTAATTAGCATTTGTCTTTTTATTATTGAATACATTTGTTTATGTAAATGTCTTGTTTGAAGCACACATCTACTGCCACAACTACCATTAATTGTTTGCAATGAATTTGGCAGTATGTTCTGCTATGAAAATTAAATCTATAATCATGTCACTGCTGCCTTTAAATATCCTTTGTGTCCAATTTTCTTTTTTATTTTTATTTTATTTTTTTAAATAATGCCCTCCCTGATGCTTCATAAATATACCGTTCCTTTATTTTTCAACGTTGTGGTGTGTTCATTTCCAAGAAAAGACTACACCAGCTTCTTGTAATACCGAATGGATACCATTAAGAAATTCCAGACTGGAGCTCCCTTACTCAACAAAGGAGATGTAGTGTTCTCTTTCCTGAGATATGTAATATTAGCCTTCCTTTACTAGCCCTAATCAGTTTAAAAAAAAAAAATACAATATGCTTCCTCTTTAACCACCTATAGGGTAATATGCCCCTCTGATCAATTGCCTTTCGCTACATTAGGTAGGCGGAGAATCTAGGTGCTCTTTTTTTATACATAAATCATCTCTCTACTCTCATGAAATAGAAAAACGTGTAAGAGTGCAGAAAATGATTTTTGATGTGAACAAAATGATGCACAATTAGATGTTTCCTTGTGAGTAGTACCAGTAATGCCACATTAGAATTAGAGGATCCTAGCTGGGACACATCTGTACTATATCACATCACAGATCTATAAAACTTCTGAGAAGTTTCCAGAAACACCTTTTGAAAATGTATCAGTCCTTCTGAGAACTGGTGGGCAAGATTATTTCATCAAACATTGTGGAACAGAGAGCCTCAACTAATGATTGAAGGTACAGCGTGTAGTGCATAATGCGTAAGAATAGGAAACTATAAATTAAATGTAACAATTTTGATTTCAGTCACATTTAAGTCATATTGGAATCTAGGACTTAACGTTCTTGATTATGTACGCGTCTGAATAATAGTAACATTTATGTGAATGTAGTTCAATGAGTTTATCTAATGTGAAGATGAAACATACTTTCTCTTTTACAGGGTTTGGAGGTTCTTTCATGGCTCCTTCTGCAGCTCCAATAACTCCAGCTCAGAATAATGTATTGCAGACTAACTTTTATGCAGCTTTTGGAGCAACCCCTGCAACTGGTGGGAGCTCATTTGATCCATCAGGTAAGGAAGAGATTTCCACATAAAGAATATTTACAACCGAAAACAAATCTGTGTGTTTGCAGTGAAGTTATTGTCATCACTATCCAGAGAATTTGACTTGTTTTCATTACTATCAAACCAGACTCCACTTGTTTTATTCTTCTTCTGTAGTCCCAATTGCAAGTTTATTTCCTATCACTTTACTTTCCAATTACTTTATTTAGATATTTGAAATGTATTTCTTTGCCCTTAAGCACTGTCATCACTTTAACTTCTTGTCCACCCATCCATTCTGAACTCTGTTTTATTATGTTCAGTCTTCTGCCTCTGTCTGCTTTCCAATGCGCTCTACTGAGTCTTTCTTCATATGTAGTGTCTTTTCACGTTTTGCGCTTCATCCTTATAATAGATGTCTCCAAGATGTTGTCACTTCATTTTCTACAAATTTACATTGTAAAGAAAATATCTAAAATCCCCTGCTTTATGTTTCCGTCCAGGACTCTTCCTGTAGGACCCTAACCACCAATAATGTCATTGCTTGCATGACTGGCACATTGCAATGTTACATAGAAAAAAGAGAAACGTCAAGAGTTAGGATGTTCAGCTTGCATTGTCAGTTTGTTTTACGGTGTCACTGAGCATTGGATCCTGGATTTTCTTGTGATGTTTCTCTAAAATTTCCCATTTCTCCTTTTGAATAAGCTCACCTTTGAATTTGCATCAGCACTGCAAAGGTATTAAATCTGAGTACTTGCATGGTAATCTTTCCAGCTTAATAACTCCAGTGTTTTAAAGCACTATTTGCAGAGAGAGGGTTTTTTCTTCATAACTTTTGTAGTGGCACGTATTCATCCTCCCAGGACACTTGAGCATGACAGTTTTGCCATTATTGTTCCAAAGTCCAGGGCATCAGAGGATTTCATCAGAGGTCTGCTGATAATCGGTGCTCATATAAGAACTTTCCCAACAATTCCGTCTGTGTCCAGACTCAGGATGTGGAATCTTTGGCATTCAGTTCTACTTCTTCTTTACAGCCCTCCTGATGGAATCAAGTATTTTAAACAGCAGGAAAGGGCTTGGAAAACTCTGACCTCAACAGGATGTCTTCATTCAGTAACCATCTCCTCTCTACCAGCACAACTTTTAGCGCTTATCGATGATTACACTCTTATAAGGCATAGGAGTAAGTACCATGCATCTATATATCCCGCCTTGGAAGGATGTCCTGATAATTTGTCTTATCAAGCTCCTTGTTAACTTGCCTCAAGAAAAGAGAATTGGTGTGGGCACAAAGACTTGGTTTATTGACTTTTCCATACCCTTCCTGTGGTAGCTTCATGCCATTGTCAGCCCTAGAGCTCAGAACATCCTCACAAAGCAGCCATTCATGGGAAACATAATGTGTCCCACTGTTGATGCACATTAAATCACTTATATGGTTTGTAACCTCATATGGAATGTGTATTAAATGTCTTTGGAATAATACAACCTACAGTTTTGCAGCATGAATCTTTTATGGATTCACATGCTGTGCATTATTCTGCCATCTAGTGGTTGTGCTTGGAATTCTCCATTGATTTAGTCCTTTTGATTTTTTTGTTTTCTGGTGGGCGTCACTGAAACCACCATTTGGTGTCCCCTTGTAATGTTGTCCTACTTCCTCCAGATGTTACCGCCCTTGGTCGCCATATTCAGATTCTTTTTTTTTTTCTGTTGGGTCTGGATGCTAGCAGAGAGGTCTCCAACACGAGGAAATAGTTTGGAAGGAGTCAGAAGTTTTTTTGAAGCGAAGTTTGTAGAATCTGGAAAAATTGTCAGCAGGAAGTGGACAAAAAAGGAAAGCCAGAGGAAGATAAGTTTTGTTCATTCGACAGAGCAGTGAGAATGCTCATTCAGGGGGTCCCCTGTTCGGAGTAACGGAGAAAACGCTGTTCCAGTTTTGCAAAAATTGTCACAACAAGTACGCCCAAAAGGACAAAAATATGGTGTGTAATCTCTGCCTACCACGGGAACACTGGAGTGAAGATTACATCACCTGCGCAGTGTTTGCACTGAAGACTTTGAAGGTAAGAGTGAGACAGCGAATGACCGACCATGCATTACAGTGCAAGAAGTCCACACCGTCTCTCAGAGACATTTGGCTGTTGAGCAACAATGATGAGAAAATCGCACAGGGAGCCGAAGGCGCGACATCAGAAGGTTATCGGAAAATCATCGAAGTGGAGGAACAAGCATCTAAGAAGAACCAAAACGTGGGGGTAAGAGACACTGGGCACTCTGCTCAAGACTTCTGAGTCACAAAAATCGGACTCGAACACACAAGGGACCTTCAGGGTCAAACATCTTACTGCCCAAAACCATCACCCAAGGAAAGGATTCTCACGGAGCCCTCAAGGGGAATTCTGCTGGTAGCAGAACTCCGAAAAAACGTATAACGTCAAAGGATGGAAGGGAAAAAGATGCTTCAACATCGAAAGCACAACAGTCGAGAGCAGGTCACCGAAGCGCTATGACAGAGTCCACGTCGAAAGAGGGTTTGATGTTAAAGACAAAGATCCCAAACGGGCCATCAACACTGAAAAGAAAGGGAGGTGGCACGAGACCGGAATGTCCGCGTTATTACATCAGAGAAAGGAATTCAACAATAGTCGTAAAGAATTTAGAATTCATCAAAAAGCTTTGACGCTGAAATACACTCATCTGTGATGGAAGTCGAAGAAATATAGCCTCCACTCACACCAGATCCTTAGACAGAAGAACAAGAGTTTTTCTATGAGGAGGATAAAGAGCAGACTGGAAGGTGTCAGGCCTCAGAGGGGAGTTAACACATGGAACAACAATGAGAGGACTTAGAGACAGACTCGTCTGAAGAATCATACCCATCAAAGCCCTCACCTCCCAGATGACATGGGAATGTACAATTTGGCCATCAAAAATGCAGTAAACAGGTTTAATGTACAACTCGAGGAGGATAAACCACAATCATGCTTCCTTCTAGAAACATTGCTTCAAACTTGGACAAGAAGCCAAGAATCTTCAACCAGGGGTAAAAAGCCTTTAAGGAGCCAGTCACATGTAGAGCAGTGATGCCAAGGGCTGAAAAGACATATGTTTTCCTCGAAGGACCCGGCATACATTAAAGGCACCATTCCGGCAGGCTCCATAATCACAGCTACAGCCAGGACAAGGGCCAACATCTCCTCAACCTCAGTCCCCCTCCAGAAAAAGAGGACAAAAGGATGGAACTCGTGGGACTCAGATTCAAATGTAGTGCTGCAAAACTAGTGGCACATTGCAAACTCAAATGCGCAGCTCAGTAGGCATGCTTATCAGCATTAGGAGGTGATGGTAGAGCTGTTAAAACACCTCCCTGAACAGTATAGGAGAAGGGCAGCACATTTTACTGAAACTCGATAAAACATTACAAAAATAAGTTTAAAATCGGCGTTAGTTGCAGCAGACCCATCAAGGTGACAGATGGTGATGGGAATCGCAATAAGACGTCACTCATGGCTGAGAATAGTGGGGTTTAAACCACATATGCAGGGGAATATTATAAACACCCCCTTCAATGGGCAACAACTGCTCAGAAACACAGTGGATGAAAGTCTCAACCAACTAAAGAACAACAACCAAACAGCAAAGTCCATGGGCGCACTGCAGTTTCGAGGATGATTATGAAAGAGAATATTTACTACAAGATGACCAGCCTCAAGGGAAAGCTTCCAGACAGGAAGCTCACATCAAGGCTTCCAGAGCAGGACACAAACCACCTCAACTGATCAAAGTTGGCAGCATCTGCAACAGGGGCGAGGTTCCTTTCGAGGAAGATTCAGAGGGAGAAGACAAACAACCAGAGGAGGTGCAGCTCCTGCAAATAAGTGACTGTTCAGAGAAGGCCAAACTATCAAAAATGACAAGGAAAAAAAAACATTAAATTCAAATTCAAACACAGCACACCAGTCGGTGGAAGGTTTAAGGACTTCCTCCTGGAGTGGAGGAAAATAACTTAAGGCAGGTGGATTTTAAATAACAATCCAATTTTAATATTGCATAGAACTAAGCAAATTCCCCCCAGGAAGGGGACCAAAGAGGAAAATACACTCAAAAGAGGAGATAGCTCATCTCAAAGAGGTCGAAGAGTTGTTGGACACGAGGGCAATAGAATTAATCACAAAACAGGAAATCAACAAGGGCAAGTAAACTACATATTTCCTAATTCCAAAGGTAGATGGATCCTTATGCTCAATTCTAGTCCTCAGATTCATAAACAAGATTATAAAGATTCAAAATGACAGCCTTACAGGAAGTCATAAAACAACTTCAAGAAGGGGATTACATGGCAACCATAGACTTGAAGGACGCTTACCTGCACATCCCTATGAATGCAAGACACAAGGAATACCTAAGGTTTGTGGTCAACAGGACATACAGTGCTGGCATTTGGAATAATATCTGCACCAAGTGCTTACAAAATGCCTTGCAGCTGTAGCTGTGCATCTCAGATGAAGGGTAATACATGTATATCTGTAGCTTGACGACTGGTTAGTAAGAGCAAACTATGCAAGCAGTATATTCACTGGGTAATGCAGACACTGTATACACTAGGTTTCTCATTGAACATAGCGAAGTCTTCTTCAGAGTTAGAACAGGAAAAGGTTTTTCTGGGTGCAAGATTGAATTCAATTCAAGGGAAAGCATACCCTAACTCGAAGAGGACTCAATCCCTTCTGGAAGAGATTTACCATTACCGCAGGGGGCAAGGTCTGACAGCGAGGACGGTGGGGAAACTACTAGGGAAGATGGCATCTTGCTTTCCATTGATCCCATATGCGAGACTTTACATGAGACAGATCCAGGAGTGGCTTCAAAGTCAGTGGTCACAGGCAACGGGGAGTTGGCAAGAGCTAGTGGTTGTCACATAAAAAGTACAGGAGGATCAATCAAATAATAAAATCTTTAATTTGGGCAGTTAAGGCCATAAACGACTAAGCCAATACCAAATAAATAATTAAAAAGCAATAAATACATAACTTTCATAATTATAAAAGACAGAATCATTAACACCATACAATTCCGAATTTCCATAACTCGTCATTGTATAATTTTGTCAGACACTGCAAAGCCAAAATAAGTATTATCAGGTAAAATAAAACAAGCAATAGTAGTTACCCTCCATAGTTCTTGTTTGTACTGCGGACCTTAAGAATGAACATACACTAAAACAGATGTCTGGTGTAATCAACAATTGCAAAAAGTGCAAGGCCTCACTACACCTGCGATAACCTGATGATTTTAACACAGGTTTGAGAAAAAGGTGGCATATATGACTGTAGTGCTTGAAAAAAAGCATGTAATGTAAGAATAACTGCCTAGAGGTCCCTACGGAGCTACAAGCTAAGGGAGAGGCTCCCAGGAAGTCTGATTGTCACCCATTACTCAGGAGCCTCCAGACTGTGCCAGCTCTGAGATGAAACAAAAGTGACCGCACCCAATCAGTTAAATTCAGGGAAAGATACAGAACATGCTTCACGTCGAGAAAGATGTATAAAACGTCAGCATGGTACTTTTGTCAGCTCAGATTTTAGCCTCCTCTCCTCATAAGCTTCCCCAAATAGGCACCTTACCCTGTTCTTATCAACGTTGTTGACTTCCTCAAGTTTCAGGAATAGGTCAGATAGTCTTAATGACTGAAATGTTCTAAAAATATAGCTTAACCAAGGAGACCTCTCTCCAGGCTCAGGCAATCCGTAATGACGACTCTGCTTGGAGGATGGCCGAGATTCTAATCAAGAGCACAAGCGGAGCCAGGTGTACCTTATCTTCTATATAATGTTGTCTTAGCTCCGAATTAATAATATAATTAGGGGCTCGGTGGAAGCTGAAGCATCTTCTGGCAAATCGGTTTTCCACTAACTGGAGGGTAACACAGTTGTAATGTCCCCAAATCCCTGCCCCATATGTGGCACACGAAATGCTTTGCGGATTATAGATTTTATGAAAGGATCCTAAAGTCCTCTTCCCCTCTTGTCCTTTGAAGATTAAGAATAGCTCCTGCTGATCTGCTTACCTTTAGACATGAGCTAGATACCTGGGGCTGCCAAGAGCCCTTTGAGTTGAAAATTACACCCAAGTAGCTGAAGTTTTCAACACTACTTGGTGGCTGCCCTTGAACAACAAGCCTTCAAGAGGAAGCGCACCCTGGGCCACAAGCCATAATCTGTGATTGCCATGGTTTGTTGCAAGATCTAGACTGCTCATTAACTCGACAAAATGAGTCACCAACGTTCGCAGGGTATTGGGGGTCCGCGCTAACAGAACCACATCATCGGCGACTCTTGGGACATCTACATGGCATGCGATTCAGGGCAAACATCATCAATATGAAAAAATAAATACTAACGGAGCTGGTGCAGGAGGAAATGCCGTGATGGAACAGAGAAAACATTACACAAGGAAGGCCTTTTATACAACCAAATCCATCTGTGACAGTATCCACAGATGCCTCTCACGTTGAATGGGGGGCACACATGGGGTCCCTCAAAGTAAGAGGGATATGGAGGGATCAGGATGCAGTACGACACATCAACCTCCTAGAACTGAAAATGGATTTCCTTACCCTCAAAGCATTCCAGAACCAGCTTTGGGGGAAGACAATATAACAGCAATGTTTTACATCGACAAGCAGTAGGAGACTGAATCCCCACCCCTATCAAGGTTGGCTTAACTGCTCTGGAAATGAGCAATACAGAGGAACATGGACATTCAGGCAATATACTTACTGGGAAAGGACAATGTTGAGGCAGACAGAGTGAACAAACAAGTCTCATGCTCCCACGAATGGGAGCTCAAACAAACAGTAATAGAAAGGATCTTTCAAAGGTGGGGCACAACATCAGTGGTTCTATTTGCAGCTCTACAGAAAGCAAAATGCCAGAACTTTGCCTACAGTCACCCGCACCGTCCGTCACTGGGGAATGCCTTTTCGATAAACTAGTCAGGGACATTGACATACGACTTTCTCCCAATCCCGTTGTTGCACACAGTAGTCAACAAATGCAAGAGGAGTCGCATGACATTAATCCTGATCGCACCGCAATGGCCAATACAAACACGGTACTCCGAGATATTGCAATTAGCACAATGGAGAGGCCAAAGGCTACCAAGACAACAGGATCTATTGTCCATGAAAGAAGGAAGGGTATTAAGCCCAGAACCGGAATCCTTGAACCTAACGTCATGGCTCCTGAAGAGTTAGAATTTGGTCATTTAAAGTTACCAAAAAAAGACAATGGCAGTATTGAGGGAGGGAAGAAAACAGACAACAAGAAAGTATTCCACAGAAAAATAGAAGAGTTTCACTGTGGTGTGTAACAAAGGGGTTACACAAGAAAAGCACCCATGAAAAGACAGTTCTAAGGTAGCTGACAGATCTCCTACTAGAAGATCTTAAATATGCATCCTTGAAGGTTGATCTAGCGGCAGTAGTGGTTTACACAAGGGGATATATGGGAAGACGTTTTTCACGCACCAGTAGTAAAGAGATTCCTAAAAGGAGCAACAAGAGGCACTACCCCAAAGAGGATGCCAGCACCCGCATGGAACCTAAATGTTGTATTAACTCAAATCATGAAAAAAAAAATTGAGCCATTACTTAAAGCTACTTTGCAGATGCTAACTCCAAAAGTGGCCTTCTTAGTAGCCATTACATCACTACCCAGAGTGACTGAGTTACAAGCACTCACTTGGACAGAATTAGAGACGCACAATTCCTACCAATGATAGGGTCGCAATTTCATATCAAGCAAATTATACACATACAAAGTTTCTTTCAGAGCCTGAAGACCCTTGCAGAAAGAACTTTGCATACATTGGACGCAAGATGGTCAATCGTACTACACTGAAAAAATAAAATCTTTGCGGAAGACTCAACGGCTACTTTTGTCATTTGGTAAAGGGTATCTCGGCATATCGGTAACTAAGAACACTGTAGCAAGAAGGATTAAACAAAAAATTAAGTTGTGCCAGACAAATGCATGAGAAAGGTTGCTAAAGGTAACAGGAGCGCACACTACACAGTAAAAGGGGCAAACATTGCCTTTTTAGCAAGTACTCTGCTGCAGGAAATTTGCATGGCAGCAACATGGGCATCAGTATATTTGTTCAGAAGACATTACTGTATTGAAATACACAGGAACAAGGAAGCACAAGTAGGTCAAAAGGTGACACAACATCGGTTTACAAATCAATACCCAGCCACCACTAGAGTAAAACCTCTTTGAAATCAATGCACAGGGTGTGAATACAGAAAAGATTCACTCTGCAAAACCTAAAGTTTCTTACCCGTAGGTGTAGTTTTTCAGCTTGAAGAATTTTCTGGATTCACAAGCGACCCACCCACTTCCACCAAGCAGATGGGAGTAAGGAAAAAAAGGATTTGAAGATGGCGACCAAGGGTGGGAACATCTGGAGGAAGTTGGACGACGTCACAAGGGTACACCAAATGGTGTCTTCGTCAGTGCCCACCAACAAACAAAAAAATCAAGAGAAGGACTAAAAAGCAATGGAGTTCTGAATCCAACCATTATTTCGCAGAATAATGCACAACATGTGAACCCAGAAAATTCTTCAAGCAGCAAAACTACACCTACAGATAAGAAACTTTACATTTTCATTCACTTTTAGACAGCCACAATGGATTGAACATACTGAGTGCAGACTGTTTAAGTTTGAGTGCTCAGATTGCCTGCTTTAAAAAAAAAAAAAAAATCTCTCACAAAATGATCATGCATCGCCAGGCCCATTGTACAGCTAGTGTTCTGTATATGGTCTCATGTTTTCCGTTCAGTGCTTCTGGTTACTGTGACAGCAACAGCTTTCTATATTGAGATCTGGTCATTCTTCTCTCATGAGTTTCAGCGGATGGAAATATAAACTGTAATGCTCTGACTGTATTTAAAGACACTTAAATGGATGAAGACCAATGAAAAGAGGGAAGTGACAACAGAGGCCTTCCTTTGGTTTATTTATACATCATCTCAATTGTCAATAAGCATATGTAACAGAGGTAAAAGTGATGACAATCAATTTATGGAAAAAATGCTTTCTATAAATTAATTTCTCTCCCTGAAGCAAGCAGATGTTTATAATTCTTACGAAAGCAACCTGCATGTGTAGATTAGATACCAGGGTTTTTGAAGCATTGTGAAATGGGGTTTTCTTGGAGACTTATTGAGAGGTAAGTGAGCAAGAGCATGCAAATGCTACTTTTTGACTATGGACAAATCTGACACCTCCTGAGTGATGAGGTTTAAGTTTTTTAGGCTTGCAGGGTGAGCGTCATCTCTGTTAACCCCAGGGGGACAGGGATGAGTAAAGGATTTCCAGTTGATTGTTAGTTGCTTTTCACTGCCTCCGATGAGATTCTTGCACTGTATAAGACTGGCTCAGCTGCTCTTAAAATTCTTCCCAACGCTCCTGATCTATACTCATGGTCATTTTGGTCTGGGCGTCCTATGAGTTTGAAAACTGAAAACATTGCCGTCATTAGTTGGAAGGGAGACCATCTTTTGTTCCTCTCTGCTTGGTGGCAGATAGTGCAGGACATTTAAGTTCTGTCTATAGTCTGGCATAGGTTCAGATTGCCTCTTCCACCTGCCGCTTTTTTCTCTGAATGCATATCATTTCTCCTCTGATCTTTGTTATAACATTTTGTATGTTACCACAACTTGGCGACACAAAATGGAGAAAAGGAAGTGGATACAATTGGAAAACTAGATTAAGTGCCTGATTTAGAGTTTACAGGTTACTTCCTCACAACATGACAAATATTCCATCCACTTAATCACAAGTGTCAGAGGATTTAATGCAAATGTAACTAGACGGATATCTGCCAAACTCTAAATCAAGCCCAAAGCTCTTCCCATTCGACAACAGAGAGCCTACAAAAGACCCTAGTTTCCCAAGTTTACGGCCACTGGGGCACTGCGCCAGGAATGGCAGACAGTATGCTGGTGGCAAGGGCCCCTTAGATCTTAGGTAGATCTGACGAGGAGGCCAAAGCAGATATAATCACACCTGCAGAATATGTAAAAGAAGGTACACCGCTGGACGCCACCCTGATGGAATAACAATCTATTGCTGACAAATAGATATCTACCGACAGTACAGACCTTAAGGGTAGCCTTCATGATGAGCTGGGGAGAGTGGCTGAAGTGAAATGTACTCTTAGCCACAATAATCTTTCTTGTCCCTAATCACCTTCCCCAGTGTACTCCTAGACAGAAATACCAGTATGCAACCACATGCTCACCATGTACCCTTATCCTTGGATGGTTGCACAGCTGACTGGGGCAACGATGTGTACCTCAAAGCGCGACCCAAGAAATTAGTCTGTTTTAAAGAACAGCTAGGCAATCAAACTAATTGAGCTGAACACTACCTGCTCTTGCTAAAATAGCAAAATTATGACAAGGTGGGCACACTCCTTGTGCTCAGTCATAAATCACAGAGGGCTAAAATACTTATTGCCTGACTTGAAACAAACTTCGATATGTGGGCGATACGTGAAAGAGAAACTGCCATCCATGCATTCTATTAAGCACTTTATACTTTAGGCTCCGAAGTCCATTCTTATATCCAGACTTATTTTCAAGCATGTGCATGGTAATCTATCATACTTTAGGATAGGGAACTGCTTGAGGCACCCATTAATCCCACTGAACTGTGCGGGGTCCTCTGCTTCATGCCTCTGGAAAAGACACATGGTAACCTTCCATAAGATTTCTATAGAATTTTGTTACCCTTTCACCATGGCAAATGGGCAGCACCATTTACCTCCTTGACACAAGTCTCACTCCTTCAATGTGTGAGGCTGAGATAATCATTCCCAAACCTGTAAAGGTTCCATTATACTTATTAACACTCAGTTGCACCTTTAAATACTGATGTGAAACTATAACCCAAACTAGTTGCACAATGCCTTTATCCCTTCTTGCCCAGCTTTAATGAGATTGACCAAGTGGGGTTTATTCATCAACGCTAGGGGGCAGATAATATCAGAAATATAACTCATCTGATTTAAAAGACACACAAACCCAAAAACCGTGCTGGGATGCTGTCTGGAGACATTAAGGAAAGCATTAGACTGTTTTAGTTGGGCCTTCCTGAGAGCAGTCCCAGACAAGTTACAACTAGGCCCAAAAATGATAGATATAATTGTTGTGGCTTCTTCCTTCCCTACTGAGTTTATTAGGATCAACTGACAAATCACAAAACCAATCACACCGACGAGAGGTACAGGACAAGAATGCCCACTTTCCTCCCTCTTTCGTGACCTGGTGGTGGAGCCCCTGCCCACATAGATTTGACGGTCGCTTATAATATCAGGATCTCCCTCACGATCAAACCCACAAAGTCAATTTGCAGATAACTTGATCTGCACATTAACTATTCTGATGGAATCTCTCATGTTTGTTGCTGCACTAGAAACCTTTGAATTGGACTCTGTTGTATTGTTTATAAGGAGAAATCAAATGTACTCAGCCTGACCATTCCCCCTCAGGATCTTACACAGTTACAAGCATTGGTCCTATTTGCAGTCTTTTAGATACTTGAGTCTAAACATTACTAGCCATCTTGAAGTATGGCCTAAAGATAACTGGCCGGAGTACTGTAGAAACATACTTGAGAAAATTGGAAAATGGCACCCCTATAAATACCATGGCTATGGTGAATTAATGTAGTAGAAATGATTATTCACCCCAGGATCCTTTTTCAATCCCTCCCTACTCCCATTCCCTCAGAGCCATCACTCTCCTGCAGAACAAAATCTGTACATTCATATGGGAAGCTAAATGCCCTGAATCTCCAATAAACTCCTCATGCTCCTGCGAGACAAAGGCAGAAAATTCTAGCCTACAACTAATAGAATATTTCTGGGTAGCATGCTTGCCATACTTACTGGAATGAGTGGTCCAGGAAAAGGAGAAACACTGGTTCCACATGGACTACACAATGACATGCCACCTCTGTGGTACCTGGCCTGGCTTCCCATTTGTCACCACCCTAAGAGTGCATAGTGCATACATAGCCACACTCACCAGAACAGTCCTTTAGATATGGGACCAGGTGGCGATTAAAAAAAACAAAAAAAACTTTTCAATACCTTTACTTCACACAACGCACCCATTGTGAGGAACCCTGACTTCAACCCCGTGACTACTCATACCTCATGTTTGGGATGGCAGCAGTGAGACTGCAGAATACTGGGTCACCTATTTCAGAGAGGACAGATAAACATTTGAGCACTGGAGAGAAGAATTTCAAATTTTATAAAACTCATAACTTCACTACTACTCACCAAAGACACTGGGCACTACACCCTGCAAATTTCCCTGCACTACATGACCCCTTCAAGCAATTTATAAAGCTAATCTTCTCTTTCAGGCATACAAAACTCTTCATCTTCTAAACCTATTACACTATACAGAAGTCAAACTTCCACACTAATTATTGACTCCAAATACAATGGGAAGCCTACCTGGGTATGCCTATTCACGGAAAGCAATGGGAAGACATCTAGTGCAATATCCATAAGACATACAGCAGCTTCCCCCGCAGAGTGTCTACCTGCAAGATAACTGTTAGACTTTATATCCTTGGCGTGGTCTCCCTTAACTTTTTGCCTCTGTTTCCCAGGATGTTGATGTGTGCTGGACTCCGATTTTGCTGTTTTTGTTACTCTGGGCACTTTACCACTGCTAACCAGTGCTAAAGTGCAAGTGTTCCTTTACAGAATGTGTATGTAATTGGCTTATCCATGATTGGCATATGTGATTTACTAGGAAGTCCCTAGTAAAGTGCACTAGAGGTGCCCAGGGCCTATAAATCAAATGCTACTAGTGGACCTGCAGCACTGGTTGTGCCACCCACATGAGTAGCCCTGTAATCATGGCTCAGACCTGCCACTGCAGTGTCTGTGCGTGTCTGTGCGTGCAGTTTAAAGCTGTAAATTCGACTTGGCAAGTGTACCCACTTGCCAGGCCTAAACCTTCCCTTTTCTTTCATGTAAGGCACCCCTACGGTAGGGCCTAGGTAGCCCCAAGGGCAGGGTGCAGTGTATGGTTAAGGTAGGACATATAGTAATGTGTTTTATATCTCATAACAGTGAAATATTGCTAAATTCGTTTTTTCACTGTTGCAAGTGTGGAGTTTGTGGTCTCTGAGCTCACAATTTCAAAATGCATCTTTTACTAAAGTTGATTTTAAGATTGTGTGTTTGAAAATGCCACTTTTAGAAAGTGGGCACTTTCTTGCTTACACCATTTCTGTGACTCTGCCTGTTTGTGGATTCCTTGTGGTCAGTTTAACAGTTGGGACTGGTTGCACCTCACACTAGACAGTGACACAAAGGAAGCTGGGGTGTAGTCTGCATTTCCTGATGAGCCATCCGTGCTAGAAGGGGGGGGAGGAGTGGTCACTCACACCTAAAAAGGGCTGTGCCTGCCCTCACACAATGCATTCTCCAACCCCCTGGTGAGTGTCTGGGGCCTGGCCTGGGTAAGACAGGATTTCACAATCAATCAAGTAGGCCTTCTTCAAAGGAGAAATTGGATATAAGAAGGGCACCCAAAACCACAGACTTTAGAACACTTCTGGAAACAAGAGTAACCTCTGCCTGGAGAAGAGCTGAAGAGCTGAGGAAGAAGAGCTGCCCTGCCTGTGACTGTGCATTGTGGAGCTATCCTGCAGTTGTTGCTTCTGCCTGTGCTAGAGGACAAAGACTGGACTTTGTGTTGCCTTCCTTCTTGTGAAGATCTCCAAGGGCTTGATTTAGAGCCTGCGTCCTTGTTGTTTGAAGTCTCGGGGACACAACGACTTCTTTCTGCCAGCACCTAGAGTCTCTGGAGAGACTCCTACGCTGCCAAGTGGTGCCCATCCAGTTCCTGGGATCCTGAAAGGAGAAGATGGCAGCCTAAGAGGAAGAAATCCACGCACAGAACGCCTTGCATGGAAAAGATCTACGTGACTCCGATCTGTGGCTGAAAAATCGACCTGCCACTGGATTTGCGGCTGAAAATCAATGCTCGCATGCAACGCGACCCGAAGATTGACGCCCGGGGTGGAGAAACGATGCACAGCATCGCTGACGGAGGCTGGTGAGATCGCAACCCGCGCTGCGTGGTTTTTGGATCATCGTGCGGCTGGATTTCCGACACAAGTACTGCTGGGCGTGTAAAAACAGCGCAAGGCCTACCCGGAACCGAGAGTGCTGACCGGATCAACTCATCGCTCTCCTGCGTAGAGAAGAAACGACGCACGCGACCCGACGAAAGGAGAAATGACAAAAGGTCTCGCTCGTGAGTGAAATCGACACATCGCAAGACCTTTTTGACGCACACTTGCCTGTGCAGGGTAATTTTTGCCACACCAAAGGTTCATTTTCACGCTAACAGTTTTAGAGTGTGTTTAAAATTACATGAAGACTCTTTCTGCATTTTCAGTGGTAACTTGACTTGTGTATTGTGGATTTTTGTCGTTACACATATGGTGGTCCTGTGTTTTTTTCCAGACCTTCTGGAAGTACTTTGTTTCACATTAAAGGGACTCTAGGATACCACAACCCTGAGGGCTTTAACTTTCAACACTTAAAGGTATGACACACACACAGACTGGAGTTTGATGTACCCCATGAATGAAGCAGCCAAGCAGCTCATAAGGGATAAGGCCTCCTCTGTTACACTATGGTTTAATTTTCTTTGGCATCTATTGGCACTGGAGTGCGTTTCACACATACTAGCATTTACTGGCAAGAAATTTATAGATGGCTCGAAACCAATGATTGATCATAAGATTTTAGTCATACAGATAAGTAGAGATTTGAGCATGCGGAAAGGATCAGCAAAACGTTCCATGAATAAATGACGTAAGAAGCTGACTGAGGAAAGCAAAGAGTCAGTTGGACAAAGGGTGACAGCAGGTTTTAGAAGACACGAGTGGCGTTGGCATTCATTTTCTCCACCACTTACAGTCTTAAGAATGAGCAGATTACAGGGTAGAAAGCAAGTGATGAGATGCTTTACAAAACGGGCAAAGTTATAATGTGCCTGAGGCAGTAGAGTTGCGTACAGTAAATTACAAGAGATATTTTAAGGTTGGATAGAGGGAAAGAAGTCAAAGGAGAGCAAGGATGTGTTAAATAAATTGGTGACAAGGATACTGAGGAATGACATGATATATGACCGTATAAGAGTCTGAAGAAAGGAGAAAGTGGTATTTTACTTCAGGGTAAGAAAGACAGCCGAACAATTAAAGAAGCCAAGTTACTTTATTCTACTCAAGAACACAGTACTTCATATGATCAGATTGGAGCTGAAGATTCAGGGAGAGAGCAATACTGGACATTAAGAAGACACTTAGGGCCTGATTTAGGTCTTGGCGGAGGGTAATACTATGTCAGAAACGTGACGGATATCCTGTCTACCGTATTACGATCTCTTTATATCCTATTAGAATTGTAATATGGTGGACGGGGTATCTGTCATGTTTGTGATAGTGTATTCCATTCACCGAGATCTAAATCGGATACCTAGGGCCTAATTATGAGTTTGGTGGGCGGCAGGGGCCGCCTGCCAATCTGTCCCACCATCAGGCTGCCTGTGCAGCCTGAACCCCGTCGGCCCTACTAGGAGTTCGCTGCAGGACCGTAACATTGCAGCTGGCATTCCACTGTCTGTAATTTGGGCAGCGGAATGCATGACGGGGTGTGCAAGGGGTCCCCTGCACTGCCCATGCAGAGTGCATGGGCGGTCACACACACACACCCCCCCTCCCTACCACCCCTCCTCAAGCCCCCCCCCCCCCAAGCCTGGCAGTGTCGGCGGTTGGACTGTGGCAGCTCCACCACGGTCATAATGCCACGGTCGGCCCACCACTTTTGCGGCTGTCTGACCGTGACCCTGGCAGTCTGGTGATTGCCAGGGTCATACTGAGGCCTTTAATGAGAATTAATATTATTGCAGAAAGACGTAGGTAAGCTGAAAAACAGAGGAGGCTAAAAAAAATATTTTTGGGCCCTCGTCAAAGTGACGTTATGATGCTCTCTTACATTGTCAGTTAAGCCATGTTCATGCTCCTAAGGGTTATCAGCAGCTCTTTCAATGGGAAAGCTCTAGGGGTGACCTAGTATTACATTTCCATAGTGCCAACTCTGCTTATGGGGCGTTTTCCTCTATATGGGCACAGAACCGTTTAATGACTTTGTGAAAAATTAGGTCGTTGGTTGAGGGGGGTGTCAGCCCTTCTCAAGAAACAGCCACAATCCTTGTCAGGGTAAACCACAAACAGTCACTAAATTAACCTGTGCTTAACTCTCTGTTAGCTTGGCACAAAAGCAGTCAGGCTTAAATTAAAGGCAATGTATGAAGCGTTTATGCAGCACTCAAACAGCAATAAGGTGCAAACACAACACAAGAAAAAACCACAAAAATTTAGAAAAAGAGTACAATTTTATACATTATTTATCACCGAAACAAGAGTACAATTTAATAAATTATTTGACACCAAAACAAGGAAAATCCAATCAGTAGAGCCAGAGAGGGGCAATTTCAAAGTTTTAAGGTAAGTATAGCACTTAAAAGCACAAGGCACCAACTGTACCGGGACAAAGTCAGAAGTTGAATCTAACTGCAATGGAGTGTGGGCCCTGCGTTGGACCGTGTTGTGGTGCATTGGTTCTGATCAGCAGCTGCAGGGGCCGCAGTGCAAGGTCCTGTAACGAGCTGTGTTGCTTCCGATGACGAGCTGCAAAGGCAGTGATGTGAGGTCCTGAATTGAGATGCATTGCATCCGTTCCGATGCAGCCACCATTCAGGAGCTGCGAGGTGCTGCTGTATGAGGTCCTTCACCATGCATTATTGAGTTGCGTCACATGCGTTGGTTCTGAGGAAACCCAAAGTCTGAACCGCAGGAGTGCACTCTGAAGCCGGGAGGGGGGTGCCTCTTGTGGTTCTGGACTCACTCCAGCAGAGGACTGTAGCAGGGTACAGATCGGTCCAGTTGACTCTAAGAATTTGGCAGATGCAGGCCAGGTCTCTGGCGCTTGGTATGTCCCCTATAGCTCACAGCAGGTCAGTCAGTTATCCATCGGAGTCACTCTGGTGGTTCCGTGTTCAAGGAGCAGGTCTAGCCCTCCTTCCTCAGGTAGCAGAGCAGTCCATCATGAGACAGGGCAGCCCTTCCAGCAGAAGGTAGCAGAGCAGTCCTTCAAGTCTTCCACAGACCCAGAAATGATCTGAAGAGTTGGTCTTAGGATCTAATATTTGGCCTGGGATCAAAAAAGGCTAGGGTGATGTTCTTTGTGTGTTTCTCATAGTTGGGGCTTAAAATCTGATTTATCATTAAAGAGCAATTCAAGTATAAATTCTTTAGACACCAAACATTAAATTTCTGCCTGCTCCCAAACAAATGGTATCACGTATTACAAGTAATAAGGTAAGCCAGTGTTATACTATGGGAGAGTTATGCCTTATAGTAGTGAAAAACTAATTTGTAAGTATTTCACTACCAGAACACGTAACACTTAAAAGTACACGCCCAACTTCGTAAATTTATTGCATTCTGGCCTATAGGCTGTTTATGGCCTACTCGAGAGGTGACATATCCATTAAGAGAGAAGGTTTAGGTCTGGCGGAAGTTTTGTTTTGCCTTGTTGAAATGGCAGTTTGAAAGAGCATACAGTCAGCAGTGGCAGATCTGACATGTTTGAAAAGGCTACTTACGTGAAGGGCCGCAGGACCAATAGAAGCATTTAATTTACAGGTCCTGAGGTACATGTAGCACCACTTTACTAAGGATTAATAAATAACTTAAATGTGCCAATTGGGAGTAAGCCAATTTTGCCATGTCTAAAGGAGGGAGCACAAGGCCATTTAGGACTGGTTAGCTGTGATAAAGTTTGCAAAGTCCTGAAGCTAGCAAAAACAAATTCATCAAAATGGGGGTGAAGGCAAAACATTTGGGGGTGACCATGCAAAGAGGGCCAGGTCCAACAGACTCACAGCATCCTTTTAATTTACTGTGGGGGTACCTTATTCAGTATATAATAGTGAGAGCTGGACATCAATGCCCAGTGACGAGGCTACCATGACATAAGAGGCAGCGTGACATCACAGTAGTCCTTTAGAGTTAGTTCTGTATTTTGACTTTTCATTTAGTTTTTTCCCTACCATTTAATTTGCTCTTACCTGTCATTTCTTTCAGATGTGTCACAAACGTTGAAACTGTTCTTCTGACAATCCTTAACCCCAGTATGTATTTTGTGCCTGCATTCCATTTAACAGGAGGGCTTTATTCCACTGGCTGTTTCAGAAATTAGCTCCAATTAACTGGTTTCTTGACTGATTTTAGTAATATTTGACAGACCTATTGCTTTGTCTGTTACATTTCCTCCTAATTTAGACTAAGTCCCACCATTGTTCTGTTCAATGGTTTATAACCTAAAACATATTATGTTGACTGTCTTTCCTTGAGGCATTGTTGAAACTTGAAGGTTTTTGTGGTGTTTCCATTGACTTGTATAAATGATTTTCCGAGCTTATAGCCAACTTTTATATTTTCTTAGTTAGG
Source organism: Pleurodeles waltl (assembly GCF_031143425.1). Taxonomy (NCBI): domain Eukaryota; kingdom Metazoa; phylum Chordata; class Amphibia; order Caudata; family Salamandridae; genus Pleurodeles; species Pleurodeles waltl. The sequence continues at coordinate 450,160,819 of NC_090436.1, read as the reverse complement.
CAGTAGATTTCTGAAACGTAACCACGTGATTTTTTAAATCCAAAACTTGTAGTTTTGTATAATTTTTAGTCCTGTATTTAGTCTATAACTTTTCTGCAATACATATTCCTAAACCAAGGTTTTGACTGTTTTATCACTATTTTGTCAACATTGAGTGCATAGTTGATTAAGTTAATGTAATGTGTGGAGTATATCCACACAAGTTTTCCATTCCGCCAGTTTGGACGTGTATTCTATTGCTAACTGAATTTCTGGGCAAGATTACCAAGATAGAACAGGTGTTTCCTGATCATCTGTCACCTTCCTTAATCACACTCCTTCTTTGGTCATGTGTTTTATAGAGTGCCTTCATGTCAGTTTTCAGCCACTTTATTACACTAGGTATCGCATATAATGTTCAGTGACAGGAATGTACCCCAAGCATGTATGATGATACTCGCCTTAGTGGGTGATGCTACAGTGATCTCAATCCAGTGATATTGGAATGGGAATATATATATGATGGTGTGTCAAGTACAATCGCCACAGAAGGAAGGGAGATTGTCCCTGATGGACTATTGGTTGTTGTCCTGACCCTTTTTGATGGTTGATCCTTATTGGTTCATCCCGGCGCAACACTAGTGCACAAGGGCAGTTGGTTTTAGTCTTTCCTTGAAGAGTAATTAGTTGGGCAGCAGTCATATCAGCAGTCATATCATATTCCAAAGTTTCATCCTTATATCTTGACATGTTGTCTTCCATGGTTCTTCATTTTGGATTCCGGCTTTTTGTTTTTCTGGACTCGTTGAATCTAGGAAGGTGGCTAGTCATTTAATGGGGGCTGGGCTTCCGGTGGTGTTCCAGGCCTTACCCCCTACTCTTTCATATGATCTCCAGAGTTGCTATTTTATTTTTCCATTCCACCTCTCCTAATCTCTTCCAGTTGAGCAGAGTGTGGAAGCTGGATTTTGGATTCTCTGTAGCTTTTTGGTCTATTTTTGTAGTTTCTATGGTAGGACTATTGCATTATTTTAGCCAGGACATCACCCAATTAATGTAAAGCAAGAAAACGCCTAGGCTTCATGGCACTAAAGAATTTTGTTTATCATTTCTATGCTAATAGCAGTTTTGAGCTATTAGTCAGCTTGTATCATCATTTTGCATCAGTACTCTTGATGACTCCACTTATTTGAGCAGTGAAGGAGATTTGAAAGTCAAATAGGACTCACCACGAGATTGGGCCAGCCCTCCAGACCATGAAACCATATGACTGCTGTTGCATTTTGCCAACATTTCCTGAATCTAAAAAATCAAAAAAATCAAAATCATTAACATTTATAAAGCGCACTACTCACCCGTGCGGGTCTCAAGGCGCTAGGGGAAAGGGGGGGTTACTGCTGCTCGAAAAGCCAGGTTTTTAGGAGTCTCCGGAATGCGGAGTGGTCCTGAGGCTGGTGGGGAGGGAGTTCCAGGTCTTGGCTGCCAGGAAGGAGAAAGACCTCCCACCCGCCGTGGAGCGGCCGATGCGAGGGACGGCAGCGAGCGCGAGGCCGGAGGAATGGAGGAGGCGGGTGGGGACGTAGAAGCTGAGGCGTCGGTTGAGGTATTCCGGTCCCTTGTTGTGGAGGGCTTTGTGTGCGTGGGTGAGAAGTCGAAAGGTGATCCTTTTGCTGACTGGGAGCCAATGCAGGTGTCTCAGGTGTGCGGAGATGTGGCTGTTGCGGGGTACGTCGAGGATGAGGCGGGCCGAGGCGTTTTGAATGCGTTGCACGCGATTTTGGAGTTTGGCGGTGGTCCCAGCGTAGAGGGTGTTCCCGTAGTCCAGGCGGTTCGTGACGAGGGCGTGGGTCACTGTTTTTCTAGTGTCGGCGGGGATCCAGCGGAAGATCTTGCGGAGCATGCGGAGGGTGAGGAAACAGGCGGAGGACACAGCGTTGACTTGTTTGGTTATGGTGAGAAGAGGGTCCAAGATGAAGCCGAGGTTGCAGGCGTGGTCTGTGGGGGTCGGTGCGGTGCTGAGGGCCGTGGGCCACCAGGAGTCGTCCCAGGCGGACGGGGTGTTGCCGAGGATGAGGACTTCCGTTTTGTCAGAGTTCAGCTTTAGGCGGCTGAGCCTCATCCAATCTGCGACGTCCTTCATACCCTCTTGTAGGTTGGTCTTGGCGCTGGCGGGGTCCTTGGTGAGGGAGAGTATAAGTTGGGTGTCGTCGGCGTAGGAGGTGATGATGATGTCGTGCTTGCGTACGATGTTGGCGAGGGTGCTCATGTAGACATTGAAGAGTGTCGGGCTGAGCGATGAGCCTTGAGGTACGCCGCAGATGATCTCGGTGGGGTCTGAGCGAAACGGAGGGAGGTAAACTCTTTGGGAGCGGTTTGAGAGGAAGGAGGCGATCCAGTCCAGGGCCTGGCCTTGGATCCCGGTGGAGCGGAGGCGGGTGATTAGGGTGCGGTGACAGACGGTGTCGAAGGCAGCCGAGAGGTCGAGGAGGATGAGGGCGACTGTTTCACCGTTGTCCATCAGGGTTCTGATGTCGTCTGTGACTGAGATGAGGGCGGTTTCCGTGCTGTGGTTGGTTCGGAATCAATTTTGTGAAGGGTCGAGCAGATTGTTGTTTTCCAGGAAGGTGGTCAGCTGTTTGTTGACGGTCTTTTCTATTACCTTGGCTGGGAAAGGCAGGAGAGAGATGGGGTGGAAGTTTTTCAGGTCGCTCGGGTCAGCCGTAGGTTTCTTTAGTAGGGCGTTGACTTCGGCGTGTTTCCAGCATTCGGGGAAGGTAGCAGAAGAAAAAGAAGAGTTGGTGACAGCCTGGAGGTGCGGGCGATGATGTCGTCGGCTTTATTAAAGATGAAGTGAGGGCAGGGGTCCGAAGGGGCGCCGGAGTGGATCGAGTTCATGGTGGATTTGGTTTCTTCAGTGTTGATGTGGGTCCAGTTGTTGAGGGTGATGGCCGGGGGTGCGGGTTCGGTGATGTTTGGTTGGGTCTGGTGTCCGAAGCTGTCGTGGAGGTCGCTGATCTTGCGATGGAAGAAGGTGGCGAGGGATTTGCACAAATCCTGTGAGGGCGTGACGGCGTTGGCGTTGGGGTTGGAGAACTCCTTGACGATGCTGAAAAGTTCTCTGCTGTTGTGGCTGTTTTTGTCCAGTCTGTCGGTGAAAAAGTTCCTTTTGGCAGCGCGGATTAGGTGGTGGTGTTCGCGGGTAGCGTTCTTGAGGGCGGTCATGTTGTCAGCGGTGTGGTCCTTGCGCCAGGCCTTCTCGAGGGTGCGACAAGTTTTCTTTGATTCTTTGAGGGTGTCAGAGAACCAGAGAGGTTTTTTGGTGTTGGTCTGTCGATGCGTGTGTTTGAGGGGAGCAAGGTTGTCTGTGCAGGTGGAGATCCAGTTTGTGAGGCTGAGGGTTGCGTCGTTGGGGTCGGTGGTGAGGGTGGGTTGGTTGGCGGCGAGTGCGGAGAAGAGTTGCTCTTTGGGATCTTGTTCCACTGTCGACGAGGGATGGGTTGAGTGCGGAGGTGGCGGGTCTCGCGTCGGAATGTGAAGTAGACACAGCTGTGGTCGGTCCAGTGTAGAGCGGAGGTGTGGCTGAAGAAGATGTGTTTGCTGGCGGAGAAGATAGGGTCAAGCGTGTGTCCGGCGATGTGGGTGGCGGTGTTCACCAGTTGCTTGAGGCCGAGGTTGGCGAGCAGGGAGGTGGTGTTGGGGTCGTTGTTCTGTTCCAGATGGAAGTTGAGGTCGCCTAGGAGGATGTAGTCCGACGAGGCGAGGGCGTGCGGGGAGATGAAGTCGGCGATGGTGTCGCTGAAAGGGGCGCGCGGTCCGGGGGGACGGTAGACGAGGGATCCTCTGAGGCTGGTCCTGGGGTCGGTGCGAATTTGAAAATGCAGATGTTCAGCGGCGAGAGGGGTGTCTTCGGTGGAGGTGGTGACGCTGATGGAGTCTTTGAAGATGATGGCGATACCTCCTCCTACTTGGTTGGTGCAGTCTCTTCTGGAGATCTTGTAGCCTTCGGGGATGGCAGTGGCGATGTCTGAAGCTGATGAGGCGTTCATCCAGGTTTCCGTGATGAAGGCGACGTCCGGAGCTGTGGAGTCCAGGAGGTCCCAGAGTTCAACGGCTTGCTTGTGGACAGAGCGAGCGTTGACCAGGATGCACTTGAGGTGGTTGATGGCGCGTGGGCTGGTGGTCGTGGTAGTTGCGTGGTGGAAGATGCGTTTGCAGGAGTTACAGGTGAAGGGTCCATGGGTGTGCTTGGGGTGGGCTTGGAAGCAGGTGTTGGAGCGCCCAGGGTTGAGGGCGTGGAGGGAGGTGGGGTTGTAGCGGGTCAGCGGGGTGGGGGAGGGCTGGGGATCAGGGGTCGTGGCGCTGGGCGCGGGCCAGGTGCAGACTGGCGCAGACGTGCTTGCCTCTGGCGCGCCTCCGGCACGCCAGCAGCACGCCCGCTGCGCGGTCACGCAGCGGCCGCCATAAGAGGGAGGAGGGGGGGGAGGGGTCAGCTGGGGGCGAATGGGAGCTGGGTGGCGGGGGCGTGCAGGAGGTCGTGGCGGGAAAGCGCGAGGGCGGGGGGAACAGGTAGAGTGAGAAGAGCTGGGGGAGGGGGTTTAAGGGTGGAGGGGGTGAGTGTTAGGAGTTTTAGGAGATTAGGGAGAGAGATAGGAGTAGGGTTGAAAAGATAGGGGAGGGGGGGTGGTAGAGGTGGGTGAGGGTGAGAGGTAGAGTGGGAGGATAGGGAGATAGTTAACAGAGGGGGTGTCGGGACGGGGGAGAGATAGGGAAATAGATAGATGGAGAGATAGGTGGAGAGATAGAAAAATAGGTAGATAGGAGGAGGGGGTCAGTGAGGGAGATAGATGGAGAGATAGGTAGAGGAGTGAGGGAGGCAGGTAGCGAAAGGGTAGATGTGGGTTATAGTGAGGGATAGGTGGAGGGATAGAGGGGGGTGAGGCAGGAGCAGGAGGGCAGAGACAGGGGCGGGAAGAGACAGGGGTCAGAGAAGACGGGAAGAACAGAGAAGAACAGAAGAGAAGAACAGAGAAGACCGGAAGAACAGAGAAGAACAGAAGAGAAGAACACCGAAGACCAGAAGAACAGAGAAGACCGGAAGAACAGAAGAACACAGAAGAACAGAAGAGAAGAACACAGAAGAACAGAAGAACCGAAGAGAAGAACACAGAAGAACAGAAGACCGGAAGAACACAGAAGACCGGAAGAACACAGAAGACCGGAAGAACACAGAAGAACAGAAGAACACAGAAGAACAGAAGAGAAGAACACAGAAGAACAGAAGAACACAGAGGAAGATGCAGGGGACGAAGAAGCAGAAGAGCAGACGAACAGAAGATCAACAAAGAAGATACAGAAGACGAAGAGCAGAAGGCAGAAGACCACAGAGCAAGATGAGGAAGAAGAGAGGCGACAGGAGAGGCTGAGGAGCACACAGAAGAAGAGAGAAGATGGGGAAAAGAAGAGTACAGAAGAAGATTGCAGAGGAGGAGCGAGGAGGAAGAGACAGAGAGGAGGAAAAGAAGCAGGAGCAGGAGAGAGGGTGAGTAGCGCGGGGCAGGGCGAGGGGCTGGGAGGTGGGGGGTACTTACTGTGAGGTGGGTCTCAGGAACTCAGGAACCTGGAGGAGCTGCAGCGGCAGGGGGAGCGACCTACCCTTGGGTCAAGGGTCGCTACCACTGTCGCGCAGCGGCCGCCATAAGAGGGAGGAGGGGGAGAGGGGTCAGCTGGGGCGAATGGGAGCTGGGGGGCAGGGGCGTGCAGGAGGTCGCGGCGGGAAAGCACGAGGGAGGGGGGGACAGGTAGAGTGAGAAGAACTGGTGGAGAGGGGGTTTATGGGTGGAGGGGGGTGAGTGTTAGGAGTTTTAGGAGATTAGGGAGAGAGATAGGAGTAGGGTTGAAAAGATAGGGGAGGGGGGGTGGTAGAGGTGGGTGAGGGTGAGAGGTAGAGTGAGAGGATAGGGAGATAGGTAACAGAGGGGGTATCGGGACGGGGGAGAGATAGGGAAATAGATAGATGGAGAGATAGGTGGAGAGATAGAAAAATAGGTAGATAGGAGGAGGGGGTCAGTGAGGGAGATAGATGGAGAGATAGGTAGAGGAGTGAGGGAGGCAGGTAGCGAAAGGGTAGATGTGGGTGATAGTGAGAGAAAGGTGGAGAGATAGAGGGGGGTGAGGCAGGAGCAGGAGGGCAGAGACAGGGGCGGGAAGAGACAGGGGCGGGAAGAGACAGGGGTCAGAGAAGACCGGAAGAACAGAGAAGAACAGAAGAGTAGAACACAGAAGACCGGAAGAACAGAGAAGACCGGAAGAACAGAAGAAAAGAACACCAAAGACCGGAAGAACAGAGAAGACCGGAAGAACAGAAGAACACAGAAGAACAGAAGAGAAGAACACAGAAGAACAGAAGAACACAGAAGAACTGAAGAGAAGAACACAGAAGAACTGAAGAGAAGAACACAGAAGAACAGAAGAGAAGAACACAGAAGAACAGAAGAGAAGAACACAGAAGACCGGAAGAACACAGAAGAACAGAAGAACACAGAAGAACAGAATAGAAGAACACAGTAGAACAGAAGAACCGGAGAGAAGAACACAGTAGAACAGAAGAACCGGAGAGAAGAACACAGAAGAGCAGAAGAACACAGAAGAAACCGAAGAGAAGAACACAGAAGAACAGAAGAACACAGAGGAAGATGCAGGGGACGAAGAAGCAGAAGAGCAGACGAACAGAAGATCAACAAAGAAGATACAGAAGACGAAGAGCAGAAGGCAGAAGACCACAGAGCAAGATGAGGAAGAAGAGAGGCGACAGGAGAGGCTGAGGAGCACACAGAAGAAGAGAGAAGACGGGGAAAAGAAGAGTACAGAAGAAGATTGCAGAGGAGGAGCGAGGAGGAAGAGACAGAGAGGAGGAAAAGGAGCAGGAGAGAGGGTGAGTAGCGCGGGGCAGGGCGAGGGGCTGGGAGGTGGGGGGGTACTCACTGTGAGGTGGGTCTCAGGAACCTGGAGGAGCTGGAGGAGCTGCAGTGGCAGGGGGAGCGACCTACCCTTGGGTCAAGGGTAGGTCGCTGATTTCAGAGTAGCACCTTTTCTTGCAGAAATAGTTATTGTTTATGCCTAGAGATTCTTTAGATATCATGTGAGGTTTCTGTAATTTGGTTGCTCTTAGAAATGGCACTTATGGGGAGCAGTCACCTTTCCCAGTGTTCTCTGGTGCACACTGCAAACATAGATGACCAAATACTCTGCACATTGCATTTAAAGTTATTGCTGAGCCTATTCTGAATTGCTTAATTTCTTTGATAGTACTTCTTTAGATGAAGAATAAAGAGATAACATGCACACCTTTTTAACATCTGCCACATTTTTGTACAGCGCGATTCTGGTCAAGGGTGGAATTACGATGGTGATAATTTGTTAAGAGAAATTATCAACATGTGTCAACCTAACAAATTATTCTTTTTTGTAGATAATCATGATCGACAAGTTGTTACTTTGTGTTACTTTCATTAGAACTAAACTAAGTCCACTTGATGTAGAATGTTGAACTGTTTTTGATGAGAATTGTGTTTAACAAGGACCTAGGATTTGAGTACTGCTACACTGCAGTATAAAGTTAAGAAGATTGCTTAACATTTCATAGTGTTTTAAAAATTCAGTTCTTTAAGAGGCTATAATATGAATATGGGGTAAAAAGTTAACTTATTTGGTAACACAAAGAAGTACTCAAGTGTTTTTCTTTTTCATGAAATACACCTTTAAACGCATTGTTCTGAGACAAATATTATATTTGTTCCAGGGTTTGATGGTCTAGGTGATCTGCTCATGCCAATGGTCCCTCCTGCCCAGTCTTCAGGGTCTCCGATTTCAATGTCCATGAATGCATCCGGATCAAGCAAAGTCCTGGGAGGCGACTTTGATTATTCCCTTGCCAATTTAGTAGGCAGTAAGTCATGTACTTATTTTAAATGTGCTGTTGGCTATTGTAATGCAAGAATGTTGCAAAGTAATGATTTTCTAAGAATTGACAATGGTTGGTAGCAGTTTTGTATGTTTACTGTGACTGTTGGTTTTTACCTTTTTGTTAACGGATACAGAATTAAACACAGCATGGAACCTCTCACTTTAATAGTTATTAATATGGCTATTCAATTCTGACCCCTCACATTCACCTGTAACTGGATTTTACTTTAAAAAAAATTTTTTAAAAAATGTAATACTGTTTCCCAGGTGAAGTTTATTCAGAGCCGTCCCCTTTTATATAACTTTTTAGCTCTCACCAGTATAGCATAATTGTCTCCTCTGAGAAAGTTCCACATCACACTCCACATTCATAGATTTTAAACTGCATTCAATGCCATATATAGAGGTCACTGTTGTGGCCTGTGCTGGCGAAGCTATGAATACCAGGCCTCATCTTCGTAAATTTGACAATTTAAGTTAAAACATACATCATAATATGGCTCCCTGTTAAATAAGAACAAAAGTTTTGAGTCCTAGCATTGTGTTATGAAAGGGTGCATACTGGCACCATAATTGATCAATATACTAGAAACTGATCAGAATTAATAATCACGGCGGGAAATATTGATGCTCCAAAAAGTATTCAATGTTATCTAAATCAGGTCATTTACCAGTAGGAAAACCCTCCCCTAACTACCAGGCAGCATCCTTCTCACTAGAGAAAGAAAATTGCAAGGTAAATCATTGGTCATCACTGCCCATATGCCCGGATAGTGAATTGCTGTCAGATGCATCTTTCCTGGCTTCTGCATGCAGTGTAGAGAGCAGAGGAGCAGACACCGGAAAAGACTGATTGAGCAAAACTGACATTCATATGTTAAGCAATTCTTTAGGGCCTACCTTAGAACATCCAGCTCAAACTGTGAGTAATCTAGGCATCAATGGACTCTTATGGTACCTTATCATTATGGATTTCTTTAGTGGTGTGCCCAGCTATATGTTGCACATTCCTATTGTAAGGTAGTATTTACCCTTTGTGAACCATTACAGCCATAGTTGAGCTGTCCTACAATCATGCTTAGACTATCCAAGCTTATTGTAATTGAGACTGCTTAGTGTCAACTTTATAGACTGCAGGCTCTACAAAATAATTTTTGTCATGCATCACCTTATAGCCTTCCTATTAAGTACCAAGTTGTTTTAAGTGTATCTCTGTGATACGCCCTCTGATGCTCTGTTTTTCATCTTCCTTTATCCAGAAGTGATTATCCAGTAGGTTCAGCTATCATAACCTAACTTTGTCATCAATATCAGAAATGCAAGCACTATCCAGCAGGGGACTAGGCAGTGATGTCCTTTTTCCCTTTTGCTATTTGCTCTTGCTATGGAGCCATTGGCTGTGTGGGTGGGAATGGGCGCCTGGGTGTGCGGGTTCAAGTGTGGATATGGGGCCTCAGACAGAATAGTGTTATACACCAGTGATGTTCTTTTCTTCATAACTGACCCCGAACATGCAGGACCCTGATGTTCTTTTCTTCATAACCGACCCCGAACATGGCAGACCCTGTTTCTTAAAAATTTTGTGCATTTCTCAGAGATACTTCATGCTTCACATCAATATCTCCAAATCTATAGTGTCCCCGGTAAATGTCTACCGGCAGAGCTTAGATTAGGTGGCTCAACTGCAAATTGACACTAGGGTTTTCAAATAGCTGGGTGTATTTGTGTCCCCTGATGCTAGGGTTGCAAAGGAGCGTAACCTTGAGCCTGTGCGGACTCTCCTGAGGGAGGGCATGCAAAGCTGATCTGGAAGAACATGACGGTGAGGAATGAACTGAGGCTCAGGGAGAATGGGGGTTATTGCTTCCCCTATCCTTCTCAATATAGTACCGCAGAGGGGAGATTCCTAAATACCGTGTGGGGCTGTCCTGTCTTGGACTTGTTCTGGCACTTGGCGACTTCTTGCCTGGAAGGAATCCTGGGCAGACTATACCAAGGACGCAAAACTCACCGTCCTGCATTATAACTGTACTCTGGGCGGTAACTGGTACACAATAATGCTGCTCTTCCTGGGGATTATATTTGGCAGCTTGAAATTATGAGGGAATGGAAAGCCACGACTCTCTCTTCTTTGGCAGAGTGGAGGAAGGAGATGGCTCATTGCATGGGTTTGCAAACAGCAGTATACAGACCATGGTGTTGCCTGCAGAAGCATGCCACGGTGTGGCAGACCTGGGCTGAGTAGAGGGTATCCTCCCTATTTAATGAACGTTGGAAATTAAGTTTGAACCTTCTTTGGTTAATACGAGTATATGATAGGTTGGGGTGATTCGTGCTAATTTCATTATTGTCACACTTAGTCACCAGGGGGAGAGGTTGGGGGTGGATTCTACATGCAGGGAATTGCATTTTATGTTTGCATATATGTTTATAATGTATTCCCTTACAGGGGCAGTGCTCCTGTCTCAAAACCTATAAAATCTGTTTAAAAAGAAATGCAAGCACTGGTGGCTGACATCTCTCTGTTCTAACCCCAACTTTTTTGAAGGCACTCCCTCTGCCTCTTGAGCTAATTCCTTCACTCTTCATCTTCTGCTAAATAATATTGATCACGTTGTACATTTTTTTCTTAATACCATTAAACCTTTTGGTGTGAGAGTGATTCACAAAGGATGCCCAACCTATTATTTGGTAGTGAATTGTAGAAAACCAAGTTTATCCACCCACCATTACTCATTTCTTGTCAAACCTACATTCTGTGCCAAGTAAGGGGAATGAGCGGCTGAAGATTTAAAGGTACAACAAGCAAGTAACACCAGCCACTGTTACTTAAGTGCTGTAGTCCCCCAAGAGCAATCAGCCACTGTGACGTTGTTCTTTGTCTGCAAGGCTTAAAGGGTATCCTGAAAAACTCAATTTTTAGTAGAGAGAGGATGGATTTTGCAGCTAATGTGAATGATATATAAACAAGTTTACGGGAGGGGAGGTCTATGAAATCAAGGCTCGGCTGAAGCGCTTCTTCCTGCCGGCCTGCAGACACAACTTCTCAGGCAGCGGCCTCTGCATCAGTGCTGCCTGTAAACCACTAAGGCACCAGAGGCTGGCTGGGCTGTCTGCCTGGCGGGCCACTCTTCTCCAGCTTGCTAGCCCCAGCAAATGGAGGGCGGTTGAGGCTTTGACAGCCTAACCTGAACCTGGCAGAGACGATGGCCTGCACCACCACCTAACTTACCATAGGGCTTAGACCTGATGATTGGACTCCACTTTTATTTCCTCTTTCATCCCCCCTCTTTATTTCCCCCTCTGGATTACGATGCCCAGCGTCTAACTCCACAGGCCAGGCAACTGGGACTGGGAAGCAAGGGGGACACAGTGAGACACCTAGCCCTCTTGGCGGCTGGGGAAGCAGCCGTTTGTGCTTGAGCCCTCTTACATAGAGGGCCTAGCTCGACCACCCTCTCCCTTGCCTCACTAGTGATTGTTGGATGGAGCGGGCAGGGTAACTCAGCCTGTCGGGCACTGTGTGTGCAGGAGAAGCTAGCACCAATGCAGTTTTAGGTGGGACTTAGGACTTGACAGGTGGAATAGGGCAAAAGACGTCACGGACATCGATGGACACTGTTCTACTTTGCATCATGCCAGCGGCAGGTATCTGACCCGCATCTCAAATGATGGATATTATTTGTGGTGCCAAGCTCAAGGGACTGACCCATAGCAGGCTAGCGGCCAGCTTTTATTGACACCTGTTACATGTCCCGGTTCACTACCAGGGCTACGGACTCGGATACCAGGAATTTCAGAATGGTGACCACTTATCGGCCTCCTGTCTAGAACTGCACTCCACCGCACACTGTCAGTGCCCTCCACCCCAGAGAATCTCCCCTACCACCTCTGCCCTTCTAGTCCTGCTTGGAACCATCATTTGCAACTTCCACAACTGCCTAGCTACATGCCATCTCCAGACATCCTTCTCCAAAGACCAAGGAGAGCCCATTGCCTGTCCTAATCCCAGTGTTCTGGTAGTGGCTTTCTTAGTCCTAGTTTGCTCGCCAGTGCATCTGCCTGCCACACCCTGCTCTCTGAGGCTGTTCTGGGTGTGCACTGCCGGCCCTCACGTTCTTTCGCCTTGCCAGCCCCCTCCTGTCCAACAAACTACAATGTTGAAGCCTTCCAGGCAACTTCTTTCACTGAAGCAATGGCAGACAAACAGAAAGACATAACACACTCCTGGAAGCTATCCTTACAAGAACTATCCAGTCTTAGAACCACTATGAAAGAGGTAGCTGACAACACCTTGAAGGATGCTCAGTCCATCCACCACGGCCTGGCCTCTTTCAATGCCTGTCTCACTGGAGTGGACTCACTTGGATTGCATAGACCACTAACTATCTTAAGCAATAGATTGGGAACAGTTTCCTTGGTACTGTCAGTAAAAGATTGTGGAGCGAGAGGACTGAAATTGGCATGACAACTTCCAAGAAGGCGAAGACACGCTGGGTTTCCTTTGAGACTACATACTGGCTCTAAGTCCTGAAAGAAACTAAGAAGAATGCCGCATAAAAGCCGGCAACAAACCACAGCAAAGGACTCTTCGCCATTGTGAAGGAGTTCACCAATCCTGCATCCACTGAGAACATCACTCCTTCCCAGAAACTGTGCAACAGCCTTGCAGACTTCTTCCACAACAAGATCTCGGACAACCCTCTTCCGCAGATAGCATCAACCAGCTCACATGCACAAACACCAACCCCAAACTATTCCTCACCCATTGGGAACTTCTCCACACACAAGACATTATCTCCATCATGAACTCCGTACACTCGGGAGCACCCAAGGACCCTTGCCCCCACTGCATGTTCAACCTCGGAAGCAAGACAATCAGTGACAGGCTCAGAAAGGTCCTTATCTTCAGGTGGCTCTCAGTAGACCCCAGAAGGACCATCATGAAGGCCCTCATCACCAGCAAACTGGACTACAGAAACATGCTGTAGGTAGGAATCACACCATGCCTCCTGAAGAGACTCCAGACAATACAGAACTCAGCAGCAAGACTAATATTTGACCTCTCCAGAAGGGCCCACATCACACCCCATCTCAAGAAAACTACACTGGTTTCTGATCCAGAAGAGATGCCAGTTCAAGATGCTGACCCACGCTTACAAAGCCCTACACAACAAAGGACCGACATACATCAACAAACACCTGACCTTCCATCAACCAATGAAACACCACAGATCAGCTTCCCTTTGCCTGGCAGACATCCCTTAGATCCGTTGAGCCAACAGTAGAGGACTCTCCTTCTCGCACCTGCCAGCCAAGGCTTGGAACAACCTCCCCGGCACCTCAGGACCAAACCGTCACTCCAGCAATTCAGAAGAGAACTAAAGACCTGGATGTTCTAATGCCCTTTCCTCAGTGCACCAGCATACAGCTCCAGTGCATAGACCCTCACGGTGATTTGTTGAGCTCTATAAATGTTTGATTGATTGATTGCAGCTATTATCCCCTCAGCAGAATCAGACCATGATGCAAAACATGTATGGCTTCACCTGGGACTGATCAGATCCACCAGTGCAGTGGAAGCTGTACCTCTCTCACTACAAACTAACAGATAAGCAGCACCTCAATGATCACCTTCAGGTGTATCTGGACCAAAACCATGAGAAGGTGTCCTCTCCGGCGGTCCTCTGAGCAGCTGGAAGGTGACCATCAGGGATAGGCTTAAAGCAGGACAAGGTCTGCAAAACATGTGAGGCCCTCCAAGCGCATTGCACACTGGAGCAAGATTTCCATGCACTCAGGTCCCAATAGTCCTCCACACCCACTCTACCAACACTGAAAGTCCTGTTGTGGGCTAAACACAACTTCAACTCTCTGTACACCACCAGAGCAGAGAAAGCACTTTTATACCCTAAACAACACCACTGTGCGAGGGAGAAGAAGGCCGTACACCCTCTAGCCTTACAGGCCAACCAGTAGGAAGCATCCCGTACCATACCAGCTATCCCTCACACAGATGGCTCACCCCACATGCACCCGCTGCACATCTTAAAGACCTTCCACTCACATTATGCAGCCCTCATGACCTCAGAAAGCATTAGTCCTACTACTGACACAGAACACTTCTTGGCACAACATGCCATACTCTGCAATGGTCACAACTGGATCTCCCTATCACTGAGGAAGAGGTCAAGGAATTCGTAGAGGGAATACTGTGCATGTCTCCAGGCCCCAACAGATACCCCTCTGAGTCCTATAAGATGCATAAGGACCTTTTGGCATCCCTCCCCTGCTGGGTTTTTTCAGAGCTGCATCCTTCACCCAGCCTGCAAGCGGTATCTGATAGTGTGATAATTACACTCTTTTCTAAATCAAGCAAAGATCCCCTGCACTGTCCAAACTATAGGCCTGATCTCTTCTTAATGATGATACAAAAATCCTGGCTAAATTACTGGCCATCCTTCTAAAGAGGGTCTTTCCCTCTCTCATGCATTTAGATCAGGTCTAATTTGTCCCTCATCGCACTTCCATGTCCCCTCTTTGGGCCCTCTCTCATGTGCCTTGGCAAGTGTGTAATGATGCGGATAAGAAACTGTTGGTTGCCCTGGAAGCCAAGAAGGTATTTGACAGGGTGGATTGGAACTACATGTTCCAGGTATTAAAACACGCAGGCAAAGGGCCCACTTTCCTAGCCTGGGTACCTAAGCAATACATTGAGCCGACAGCAAGGGCGACATGTAATGCTCATGCTTTTCCACCCTTCACTAAATCAAGGGGCATATCTGTAGGGCCCTCGTCAATTGATATCTGTAATTCTCACGGCAAACACAGTATAACAACCCCAGGTGGTATATCCAAAATATCATTATATGTGGGCAACATCTTGCCACCCTCTAATCCAAAGTTCTCCCTTGACACGCTGACTACACTGATTTCTCAATTCTCTTGCCTTTCGGGCTACAAGGTGAACTTGAACAAGTGTGAAGCCATGCCTTTGACTGGCTGCAAAGCAGACAGTTCACTACCACCCACCGCCAGGCCAGGTTCGACCACTGGGCTGACTGTAGGCACATTCGACCCAGCGGTGTAGGCCGGATCGGCGTTGGGATTTTGATCCCATTTCCACCCGGGATTTCCTGGTGGGATACCCCGCCAGGTAATCCCCGGCGGAAAGCATACAGGTGACAGGAATAACCATTCCTGTCTCCTGTATGTTACAATCCAAGCTCCCACCCCTTGCCACTACACAAACCCCTAGCTCTGAACCAGTACCCTGAAAACTGACCCCCCCCAACCCTCCAACCCCAAAACCCCATGTAGGCCCCCCCAGCTCAACCCTCACCATCCCCCACCCCTACATACAGGTCCCTCCCAAACCCCCACGGCGTCATGCACACATTCACCTATATGCAATCATGAATAGATACACTCAGACCCGCCCCACATACACTCACGCACAACCCCATGCACTCGCACACACACACACGCCCCCCTTCCCTCTCGGACACCACTTACCTCTTCTGTCACGCTGCTCTGGGAAGGAACGGGCTCCCTGGCTGCTGCTCCGCCGCCATTGCCATCTCTCCATGCACTGCCACGCCTATGAATTCATCATTATAGGTGTGGAAATGGCTGAACTGACGTGGCGGTGAGGGTGGAGCAGCATCCGCCCTCACCACCGACCGCCAGCATGGCACCTGGCGGCCCTCACCACCATCAATGGCTTTGAGGCTCCAGGCGTCAACATTTAGCGGGATGCTGACCGCCGCCGCTGGCGGTCTTCCGTTGATCACCGGGACGGTTGACGGCGGGGTATCCCGCCAAGTTCATAATTTGGGCCTCAGTGTCGCAAATTTGAATTCCTTTACATTGAGGGTGAGTGATACAGTGATAAACGTTGTGTTCCCAAATAATCTTGCCTGCTTCTCGGCCTGCAGTACTTCTTGCGTCATTGATCATACAGATGAAAGCAAAGGAAAGCAGGTTTATGCTACAGGTGTAGAGGGGGACCATGTTAATGTTTAGTAATAACGAGAATCCCAAACTGCAAATCTAAGGATTGCTGTGACTGTTATGCATAAATGGAGACCATCCCATGCGTTGTTATACATCACCTTGTTTTGATTTTATTTCACTAATATGTATTTTTATTTGCTTCAGACTACTTAATTTCTAGGGGCACGCCTGTGAGTGCTTATGCTAGTGCATGCATCTTGCTTACGAGAGTCTTGTCTACTATGAAGTGTTTGGTTCCAGGCAGTTACTTACCATTTATTGGCTTGTGTGGCACTCTTCTTTACAGCCTCATAATTTGTCACTGCAGGCCTAGCATCATTTCCATTCCTCTCTGTGAAGCAGGGACTAGGCACTGACTAATTCATCTTAATCAGTGCCAATCTGGTGTTCCTGATGTAGGTACTGTTTTGTTGTGACTGGCAAAAACGTGTCCAGCATGGCAATCAAAATTGCTGAGTTTTATTATCTATAGCTAACTTTAATTTACTTTGCAAAGTTGTCTTTTCATACTTTGCACTCATGTTTTCATGTTTTCTTTTGTTGTTGCTTGTGGGCGCTGATATCTAAAGTTGATGATTATCTTGTTCTTAATAATGATAAGCAACATTGTTTCTTTATTGTGTGTAATTCCTGAAATGATGCTTTAACATGATTGTGCAGTACTCCCCGATGCACCCCACACAAATCCACCCAGTTCATCCCACACCAAACCAATCGCCCCACCCCCCTCTAGTCTAAACCACTCAATCCCAATACGATCAACTCTAACCCACCCCATACCAATCCTCCCAACCCACCCCAGTCTAATCTGCCCCAATTCAAAACAATCTGCCCTATTCAATCATTCACACTCCAAATTTGCCCCATTCCAATCCAAAACAACCTGCTCTACTCCGATCCCAAACAATCTGCTGCACTGCAGTTCAAAATAATCGGCACCACTCCAATCCAAAACAAGTTGCCCTGCTTCAGTCCAAAACAATCTGCCTCACTTCAATCCAGAGCAATCTGCCTCACTCCAATCTGCCTCACTCCAGTCTGTTTTACTCCAAACCAAAACAAACTGCCCCGCTCAAATCCAAAATAATCTGCCCTACTCTAATCCAAAACCATATGCCCCACTTCAATGCAAAATATTCTGCCCCACTCCAATCTACCCCACTCCAATCTGCTACATTCCAATCCAAAACAATCTGCCCCACTTCAATACGGCAACTGAATCCACCCCAATACAATCCATCCCACTCTAGTCCACCCCACAATCCAATCTGCCCTGCCCCACACCAACCCACTCCAATGTATCCCACATCAACACATTTCACCCCACCATTCCAATCCAGCCCAGTTAAATTCACCCCAATCCAAACCACACCATCCCAATTCACTTCAATCCACTCCACCCAAGTCCACTCCACCCCAATCCAATCCACCAACTCAGTCCAAACCACCCCACTCAGTCCAATTCAGCCCATTTCATTCCACCCCAATCAGTTCAATCATGTCCACCGACTCCAATTTATTCCACCCCACCTCAGTGCAGTCCACTCCACCTCAATGGAGTCCACCCCACTCAACCCACCCCATTCCAATCCAACCCAGTCCACCTCATCCCTATCCAGTTCACCCCACTCGAGTCCACCCATGCCAGTCTATCCTACCCCATTTCAGTCCACTCCACCCACCCCAATCCAACCCATCCCACCCCAGTTCAACCTACAGTACTGAAATCCAATCCACCTCATCGCAATGCAGCCCATCCCACTCCACTCCACCAAGTTCAATCCACCTCAACCCAATCCCATCCACCCTATATTATCCCAGTTCTGTCCACCCAACTCAATCCAATTCATCCACCCACCCCACTCCAGGCCACCCCACTCAATCCAGTTGACCCCATGTCAATCCAGTGCACTCCACCTCAATACAGTCCACCCCACCGCACCTTCACCCCAATCCACCACAATCCAGTCCAACCCACCCTAATCCAACCTGCTTAGCCTACTCCAGTCTATTCCCTTCCAGGCCACCGCACCCTAATTCAATGCACCCCAACCCATTTCAATCCACCCCAATCCACCCCACTCCAATTCACCCCACTCCAATTCAGTCTATCCCACTCCACCACACTTCACTCCAGTCCACCCCACTCTATCCTAATCCAATCCACCCCACCCAACTATAATCCACTCCACTCGACCCCACCCCAGTCTAACCCACCACATTCCAGTGAAATCCCCCCTCATCCCAGTCCACCTCTCCCCAATCCAATCCACCCACCCTATTCTACTCACTCCAATCAAATCCACCCATCTCAATCCAATCTAATCCTTTCTACCGCAATCCACCTCACCTCATTTCAGCCCACTCCAATCCAAACCACCCAATTCTACTACACTCCAATCTCATCAACTCCACCCGAATCCATTCCACTCCACCTCAACCCACCTTCACCACAATCCACCCCACTCCAATCTGCCCCACCCAAATCCAATCTTTCCCACTCCAGCTCACCACACACCAACTCAGTCCACCCCATTTCAATCCACCCCACTTCAAGTACTCCAATCCACCCCACACCAATCCAGTTTGCTCCAATCTGCCCCACCCCACTCCCGTCCATCACACTCCAATCCTGTAAATCTAATCCACCACACTGCAATCCAATCCACCCAACTCCAGTCCAATCTTTTAATCCACTGTATTCCAGTCCAGTCCACTCCACTCCAATCCGCCACACCACAATCCAGTCCACTCCAGTCCTATCACTCAAATCCACCCACCTCAATCAAATCTAATCCTCTCCAACCAACCTCACCCCATTTCAACCCACTCTACTCCAGTTCATCCAACTCCACTGTACTCTACTCCAATCCACCCCCTCTACCCCACCCCACTCTACTACACACCTATCCAATCCACACCACTACTGCCATCCACTCAAACCCAGTCTACCCTGCTCCACCCCACTCTACGACACTCTCTGCCACTGAACTCTTTCCCTCTGACACTCTACTCCTCCCTGCTTCACTCTACAACACTCTAACAAATCCACCCTGACACACTACTCCCCATTCCATTCTAGTACACTTCACACCACTAACGTTTAGCCATGCTGAACAACAGCCACACTGGTGTGCAAAATGGCAAAAACGCATTGAAAAGCCAATAGCTCATTTATAGGGGAGACCTGTTGGCTTTTCCAATGCTTGTTTCGCCTGTTGTCGGTTATAGATAAAAAAAAGTATGAGCTTAGTGATTCAAAAGGAAAATAAATGCTCTCTGCATTCTGAAAACAGAACAAAATGTTGGACCTTGTAACATTTTGTTGTTGAGGCATTGGTATAAAGCATACATGGCTAAGAAAATGCAGTCAGGTACTTTATAAGACTGCAACTTGTGCGCTAGTTCAGCAGCTTTCACAGAAAGAGAAACTGGCTGATTAGGATTAACCAGGACGCTTACATTTTACATTGTATTGCCTTAAAATAATCATAAACAAAGTAAATAACTAATCATTAGAGAAGCAATGAAAGATAACTTCTGTCAAATAAATGATTAACTATTGAGTCAAATGAATTACTTATTTGTTTAATCTGGAAATGCTGGGGTCAAAAGAAATGGTACAAATACGAAGGACTACAAAATAATGCAACACTGCCAGTAGTACAGGAAGTAGGTATAAAGTAAGCACACTAAATCCTAGGAGAATGTATTACTGTGAATTATAGTGCACTGCAACCATGTAACTGAATGGTGGAAGAGTCCAGTGCTGGAATTTACTTTGATAACTGAAAACATGAAACAAATTGCAACTTGCCTATATTTATACAATGATTGTGTGAAATCAAGTTCATAATTGCAGTCTTCAGGATGAAAATAGTTATACTACTGAGATAAAAACGAGAACTAAATTCTCACAGCACTCGATCTTTTTAAATATTATTGGAAACCAGGTAAACTAGGTGCGCTATTTTGCATACATTGGTTTGAACAGTATTTTATGGAATCTAGCTCCATATTTAACGCTGCTGATAGCATAAAGATGTTTTCTGCACTGGAAAAGATACAGATAGGAAGGCATTTCCTAGGGTGTACAGAATACCTGTCCAACTAGCCCATCATATATGATTTAGGGAAAGGTCTATCTCTCTCATATTTCATCTGGTAGGAATCTGAGTAAGGGATGCGTTTACACCAGGGTCAGAAAAGAATCTGGCAAGCCAAGATAAAGTGGCCCACATTTTAGGATAGCAATCTTTTGTGAAACTTTGCTTAGCTTGTATCAGGTGGAAGATTGTTTGGGAAAAGTTCATTCAACTAAGCTTTTGTTTAAATATATATATATTTTTTGTATTTTTATTTGGATAAACCATGGAAGCTTGGGAGTTTGTGCTAGAGACACTTTTGTGCATTGATGCCCCTTGCCCCATCACAATCTTCCATAAGATTGAAGTGTTAATGGGCTGTTCAGAAGCATAGGATTCACTGTTATGGGGAGAGGCCGGGCAACGAGAAGAGCATGTCAGACACACTAAGGCTGTACTTGAAGAGGAGGGGGGAGGTGGTCGTTTCTGTGTCCATTGCAATGATTCCTTCCTGCCTTTCAAAGGAGCTATAAGCATCATAAACTACCTTTCTGAAATTTCCATCTCCCTGGGCTAGTTCAGTTATGGGTGAAAGAGCTCGGCAGATTGGGCCTCACAAAGTTACAAGAAACCAGCATTGGCAAAGCCAGTAAGTCTCGCCTATACAAAAGCTATTGGCTTTGGCAGTGTTTTTGTGCAATGTTGTATACTAATGCCATAGACTGTATTTGTTGGAGTAGAGTGTTATCGAGTGGAGTAGTTTAGAGTGTCATAGAGTTGAGTAGAGTTCAGTGGGAGAGTGTGTTGTGCAGTGGAGGATCAGGGAATGGAACATTGTAGATTGGGATGGAATAAGATGGAATGGATTGAGGTACTGGGGTGGATTGGAGAAGATGGGTGGATTCGGTTGGGGTAGAGTTTGTTAGATTGAGTGGGTTAGATTTAGTGGAGTGGGTTAGATGGAGTGGGGTGGATTGCATTGAGGAGGGGTGGATTGGAGTGGAGTGGCACGAAATGGATTAAGTGTAGTGGATTGGAGTGTGGCACATTGTTTTGGATTGGAGTGTGGCACATTGTTTTGGATTGGAGTGTGGCACATTGTTTTGGATTGGAGTGTGGCACATTGTTTTGGATTGGAGTGGATTGCTTCAGGTTGGAGTGGGGCAGATTGGAGGCGGATTAGGGGGTTGGGGTGGATTGGGCTGGGGTGGATTGGGCTGGGGTGAGGGGGGTAGAGTGGATTGGTATGGGGAGGATTGGAGTGGAGTGAGGGTGGAGTGGAGGGAATTGGGATGGCGTTGGTGGATTCGGCTGAGGAGGATTGGATTTGGAGTAAGGCAGATTATTTGGATTGTAATGGGGAAGATCTGAATGGGATGGATTGTAGTGGGTTGGATTGGGGCATATTGTATTGGATTGGGGCATATTGTATTGGATTGGATTGGGGCATATTGTATTGGATTGGATTGGGGCAGATTGTGTTGTATTGGATTAGGGCAGATTGTGTTGTATTGGATTAGGGCAGATTGTGTTGTATTGGATTGGGGCAGGATGTTTTGGATTGGGGTAGATTGGAGGTGGATTGTGGTGGTGGTGGGGGAGGGAGTGGGGTGGATTGGTTAGGGGTGAGGTGGATTGGGCTCGGTTGAGGTGGGGTAGAGTGGATTGGAGTGAGGTGGATTGGGATGGGGTTGGTGGATTCGGCTGAGGTGGATTGAAGTGAAGCAGATTGGATTAAGGCAGACTCTTTTGGATTGGAATGGGGAAGAGTGGAGGGGGGCAATTGTTTTGGATTGGAGTGGGGGGTGACTGTTTTGAATTGGAGTGGAGGAGACAGAAGTGAGGCGGACTTGTCCTGGATTGGAGTGGAACAGATTGTTTTGGATTGGAATGGGGCAGACTGGAGTGGGGCAGCTTGCAGTGGATTGGAGTGGGGCAGTTCATTTTGGATTGGAGTGGGGCAGATTGTTTTAGATTGGAGTCTGGCAGATTGGAGTGTGGAAGATTGAAGTGGAGCAGATTGTTTTGGATTGGAGTGTGGTGAATTTGAGTGCGGAAGAAAGGAGTGAAGGTGGGTTGTGAGAATTGGAGTGTGGTGGATTGGACTGGGGTGAGTGAATTGGAATGTTCTGAGGTGGATTGGATTGAACGGGTGGATTAGTGTGTGGTGGGGTGGATTGGATTGTGGAGTGGGGTGGGTTGGGGTGTACTGCACAATTATGCGTTAAAGCATAATTTCAGAAATTACACATAAAAAACAATGTCTTTTTGCAATATTTCGAACAAGATAATCCACTTTATTTTAGCCTAGCATCCACAAGCAAAAATAAAAGAAAACATGAGTGCAAAGTGAGAACAGGAGATTTGGCAAAATAACAAAGTTAACTATAGAAAATAAAATACTGCAATTTTGTTTGATCTGCTAGGCATGTTTTTGCTAGTCACACGCCTTCTGTTTGCATCGCACTTAAACTTAAAAAGAAGAAAATAATACCTCATTCACACAGGGAGCAGAGGACGGCCACTGATTAAGTTGAATCAATCAATACTTGGTCTCTGCTCCACAAAAAGGAATGGAAATGATGGCAGGCCTACAGTAACAAATTATGAGGTTGTAAAGAAGAGTGTCAGGGATGCCAGCAAATGGTGGACAGCTGGCAGGCTCCAAGCCTTTATTAACAACAGCATCTCTCAAGCGAGACAGATGCACTAGCGCATGCGGTCACAGGCTCAACCCTAAAAAGTCTCATATTTGTCTTTGGCATTAGGCCTTTCGAACACGAGTGAATTAGATGTTTTGCCAAACAGACACTGTCTTATTACCCTCCTTTGCTACTGTTTAGGTTTCGTCTGCACAGCTGTTGGGTGGTGCTTGCACAATCTCATGTGAATTAAAAAAAAAAAAATCCTTTAAGGAAAATGGGCTGCATATATGTGTAAAATAAAGTTTGATGGCATGTGTAGCTGCAGATACACATGCTGTGCATATACTTCTGCCATCTAGTGTTGGACTCTGAGTGTCCGAAGAAGTATTTTCGAGCCACGGGATCGAGTGATTTCTCCTCTTCGGTTCCATTGCGCATGGGCATCGACTCCATCTTAGATTCTTTTCTTTCCGCCGTCGGGTTTGGACGTGTTTCCTTTCACTCCGATAGTTTGATTCGTAAAACTTTGAAAACGCTTCACTTTTGTTGGTATCGTATCGATTAGGTTTACATCTTCTATCAACACATCGGTACCATTGGAAAAGACATCTCCACTAGCCCTTTGGGGCGCACGTGCCCAACTTGGGCCTGGTTGGCCCGACCACGTGAAGCCTCATGGATCGGACTCAATTCTAGTACTGTCCTTGGTGCCACACCAAATTCCTGTATACAGACTGTGAGAAAACAGGGCTGATTGCAGAGGCCCCCTAACTTTTTGCCCCCATTTTCCACATTATGCTGGTGTTTTCCTGACTCTGATGGTGCCCTGGGTACTGCTAACCAGTCCCAGGGCCTGTGCTCTGTGTAAAATGGATATGCAAATTAGGCTAATTATAATTGGGTAAGTTAACCTACCTATAAGTCCCTAGTATATGGTAGGGCATGTAGGTTTAGGGACCACAGCATAGGTGGTGCACACCTAGGTGCACTGCTGAGGTGCCCAGTGTCATTTTAAAGGCAGGCCTGCCTTGCTGGCTGCTTTTAAATTAAAGTTATATGCAAATTCGACTTTGGAATTAAAAGTACTTCCAAAGTCTTAAACTACCTTATTTTTACATATAAGTCACCCCTAAGGTGTGCCCTATGTGCCCCTAGGGCTGGGTGCCATGTAACTATAAGCAGGGACTTTATAAAAATAGATTTATAAGCCCTGGTGAGGTCAAAACAGCCAAATTCGTTTTTCCCTCATTGAAGTAAATGGCCTTCATAGGCTAGAATGGGGAGACTTTATTTTAAATTTTAAAGTCTCCTTAAATGTTGCATACCAAGAATTTGGTATCAAATTAATTGTTGTAATAAATCCCACAACTTCCAGTTGTGGGATTTAATATAACTTGTACAGGTAAAAAGTTTAGACTTTACCTAAAAAGTTGCCAATTTCAGCTCTGCATTGTTTTTGCTGCTGTGCTCTGATTGGCCAGCCTGCAGCAGCTTTTGCCAAGCTGCCTTGATGAGGTGTGAAGTGGCCTGGCTTCACACAAAGGAATGTGCTTGGGGGAGAGAATCTCCCCTCAGCAGATGGTGAGGCAGGAAGGGGGAGGGCTGCCAAACTGGTTTTCAAAGGCAGAGAAGGACATCTGGAGCACCCAGCAACACCCCCACATCCTGCAACCCCAGACAACTAGGTGCCCCCTTGATTAGATTAGGAGAGGGCAGGAGAGGGGTGTGTTTATGATTTTTAGCCACACCAGTGGGTGGGCTCAGCCAGATGTAACCTCCAAAAATCAGATTCAGCCATGTTGGATTTTTAGAGACTGTTGCCTTTTGGGATGGATTTTTGCCACACTTCCCAGGAAGTGGTCATCACAGGGGGACGACCCTGTACCTGATTGGAGGACCAGGACCCCCCTGCTTTTCACCCAGGAGCAAGGATAAAACTGGCAGACCTGCCCCCACACCTCAGATCCCCACCAAATTTCAAGAAGAAGGAACTAAAGGAGAAGAAGGACTGCCCTGCTGGACCCCTGGCCTGCACCTGGAACCTGCACTCAGAAGGACTGCACCAGCTGCACACTTGGGCTTCACCACAAGAAGGACTTTGCCTGGCTTCAACTGGTTCAAGAAGGGACTCCCTGTTTGCTACAGGTGAAAAATTGCTAACCAGAGTCCCCTGCACCAACTCCTGAAGAAAGCGACCAGCTGACCACTGTCCAGTGGCCAAAAAGGAGTTTGCGCCAGGTGCATTCTGGGAGTTGAAGTCCGCACCCCCCAAGGACCATCACAGAACTTCTGGACCCTTGGGGTGAGCTGTGGACCCCAAAAGAACCTTAAAAGAACATCTGGGTGAAGCCCCAGAAGTTTGGAGAAGATTTGAGAATTTTTGAAAAAAAGCTCCAGAGAGGGACCGACCCGCGGCGGAAATTCTAGCCGGCTTGCCTCAACCGCGACCCGGCCTGATTTGGTGGTTCGTCCCGGTAAAGAAAAATCTCAGAAAAAGAGACTAAGTCCGAAGGTAAAAAGTTGACCGGGACCTCCCAGCCATCGTATCCGAGAAGGGCTCCACGGACGTCGGATCAAGATCCAGGTTTACCCCGGTCGAAGGATTTTCATCTCGAAAAAACGACTAAGTCCGAAGGTAAAAGTCTCCACCGAGGAAACCCACATCGCGTATCCGGACAAGGGTTCCAGGAGGTCGGATTGAACTGGCAGGTTCGTCCCGGTGAAGAAAAACTTCAAAATAAAGACTAAGTCAGAAGGTAACTTTTTAACCGAGGCCTCCCGCGACTTGTAGCCGAGCAGGGCTCCATCGCGGTCGGCCTGAAACTTTGACTTTGCCCCGGTCCTGGTGCAACCAGATGACCCGATTGGCGCTTTTTGTTTCTAAGCGCTAGAAAAATAATAATTCTTTAAAAATTCATATCTCCGGTTCCCTTTATCCGATTTTATTCGTTTTTGTGTCATTTTAAAGATACAAAAATATAAACTATTTTTTAAAATTGGTTTTGGATTTTTAAACTGTTTCCTGTGTTTTATTTAATTACTGTTTTGTGATATTTGAATGCTTTACACACTGTCTCCTAAGTTAAGCCTTGACGCTCGTTGCCAAGCTACCAAGGGTTGAGCTGGGATTAATTTACTGAGACCTAACTGTACCTAGGTGGAGGTTAGTGGCTTGTTGCTAGGTGTAGGTACCTACCTGCCCTTACCAACAACCCATTTTCCAACACAGACCAACACCTTGTCTGTAATCTTTGCCTTTCCCCAGATCATCGGGAAGACAACTGCAAGGCCTGCTGATTCTTCCGATCTAAAAAGACACTCTGAGACAGAAGAGCACGAAGGCTCGAGGTGGCGTCCAAAAGCTCCGAACATCTCGACGTCGAAGAGGAAGAGCTCATGCAGATGGCAGTCTCCGTTCGAGGTTCCGACTCTGACCAGGAATCCGAGGACGACAGATCGGTCACGGCAGGACAGCACGTGAGTATGCCTGCCCCTGTACCATCACAAAGACCGAAATATAAGGCATTGGGTACGCCACTGCCGGAAGGCCATGACTCGACCCGAAAGAAGACACCCGGTGCCCAAACTGCCAGTTCGGCACCGAAAAAGGCCACTCCTCCGAAACCATTGGAGTCAATGAAAAGCTCCGTATCCGACTCGAGCAAACATACGGAAAAAGCCTGCTTCGGAGTGGAAAAGAGCAGGTGACACAGAGGAGCATGGACTTTCTAAGACACTCAAAGAAAGCCACAAAACCTCTGAAGAAGACCCTCAAGTACAACCAATACTTGAAGTAATAGACGAAAGGCAAGCAAGGATTCATATCCACAAAGAAATGGCAGAATCCTGACAGCACCTACTCTCAAACCTAAGAGGAAATTAGCCTTTCAGGAGGAATTGGACACTTCACAGCCTCCAACTAAAGTGCCACAGACAAAGGAGAGACCACCACCTCCTCAATTTTCTCCTTCTCTTTCTCCTCCTCACTCTCCACCTCACTCTCCACAACTGCATATCTTTCCCCCTATCAGTCCTACACCAATGCAGTCACCATCACATTCATTTGACTCGCAACAAGTTAATGTAGACCCATGGGATCTTTATGATCCAGATCCTATTCCCGACTGCTATCCCTCTAAGCTTTCACCACCTGAGAATAGTACAGGATACAATCAAGTTTTAGCTAGGGCTGCAGCATACCACAGTGTCACTATGCACACTGAACCGCTGGAGGACGATTTTTTGTTTAATACACTCTCCTCCACACACTCAACATACCAGTCGCTTCCTATGCTCCCCGGCATGCTAAAACACGCTGATCAGATATTTAGCGAGCCAGTTAGAGCAAGGATGATTACTCCCAGGATAGAGAAGAAATACAAGCCACCTCCCTCTGATCCTATCTACATAACTCAACAACTCCCTCCCGACTCAGTAGTAGTAAGCGCTGCCAGGAAAAGGGCAAACTCACAGTCATCAGGTGATGCACCCCCACCAGACAAAGGGAGTAGGACATTTGATGCTGCTGGGAAGAGAGTGGAATCCCAGGCAGCCAATCAATGGAGGATAGCCAACTCACAGGCGTTGTTGGCTAGATACAACAGGGCCCATTGGGATGAGATGCAAGACATAATTCAGCATCTCCCCAAGGAACATCAAAAAAGGGCACAGCAAATAGTGGAGGCAGGGCAAGCCATCACCAATAATCAGATTAGGTCTGCCCTAGATGCAGCAGACACAGCGTGCATGGCTCAGGTCCTCGGGTTTCAAACCCCAAATCCAACAAGCGGTGTTGAATATGCCTTTTAATTAAAAAAAAACTTTTTGGCCCAGAAGTGGACACTGCAATTAAAAAATTGTGTAAGGATTCAGACACCGCAAAAGCTATCCCGGCACTATACACCACACCATACAGGGGATCCTTTCGGAAACCTCAATTTAGAGTGGATTTAGATCTCAAGCAGCAGAACCATCCACATCGCAAGCAAAACCAACCTATCAACCTCAATACAAATGAGGTGGTTTTAAGGGCACATATCGACAACAGTATCCCAGAAGTAGAGGGAAATATCAAACATCTAAACAAACCTCACAGCACACTAAACAGTGACTTGTTCATCCCCTTCCACTCCACACCTCCCCTGTGGGAGGAAGACTACAAAAGTTCCACACCAATTGGCAAACCATTACCACAGACAATTGGGTACTATAATTATCCGCAATGGTTGTTGCCTAGAATTTATACAAACTCCCCCAATCATTTCACCAAAACCACACAAATTATCCACAGAACACATCAGCCTGTTACAGGAAGAAGTTAAATCTATATTACTCAAACAAGCAATAGAACCTGTGCCACAAAATCAAATAGGGCCGGGAGTTTACTCACTATACTTCCTGATTCCCAAAAAGGATGACACCCTAAGACCAATATTAGATCTCAGGACCCTCAACCTTTACAACCTGCCAGAACACTTACACATGGTAACCCTCCAGGATGTTATTCCACTACTTCAAAAACATGATTTCATGGCAACATTAGACCTCAAGGTTGCGTATTTTCATACACCCATCCATCCAGTGCACAGAAAATATCTCAGGTTTGTCATTCAAGGAAAGCACTATCAGTTCAAAGTGTTACCCTTCGGAATAACAACAGCTCAAAGGGTATTCACAAAGTGCGTAGCAGTAGTTTCCGCCTATCTAAGAAGACAACATATGCATGTCTTTCCATATCTAGACGATTGGCTAATAAAATCGAACAGTCATAAGCAGTGTCAAAACCCATGCGCATTACATATGACAAACCCTGCACACACTAGAGTTCTCAATAAATTACCAAAAGTTGCAAATACAACAGTATTTAGGTGCAACACTAAATACTCAAAAAGCGCTAGCAAGTCCAAATACGCAAAGAATACAAGCATTCCAAAATACAATCGCACAGATACAGACAGGTCAACAGTACACTGTCAGTTTTGTCATGAAAATGTTAAGAATGATGGCATCATGTATTCTAATAGTTCCACATGCAAGACTAAACATGCGGCCCTTACAACAGTGCCTTGCACAACAATGGTCACTGGCACACGGTCAACTTCAAGATCTAGTGTTGATAGACCGCCAAACATACATGTCCCTTCAGTGGTGGAATTCCACAAATCTAAACAAAGCACGTCCATTTCAAGACCCTATGCCTCAGACCATAATTACAACAAATGCATCAATGATTGGCTGGGGAGCTCACCTCAACAATCACAACATCCAAGGACAATGGGATGCCCAACACAAACAGCTACACATAAATCACTTAGAGCTGTTAGCTGTCTTCCTAGCACTCAAAGCTTTTCAGCCTCTTCTCACTCAGAAGAATGTCCTGATAAAAACAGACAACATGACCACTATGTATTACCTTAACAAGCAAGGAGGGACACATTCGTCCCAACTCTCCCTCCTAGCTCAAAAAATGTGGAAATGGGCAATACACAACCAAATTCACCTCGTAGCACAATACATTCCAGGGATACACAACCAACTCGCAGATGTTCTCAGCAGAAATCATCAACAAACACATGAGTGGGAGATTCAACCTCAAGTACTTCAATGATACTTTCAACAGTGGGAAACATCAAACATAGATCTGTTCGCCACAAGCGAAAATGCAAAATGCCAAAACTTCGCATCCAGACACCCACATCCCCTATCGTAGGGCAATGCTCTATGGATCAATTGGTCAGGGATATTTGCTTACGCTTTTCCTCCTCTCCGCCTCATTCCATTTTTGGTCAGCAAACTGCATCAAAACAAACTAAAACTCATACATATAGCACCAACGTGGGCACGTCAACCATGGTACACCACATTGCTAGACCTGTTTGTAGTAGCACACATCAAACTCCCAAACAGACCAGACCTGTTGACACAAAACAAACAACATATCAGACACCCCAATCCAGCAATGCTCAATCTGGCTCCTGAAATCTTAGAGTTTGGATATCTAAATCTTCCACCAGAATGTATGGAAGTGATTAAACAGGCAAGAAAACCTGCCACCAAGTAGTTTTATGCTAACAAATGGAAAAGATTTGTTTTCTACTGTCAAGCAAAACACATAACACCCTTAGATGCAACCATACAAGACATTGTAAGTTACTTACTCAACCTACAAAAAGCAAATTTTGCTTTTTCATCCATCAAGATACATCTCACAGCAATTTCTGCTTATTTGCAAAATAAACAAACCAAATCTCTATTTAGAGTGCCAGTCATCAAAGCTTTCATGGAGGGTCTAAAACGAATCATACCTCCAAGAACACCACCAGTACCCTCATGGAATCTTAACATTGTACTCACACGACTCAATGGTCCACCCTTTGAACCCATGCACTCATGTCAGATTCAATTCCTAACTTGGAAAGTAGCATTTCTAGTGGCAATCACTTCATTACGGAGAGTTAGTGAAATACAAGCATTCACTATTGAACAACCCTTTATACAAGTACACAAACATAAGGTTGTATTTCGCACCAACCCTACATTTCTACCAAAATTAATCTCAGTTTCATTTAAATCAAACAGTGGAACTTCCAGTCTTCTTCCCACAGCCAGACTCAGTGGCAGAAAGAGCACTACATACATTCGAAATTAAGAGAGCTTTAATGTATTACATTGACAGAACAAAATCATTTAGGAAAACTAAACAGTTGTTCGTCGCATTCCAATAAACCCATACTGGTAATCCTATATCAAAACAGGCATAGCCAGATGGATAGTGAAATGTATCCAAATCTGCTACCTAAAGGCTAAAAGACAGCTGTTAATTACACCAAAACTAGAAAAAAGAAGCAACAATGGCATTTCTAGGAAATATACCAATGACAGAAATCTGCAAAGCAGCCACTTTGTCAAAACCTCATACATTTACCAAGCATTACTGTGTAGATGTGTTAGCAACACAACAGGCCACAGTAGGACAGGCTGTACTAAGAACACTATTTCAAACAACTTCAACTCCTACAGGCTGACCACCGCTTAGGGAAGGAGAACTGCTTTGTAGTCTATGCATAGCATGTGTATCTGCAGCTACACATGCCATCGAATGGAAAATGTCACTTACCCAGGGTACACCTGTTCATGGCATGTTCCGCTGCAGATTCACATGCGCCCTTCCTCCTCCCTGGAAGCCTGTAGCTGTTCAAGTTACATTTAAAATGTGTACATATGTATATACATCTTTATTCCATTGCAGGGACATCTCTTTCTTTACACTATCACTCCTACCTTACCCTTTGCGGGGAAAACAATCTAAGATGGAGTCGATGCCCATGCGCAATGGAGCCGAAAAGGAGGAGTCCCTTGGTCCTGTGACTCAAAAAGACTTCTTCGAAGAAAAACAACTTGTAACACTCCGAGCCCAACACTAGTTGGCAGGACCTGTGCATAGCATGTGAATCTGCAGCGGAACATGCCACGAACAGATGTACACTGGGTAAGTGACATTTTCCATATATATATATATATATATATATATATATATATATATATGTGTGTGTGTTCGATGGCAGGTGTAGCTGCAGATACACATGCTATGCATGTTTCCGCCATCTAGTGTTTTTATTTTTATATATATATATATATATATATATATCATTTTTTTTTTTTTTTTTTATGTTATGTGCTGACCCCAGCAGGCCCCCATACTAGTCATTTTAGCCAATCGTATGTCACATTGTGACCCACTATGAATCAGTATTTTGAGAACGAACCCAATAATATATAGGTTGATTCTCAAAATATGAATGGATTCGTTAGAAGTCAGTGCGTGGATTGCAACCACTTCTAGCAAAGCCTTTTTGTACATTCCATTGAAGGAATCACAAATTGTGAATCGTTATTTGCCACAATTTGATTCCTTAAATGGGGTCTTTGTACATGAGAGCCTTAGTGACTGTATCTGCAGAGGAAGATTGTTCAAGTTTAACTTTGGTGACAAAGGGCCTCCCTTGTAATTGCTCTACAAAGCTGTTCAGGTAGCTGCATATCTTTGCCCAGCATGAAGATGCAATGCTTGGATTACGTGGCTGTTCTGCCAAAGATTACCTCACTCAGGCTACCACATTGTACCCCACCATTCATGAGGAAATAGTCTTGCCTTCTCAGTGAACTACTAGATGAAAAACCTGGAATGTTGTAGACCTGCTCATAGATGTTGATACAAAAGCATTCATAGACTAAAACATAAGTCATACTGCCTGTGACATATTCCTGATAGGGTCAACTAGTTTTTGCCGATTTTAAGTTTTTCAGCTTAATGCTGGGCAAGAGGTACAATGGCCCGCAACTTCAGTTTTGGCTACACAAGGGCCTAAATGAGGCCAAACTAGAAATCAATAAAAGGAAAAAATCTCTGTGGTTACTGGAAATCAGAGTTAGGTCACAATATCAATCTGCCAATAATGTTACTAGGAAATGAAGACTTAGTGAAGATACAGTGTTATACATATGCACTGAATCTAATGTGTGAGGAACATCCATGTTTAGACATCTCTGTATATTGTTTTCACTGTGACTTAAGCATTATTCACTTCATCTTTTATATTTTTCAGGTCTTGGTATTTCCAGCAGTACAGTAAAAAAGTAAGTATTAAATATGTATGATATGGAGATCTCAGAAGTAAACCACCAATTTTATGTACTTTAATAAACTTACAGCAACTGTTGCTATGGAATAGTTCAGATTAAGTGGCAGCATGGGTTAAAGTCCTCCCATTTGTATAATCCATTTGGCATAATGGATCAGTGGTCATGGAGTTTAAGATACATTCCCCATTTCTTAATATGGTACATTTGTTGAAGCTGGCAAAGCCCAGCAATCATTTATATGGAGCCGTGGCATAAAAAATGTCAAATTCGATCATTGATGCAGCTTTTCCTATATCCTGAAGATCGCTACATGTGTTCATCAGCAATAATACCAGAGTATTTTGTTACATAGCCTTTTAGTAAATCTGTGTTAATAGGCATTGGATTTTCTAATTTTCTGAGCAAATGGCTAAAATAATAGTCTTAGTGTATGAGAGCTTTTTCAGGAATCCTGGGGCAGTCAGGGTTACTGGACCAAAATAAGATAATTCAGAGAAGTTTACTACTGGTGTCCTGGTACTTAGTCCTACTGTTGGACCGAAAGTTGGTCTGCAAGTACACGCCTTTACCACTTGCCTCTCTGGATAGCTGGGACGAGCAGTTGAAGACTTACTCAAGGAAGTGGTGTGGGGTTAGAGACTCAGAACTCAGTCAGCAAATAATTATCCAATACCACTTAGAGACCTCTTTTTTGAGGTGCTGCATAGCTCTTGCTTGCTCAAAGAATTCCTCCTCAGCTGAGCAGCTCGCCTCTGACAGCTTTTAAGATGAACACCAAGAACATAGAAGGAGTATTTCAATTTAAAAACTTCCGTCTTCTGAAGGTCAGAGAACTGTTGCCATGTAATGGGAATATCACCATTCTCTCCAAGTAAAACAGTTAACACACTCAAGGGGGTAGCCAAGCTTATTTTTAAGCTAATCTGGAGTCCCATGGGAGTCCCAGATCAGTGCAGGGTCTGTGTACTAACGTATCTCAGAAATGTTCCTCCAATATACCTATACCTTCAGAGCAGCTAAGTGTACCTCCAGTCTGACTTGTTTGAAAAACTTTGGGTTCTCCAAACTTTTAAAAAAAACAACAAAAAAAAACTTATCTGGTCCTGTATGCTGTAACATGGATCTGTACAGTTGGCTCACGTAAAAATCATCTGGTTCTCTGACTAGCAGCTGGAAATTCTTGAACTGAAAAGCATAACAATAAGCTTGGAAATCTGGAAGGGACAGCCCTTCTTGCTTCAACGTCCTCTGTAGTTATTTCCAGGAGATCCTAGCTCATTTAGATGCCCATATAAAACTGCTAACCCTCCCTTAGAGTTTCTGTATGAAGGTTTTGGAAAAGAAGAGTGGTACAGTATTAAACAGAAAGGTCACCTAGGAGAGAACCAAAACCTTGATGATACTTACCCTCCTGTGAATACCAAGTGGTAAGTTTTCCCACTTTCTAAGGAGGGCATCTATATCACAACGTACCTTAGATAGATTTACACCTGTTGTTTGCTCTAGATTCTGAGTTACCATGACCTCTAGATATCTAATTTGTTTCTAACCAGAAACTCCAGCTTCTCATTAGCCCCTTTAATAATCTCTGTTGTCCCTTTGATTTAAAACCCTTGCATATTCCCTAAATATTCAACATGCTCCTCAAACCTAGAGACAGACAACTCTGGATTTGATGTATACAGGACTATATCGCCAGCATATTGTGCTTTTTTGGTAAAAATAAAAATTTAAAAAAAGCCCTGCAGCTTCAAAAGGGAGCAGAGTCTTATCTAGGCAGATTATCTGTGCAAAAGATTCAATATATAGGTTAAAAAGACTATGCAAAAGGAGGGCACCCTTGCCTGGTGCCCCTGTATATCTGGAAAGGTACTGTGAGTTCACCATTGACCAAAATGTTAGTTACCGGCTCCTTATAGCGAGTTTGTATAGACTTGATAACATTGCTGCTAAAGCCATTATGCTGCAATACCTCCCCCAAGCAGACCGAGTTGACCCTGGCAAATGCTTTAGCAGCATCAACTGTTGTGATTGGGTTAGTTCATGTAGCTGCCTGCTAGATACAAATCCCTTTTGATCCAGATAAATTATAGTTTGGAGAGTAATAGTTAGCTTCTTATCCAGAATTCCTGCTAAGATTTTGTAACCGCAGTTCAACAAAGACAGAGGCTTATAAGAAATTGTCAGCCTAGCAACTTTTCCTGGCTTAAGAATCATGACCACTGTCGCTTTGTATCAGGAAGGTGAAATTCAGCTGCCATCTGACTCTCATTAAAGAAGGATCTCCAGAAAGGGGATAAGAGATATAGGGCCAGATGTACGAAAAAACCAAATTGCGATTTGCAATTTGCGAGTCTCTGCGACTCGCAAATTGCAAGTCACAATTTGGGATGCAGAAAGGTGTCTCAGACACCTTCTGCAAGTCGCTATGGGGTCGCAAAGACCCACCTCATTAATATTAATGAGGTGGGTCGCAAATTGCAGCCCCATAGCGACTATGGGCACTCGCTAACATGGAGGCCTGCTGACGTCAGCAAGCCTCCATGTTAGCGACCTGCTGCTCAATAAAGTAGTTTTTTTTTTTTTTTTAAATGTAGCCCGTTTTCCCTAAGGGAAAACGAGCTGCATTTAAAAAAAATCCGAAACCTTTTGTTTCGGTTTTTTCAGAGCAGGGAGTGGTCCCTTGGACCACTCCCTGCCCTGAAAAACTATTTTTGGGTGCAATCACAAACTGGAAGGGGTCCCATGGGGGCCTCTTCCAATTTGCGATTGTGTTACCATCCACTTGAAGTGGATGGTAACTGCGATGCCATTTGCGACCGCATATGCGGTCGCAAATAGTATTGCATACCATTGCGAGTCGCAAATAGGAAGGGAACACCCCTTCCTATTTGCGAGTCGCACATGCATATTGCGAGTCGGTAACGACTCGCAATATGCATTTGTGCATTGCAAACCCACGTTTGCGAGTCGCAAACGGCGATTTTCGCCGTTTGCGACTCGCAAAAGGGTTGCTACATCTGGCCCATAGGCCCGTATTTATACTTTTTGACGCTAAACTGCGCTAACGCAGTTTAGCGTCAAAAAAATTAGCGCCATCTAACGCCATTCTGAAGCGCCATGCGGGAGCCGTATTTATAGAATGGCGTTAGCCGGCGTTAGCCGACCAGCGCTGCCTGGTGTGCGTGAAAAAAAACCACGTACACCAGGCAGCGCCGGCGTAGGGGAAAATGGCGTATGGGCGTCTCAAAATGGGGCAAGTCAGGTTGAGTCAAAAAAATCGCCTTAACCCGATTTGCGCCATTTTTTTACGACGCCCATCCCCCATTAACATGACTCCTGTCTTAGCAAAGACAGGAGTCATGCCCCCTTGCCCAATGGCCATGCCCAGGGGACCTCTGTCCCCTGGGCATGGTCATTGGGCATAGTGGCATGTAGGGGGGCACAAATCAGGCCCCCCTATGCCACAATTTTTTTTTTAAAAAAATACTTACCGGAACTTACCTTAATGTCCCTGGGGTGGGTCCCTCCATCATTGGGTGTCCTCCTGGGGTGGGCAAGGGTGGCAGGGGGTGTCCCTGGGGGCAGGGGAGGGCACCTCTGGGCTCATTCTGAGCCCACAGGTCCCTTAACGCCTGCCCTGACCCAGACATTAAATTCAGGTGCAAATGCAGGGTTTTTTGCCCCGCCCACTCCCGGGCGTCATTTTTGCCCGGGAGTATAAATACCACGCACATGCCTGGGAGTCATTTTTTTAGACGGGAACGCCTACCTTGCATCTCATTAACGCAAGGAAGGTGTTCACGCCAAAAAATGACGCTAACTCCATGAACTTTGGCGCTAGACGCGTCTAACGCCAAAGTATAAATATGGAGTTAGTTTTGCGTCTAATTTGCGTCAAAAAAAACGACGCAAATTCGGCGCAAACGGAGTATAAATACGCCCCATAGTACTTGTTTATAAAATTCAGCTGGATCCCATGTGGGCCTGTCACTTTCCTACATCCGAGTCTCCCGACCTGCTCCCTGAGCTCTCCCTCTGTGACACCTCCTTAGAGGTCTGAGATCTGCTTTCCTATAAGGCGCAGAAGATTCTTATCCCTTGGCCAATCTTTGATAACTGAGGGGTCTGGGTCCACTCATCCCTATACCACCCACTGAGATTAAAAATCATCTCTGCTTTTATCTCCTCTACGAAGTTCAGAGCCCCCCATGTCCTTGGCTCGACAAGAGACTCTGTAACATTCTAGCCATGACCAATTCTCTCCTTCCAGGCTAATAATGCACCACTGTTCTCCCAATACTCAGTTTTGAAGCCTGCTGGCCTCCCATTTTGCTTGTATCCTATTTTCCACAAGAATCTTGATTTCCCTCTGGAGATGTTCAAACTTAGGGGCATATTTATACTCTGTTTGCGCCGAATGTGCGTCAATATTTTTGACGCACAATCAGTGCAAACCCTGCCCCATATTTATACTTTGACGTCCGACCCCGCGGGCGTCAAAGATCCACCATGTGCGCCATTTTTTGGAAGGGGGAACCAGCCTTGCGTTAATTATATGCAAGGTAGGCGTTCCCTTCCAAAAAATGACTTTAAGGCCTGTGCCCCATATTTATACTCTGACGTCATTTTGACGCACAGGAGGGGGCAGGCCTTAAAAAACGGCGCACAGCCTGATGGGCGCCGTTTTTTAACGCCTGGGTCAGGGCAGGCGTTAAGGGACCTGTGGGCTCAGAAGGAGCCCAGAGGTGCCCTCCCATGCCCCCAGGGACACCCCCTGCCACCCTTGCCCACCCCAGGAGGACACCCAAGGATGGAGGGACCCATCCCAGGGAAGTTGAGGTAAGTTGGGGTAAGTATTTTTTTTTGTTTTTTTTTGTGGCATAGGGGGACCTGATTTGGGCCCCCCTACATGCCACTATGCCCAATGGCCATGCCCAGGGGACATAAGTCCCCTGGGCATGGCCATTGGGCAAGGGGGCATGACTCCTGTCTTTGCTAAGACAGGAGTCATGTCAATGGAGGTTGGGCGTAAAAAAAAATGGCGCAAATCGGGTTGAGGCCTGAATTTTGCCTCAGACCTGACTTGCCTCATTTTTTGGCGCACAACCCCCATTTTCCCATACGCTGGCGCTGCCTGGTGTGAGTCATTTTTTTTACGCACACCAGTCCGCAGCGCTGGCTAACTTCATTCAATAAATAAGGCGCCTGCATGGCGCGTTGGAATGGCGTTAGCCGGCGGTAAAACTTTTGACGCACAACTGCGTTGGCGCAGTTGTGCGGCAAAAAGTATAAATATGCGCCACAGTCTTCAAAAGAGAGTTTGTGTTAGGTACCTGCCTCGCCTCAGAGTGTAGCTCCCTCTCCTTCTGGGCGATTCTTGCCATCAGATTGCTCTGATAGTTAAAATGTTTGGTATTCTGGACATGCAATATTTTCAAGATGCATCTTTTGATATAGGCAGCTCTAGTAGTGCCCATATTATACATTAAAAGATCACTTGTTAACCCTCTTAGTTCCTCAACAACTCCCTCATCTTGGTAGAGGTTCCCTTCTAAGGGTCCACCTTTGAGGAGATTTTGAGATTAGTAGATTCAGAGCAAGCAACACTGCTGAATGGTCGGAAATTGTTGCTGGGACATGCATTACTGACTGAACTTAGTGGATGTGCGACCGATCCAAGCGGAAGAAATCAATGCACGAGAGAGCTGACCATATTTTTTTTTACTATAAAAAGTATAGCTTCTCTGATTTCCCCACCCGTTATGCCAGATATATAATAAACTTAAATCTAACATAGTAACGTTTCTTCTTTTCCTAACAGTGACCATAGTCGAAAGGGCTAACCTATACATTCTATCACATTCATTGTTAAGGATAACACTAAAATACCCACCCACAAGGCAAGGAAAAGGACAGTCTACCAATTGCATTTGCAGGTGACCTAGATAGAGAAGTTCTTTGCAGTTTTATCCATAGTATCCTGCACAGGTGAACTCAGTGGAGCCAACGCACAGTACTATTAGACATCTCCCCGAGTTATATGTTTTAGACCTTACCACCCTTATACCAGAATTCTTCCTTATAACTATGGAAACTCCCTTTGTGCTTCCCATCTGCTCCGAACAAATAACCCCCTGAATCCAGAAACAACTCATCATGGCTGATTTACAGTTTCACTTTTCTAAATGCGTCTCCTGCAAAATGATGATCTAGACTTTTAAAAATTCAAAAACCATCCCTGTCTTCCCCATGTTTACAAGAGGGGTGACCCCTAACATTTCCTAAGAAACCAATAAGTGCCCCAATGAGAAACCCCAGTTCCCGCAACCCCTGTGCACCCACCCGAGGAACCTTCCCAAAACTATGTGGTGCCATCTTAGTGCCTTCATGCCCCAGAATGATTTCTAGTACCAACTAACCGTTCCCATAACATCCACTAAGAAAGGTAAATAAGTACCTGTGCAAAAGGAGAAAAGAAAAACAAAGAGAAAGAAAAGAATGTGAAAAGAAGAGAAAAGAAAATTACCCAGTCACCCACCAAACATTGACACACTCGACAAATTTGGCATCAAATCCTGGCCTATCTATCATTAAGGCTCCTAGAGGCTGACCACTTTTTGTGAATTAAATCCTCACTTTCCTCTTTCCTTTGGAGATTGTACATCTCATTTCTCCATATCACTTTCAAAATAGCTGGAAACCTGAACTGTATTGTAGCCCCCAGGTCTCTAAGCACTCACATGTCCCTGCCTCCTAATTTCCACTGACATTATGCTGTGATTCTGCCTATCCCCGACCTAACCTGATATGATAAGGAATCATGGATCCGAGGCCCTGCGGTAATGCAATAGCGAGAGTTAGCTCTTGACAGCATACAACTGAAAATTAACCCATAACCTTACGATTAGGATTTTGCTTAAAGAGATCCCTATGAATTTGCTGAATTTCTCCCTCTAGGTTGATATCTGGTCTGTCTTTTGAAATTCCTTCTCTCAAAAGCCTAATACAGAACCTCTTCAAGTCTGTCCTTTCTGCGTCCTCTCAGACATCTAGGATCTCAAGTTTTACCTTCTGGAGTGAATTTCTGATCTTTCATATCTTTACTCAGTTATCAGTTCTGGCATATCAGTTCTGCATTGTTTTGAGTTTTTTGTTAACCCTTAGGTTGCCTGTTCCACCTGTTCTTCTAAGCATTGTGTATATATAAGGTTAGGTCATCATGTTTGGCCCATAGAGCCTGACAAGTCCCTTCAGTCTCTATCTGATTCCATTCGGACACCTCAACGTTTTGCATGATCTCTTGTTTGAAACCTATAAAAAAACTGCTCACCTGCATGGTGTCATTTTCTGGAGGCTTGTTGATACCTTATTTTGTGTCACATCCAGTTTCTCAAGATTCTGAGATTACTAGGGTGCAGAAGTAATAGCTGTTGTGGTAGCAGAACCACCAATATAACTCAAACTAGTCTCTTGATCTAGTACCTGAACTCTATTATTCACAGGAATAGTATTCAGAACCGAGTTGGAATATAGTTGGGCCTCAGTATCCTCCTTGGCTGTACAAGAAACCTTAGAAGTTGTGAGCCCCTCCTGCTGTGTAGAACTTTTACCCTTTTTCTCCATGATTCTAAAAAAAAGAATTTGGGGAAAGGGTAGTCCTGTTCTAAGGAACTTTAGGCCGCATTCCACGCCGTAAGTCTCGGTACTCCCCCACTTTACCTGGATTGCATTTTTGCGATATCCCAATTCAGTCTCCTCCTCCAACTAGGCTTAGACACAACTAGGGGATCACACTGCAAGTTTTCTGGTGTTATCTGCCAATTAGACCAGAGTGTGTACCCATTGATAGATGCTCCTGAAGGGGCAGAAACCTGCTTCTTTTTGTCTGCAATGACAGGATTAGGCAAGATATTAGAAACCACAGCCTCTGTTGCTGGTGGAATTTTACAGAGGCCCCTTATATCCTCCTTCCCACTCACTGAGAGTCTTGACTGTGCAAACCCTTTTGAATGTAGATCAGTTTTTTGCACCTGACCGAAAAATGAAGGCCGCTGGGAATGAGCATGATCCATCATTCGCTTTGACAGGCTGGTGGGCACAATCACCACACTCCTGGTTTCTCATCCATATCGGCGTGATAGACCACAATATGCCTTGCACAAGCTGGTGCTGTCTCTGCCGCTATACTGCCCCGCCCCGCAACAAGCTTGACAGGCTCTTCTGCGTCTCACAGAAGCTTCATTCCTACACAGAAGCAGATAATACAGCTCCAACATTTTTGCCCCAAGGAGTGTGCACATGCGATGGGTGTGGAGGGGCATCGGGGTTCACCAGTACCTTCCCTCTGGTCGGTATTCATCTTAAGGAATACCGCCACACTAGAACTGGACGCTAAATTAAGTTCAATGTTGAAGTCATTGTGGAGCGCCGTGCGGCCGGTGTCTTCCCTGCCTCCATGTTCCTCCTCATCCGTCTAGTGCCTTCCATTGTTTCTGTCTAATGGTGTACCCCTGGATAACCCACCAAGCAAGGATAACTGTCTCTCTCACTGCAGTTGGGTTGCCGTGCTTGGGGTCCTAGTAGTCTTGCTGCTACAGCTCTTCCTCAGGCCAAGTCACCACATCTTACCCAAGCAAGCTAGGTTGCAGTTGTGGTATTCAAATGTGGACAGTGGCTGACTTAACTTGGCACCTGTCTGCTTGTTGCCATTTGATGTTTGGAAAATAAACTTGCTCCGGTGAGTTCCCTGACTCCCTCTGATTAAGGAGGTTGATGTCACTGCAAGGGCTGAAGATACTTACAGGGCCTCAACCCTCACTCTCAGATCAGCAGTGCCGATCTCCTCCATGTGGCAGCATCCATCTGTCCCACCTACACTCCTTAGTCCATCTCCTTCAAAGCAGTGTCTTCCTCTTACAAAGTCAGTTCCAGTTTCCATCTCAGCAGTTGACCACTTCTTTCCCCAGAAGTGGGGTCCTGGCCACCCCTACCGGTAGAGTGGTTGATATCCCATGTTACTCATTCTAAACCTCGTCCAGGGGAGTTGTGAGCTTCACCAAAACCCTGGTGCTCTAGGGATTCACTTGGTCTTCATTGGGAGCCTAGGCTTCTGGTCCGTAAATCTTGGACACTAACATGAAGTTTCAGACAAATGTTTATACCCAAGTTGCAGGCAGACTTTATGTATTCCCTTAGTTTTGATCCACGACTAGTTTTGGTAGTTCTGCACTTTTGCTATTTCACTGACGACTCGTCCAGGTATAGTGTTTATTCAAAGTGTGAGCATGGGAAAAAGTAAAAAGGCCTGCCCTGCTGACTAAAAGGTTAGTGCTGCCACCACAGTCAGTCCTTGTGAGGCGACAGTAGCACATTCTGGTCTGAGTCTCACTCCATGTTGGAAAAAAAAAAAACAATGCCTCCCAGCATGATCATGGTTGTCATTTTTGCTGATGTAGGGTCAAAAATACTAAAGCTTGCTAGGTGTAACTTGAGGCTGTGGTGCACAGTGTGGCAGCTGTGCAGGGGACCTGTCTCTCTTCCAAGAAAGTACATGTGCAGTGGGATTCTGTTTTTGATGTAAAATAAGATGACTAATGCACAAAGTTAGTTTTCTGTACTAGGGGTGTGTCCTCGTCCACATTCCCCTTCCTACTGCCGTATCTTGCAACATGTGTTCTGGTTCCACTGGCCTGTTTCTGTTTTCTCAAGCCCATGCTAGATTTACTTCACTTTTGCCTTCTATCGGCAAAGCAGACATGCCTCCTTCTACCCCTGGGCTTCTTCAGGTTTCCTTTCTGTTCCTTTTTCCCAAAATAGAAAGGAGACTTTTGAACCCCAATTCTTTGCAGAAAGGGTTAAGTATTTTAGCTCCGCCATTGGAAGACTGTTCATCCTTTCTTCAGGCCCAAGTAGCTTTATTGGTATTTATCAGCTTTTTTTCTTTTTCTTTGTTGCCATTTTTTTTTTTCATGAATATTTTGGCTTCACTTATCAAATTTACATATAGCTGTTGAGCATTTCTACCTTGAAAAAACCTAATGTTCTGTTAAATGAAATAATTGCCTAAAAATTCTGCTGCATGTTATCTTGCTAATGTTCGCCAGACACAAATTACTTTAACATAATTTAGGAGACAAAAAGAAATACTCCGCATCAACCATCACACT
Organism: Pleurodeles waltl; assembly: GCF_031143425.1. NCBI lineage: Eukaryota > Metazoa > Chordata > Amphibia > Caudata > Salamandridae > Pleurodeles > Pleurodeles waltl. The sequence goes on along the minus strand of NC_090436.1, from coordinate 450,118,321 downwards.
AATGTCCCCTAGTTGTAAGCATGTCTGTAGGCTTACAGTACACTTTACATTTCAGTATTTTAAAACTTGCACCAAGAGGCTGATTGTCAGATTATAATTATGTGGTTTTAATTGGTTTTATTTTTGTAAAGATTAATAACTGAAGTCATGTAACCTTTCAGGGGTTCAGAACCCAGCAATTATGCTCACAGCAATGCTCTATACACTCAGGCAATGTTTTTTACTGGTTTGACAGTAGACTGGAATAGGTACATCATCCAACCCTTTGGAGATCAGAAAAGGGAAGCGGAGGGAATGTGTGTTTACACATAGATATATGTTTAGTAAAAAGAAGGATCAAAGATTATGGTTAGCTTTATCCATAGCACTTGAAATATATAACCTTTATTGTTAGGATCGTAGTTCATAACTTTCGCAACAGCAATGCAAACTTTAACTCTCACAAACACACACATTTTAGTGGCTTTAGAGTGCACAGAGAAATCCACCTTAGCTTGGGAGAGTTCATGCCAAGGACAGATCACTAATTTGTCCACAAGAGAGAAAGGCATTTAGTGGGGACCAAAGTAGAAAAGGGAGGAATTAAGGATGGGATGGGGACTACAGCTCTCCCTATTGTCCATTCTACAAGCGGAAACACTCCCTGTATGATTGCAAAGTCATCTCTCGCCTTGGGTAGCTGTGCTCCACTTTCTTTCTAACACCCCATGTCCTGAACTGAAGTCATACTTTATATCAAGGCCAACCAGAAGATCAAACGCAAAATGTATTCTGCAGCCCTTTATCTCCCCCTCAGGCCCAGAACACAACAGAGGTGGGGAAGTCAGGAAGAAGGAACTTGTGTCCCAGTCAGGCAAGCTGATTCACTGGAGCATTCCTCTACATTCCATGTCACCTCCTTGCAGCTAATCATAGAAAAGAGTGCATGCAAGTGGAGGAGGTTGGAGTTAGCACAACTCAACACACTGGATAGAACCGTTATCATCGAAAGGTAGACCATCCACAGAGTCACTGTGGGATTCTAAGATATATGTTGAAGTCTGCACAGAGCTCAGTCTTCAAGAAGGTCTTAGGAAGAAAGGGAATATAACTATGCAGATAATGCAAACCTTAATCCCAGGAGTAGCAGTTATAGTTCCTGTGAAGCATAGCACGAAGTCAACAATTAGTGGTTACAGGTCAGGTTTACCCACCCAAGCCTTTTTATCTGGCCCTTGAACTACAATTAAAGAGGCAGCAAAACCAGAAATATACAGAAGAGGTAACTTGTAACTATCAGAAAATACTTACCAAGTTTAGTGACTTACCACAAGCCACTGAAGAAGATCATAGGCACTTGTGGGACTAGGGCTGGAGGTGGAGGACTAGTGGAACTAGTAAGCATGTTTGGGCATAACCCCAGGTTCTGAATTGCTAGTAATAATAATAGAACAGAGATGATTTTTTGGGAGCCTCTACAAGAAATGTCATGGCTAGTAAGAATCTTGGATGAAAAAAGTAAGATGCTGCAAATGGCCAACCCAGATTTGACTCTTCCAAACACCAACAGCATTGTAAATGACCAACCCAACCTCGACCCTTTCAAATACCAACAGCATTGCTGTGCGTCAATTAGCAAAATCAACACTGTCCTATCTGCACAGCATCACAGAAAAACCTTTTCAATCGTCATTAATGGTCGGGGAACCCAAACATAATTAAAGTAGATCCCAAGCAAGGAGAGCAATGCTATAAGGAAATGAGGGTAGCTTTTAACTGCCGTATGGAAAAATATCAGTGTCAAGGTGGAAGAGGCCTGGTAGTGGTGCCCCAACCTCCAGATAGACCACAATAATTTATCTTCAAGCCATAAACTGAAATGCCACCACCCATGGAGAATAGGATGCTTTCCCTGCTGTGGTGTAGTAAAGTTTCCATGGGCACTAATGCAAGCAAGGAAAATAAGACCCTCTAAGTAGTACAGCCATCATTAATTAGAGTTCATAGGGCCTCTCACAACTCTGGTGATACTGCACAAGCTTCACCGTTGATAAGTACGTTCCTGGTTCTTTGGTGAAGAAACATGATCATCATAAAAGTCCTCAAAACCACAAAGAGTGCTGAGGAATGCCTCATTAAACAAGAGTCTCTCATGGTGTGCGGAATATAGTAGGCTACAGTCATGTGTGAGAGTAGGACCATGAACATGTCACACAGTTGAATATTTCAGAATGTACCCAAGACACAGACTGCATCATTGTAAGGTGTGGACAAAGTAACTTGTAAATGTCTCTAAAGAAGAGCCAAAGTCCAATGCCTATTATACTTACTTTATTTTCAAATAATAATTGCCGTTGCCCAAATCTCAAATCAGAAGCCAGAAGTTGCTATGAAATGTCACTGTGCTGAACACCAAGGCTGCCTAGTCCTGATACCACTTCAGGCTTCTTTAATCCATTTACAGACACTGCCTGCCCCTTTACCTCACTCTTCCAAGTTCATGCTTTCTCCGTTGGTGGCATTTTTCCATGATTCTCTTCCACGTTTGTGTTTTTTCCCCTCACTTGCTCTCTGTAAAAGTGTGATGAAGAAAAATAAGTGCTGGTCCCCAAAGATGAGCTCCAGGGCAAAAAAACTGAGTGGCCCTTAGCAGCAACCACCTGCTCAAATTAAACATTCCTGAAGCCAGCCCTGAACCTTTGATCTAACATGGTCTTTCCACATAATATTGAAAATACTATGCAGTTTTCGAAAGAATACAGCCCCTATCTCAATGCACCCTTGTACAGCAAGATCAATTACAATATTTTTCATTAGACAATACTGGTCCCAGACTTAATAGCTTACTTGTGGTGTGACTTTCAGACTATGCACAATCGGATGAACAATTCGTTTTTCTTCTCTCTTCTTTGTTGCTCAATTTTGAGATTGTTTCTGTGGCTGATTTCTAATCACTTTAACATTAAATACTCAACAGTGTACGTTTTATTGCTTTTACATTTATAAGCTTTGTAGGTACGCTGGCAATAAAATATACATGTATTTTTGTTTTCACCATATGTAATATATTTCATTGCACTAAAGGCCAGTTGTTCAAAGGAGTAAAATACAAATTGGAAATGAAGAAATTTGGACAGCTACATTTTCTCTAATAAATTGTCCACTTTATATCCAAAGTGGAATTGAAGCATAAAAAAATATAAGTGGCTATGACAATAATATTACAAGTACCGTTTGGTTTCAGGTGTGTAAGACATTTTTATAGCATAGTAAAATGGACTAGTCCTAAAGACTTTCAAAAATGCTGAAGGACGCCTTCCATAGAAGTCTTGTCAGATGGGATCCTCCGAGGCAAACCATTGATTTCCTTAAAGTATGATTGTCCCATCTTCCAAAGGCTTTGTTCGAGCTCAGGACCTGTACTCGAAGTGCAATATTAAAGAAGAATAAGAAATAGATTCCATATTTTAAAATCCAAAGCAAGCTCCTAATGAATACATGTGTATTTTAGATCAGGAAAATTAGGAACAATTGCCTAAGAAAGCAGTTGAAAAATTGCTTTAACAGATTTGTTTATACATCAGAGCTGCCAGATGTTACTCTAGCAGGCAAGAGGAATCAGTGAAAAAGTAAAGCAAGTTTTAGTTTTACTATGCCTCTTTAATGAGGTACTGGGAGAAAGGTTAAGCTGAGCTAAAAGTGCAAGTGGTCAAATATGGCTAGGGGAGATTTGACCCAGTTAAATAGTTTACCTTCAAACTAAAAATCTTTGTGTGCTCGGTTTTCTAGGACAATTCATATCAATTCAGTATCTGACAAGGACTCTAGGAGGCTACTCAGTTTGCTCCAGGGGTTGTGGTGAATTGGTTGAAAAAGATGCACAAATCCAATGTGTCTTTTGAAGATTCCTGGTGGATAATGTTGGTAAAGAGTAAGTTAGATGCTTCCGACGGATACACAGATTCAGTTATTTTGTGCATTTTTCATAGAACTCAAATCTCTCTAGTAGAAAATGGTCACATGTGGAAGCTATTATAGAAAAAAGTTGTTCCAAAGGTGATTGTTTAAACAGAGGTGAACAAATACAAGTATTGGTAGAACACAAATTACTTCTCAAAGTGACAAAAGGAATGTATAAAAAAGACACCAAATTTAATTATTAGATTAATCATATTCAAAGCTCTACATATGACAATTTCTGCCAATCTTAAAGGTGCTGCAGGTGATGGCGCAGAGCAAAAGTAATCAGTTGATACATTGTGAATGATATGTATCAGTGCACAGCACACAAATGTCATCAACCAGCAGGATATAGATTGCGTATCCAAGAATAAAATCACGTGATTCCACAAAACTTGAAGGTCCTTCCAATAGATGAATAAGGGTTTGATGTAAAGTCAGTGCTTCGACCCTGCATTGTGAGATTAAAAGGGTCTCTTCTTCAGGACAAATGTAGATACCTAGCTACTAGAACATGTATTTTTGAACACCAAACATCCCAGGACCCCGGTCATTTACACATTGCCCAAGATACATAATGCCTTGACTCATTCGCCTGGGCGTCCCATCATATGAGGATGTGGTTCTCTGCTGGAACCTCTTTGTCAAACCCTTTGTTCCATTGGCATGTTCATACACACATGATAGTATGCATCTCATCCAATAGATAGAGGGCCTACCATTTGATCATGCTAATTGACTTTTGGTCGCTCTAGACATTCAGGCACTCTACACTAACATTCCACAGCAGGAGGCTTTCAAGATTATATCCAGCTTTATAGACACGAGAGCCTTCACATGCTGTCCCTACATACTTTATTGTCAAACATACAAGGCTTACCCTAACTAATAACTTTTTCCAGTTCTTGGCTACCTTCTATCTACAGAAGAAAGGTATAAGCTTGGGGGCTGGATTCACCCCTGATCTAGCTAACCTGTTCATGGACAGCTATGGACACCAAAACCTTTACAATGAAACCACTATGGAAGTGGCAGGAAACCAACAATCTTTGTCAGGCATATTCTCCCGTATGACTATCTAAAAATGCCCGACTTCCTCTTTCTGGGTGAAGGTGTATTTCTTGGCACAAGTTCATACTTTCAGTTTTTACTTTGATGCTAATCATGTCCAGGTCTTTCCTGACTAACAGTAAGAACCTTTTGTGGATACTGTCTCTGTGCTTAAATGGGAAACACTGTCACATCTTTTCCTCCACTAAAGACTTAATTATGGCAGATAGAACTTCCAAAACCAAGTCCCCCAGATCTGCCAGCCTCAGGATTACCATGACCGCCTCACTAGGACTAGCTCCCATCTAGGATTTTCCTAAGAGCATACTGTAAAAACAGCAAACAATTGAGTGAGTTCAGTCTTCATGTTGACCAGATAGGTTCCACAGAAACTCCTCCCTGTTCTTCTGCATGCCATCTGCAGGAATCTCGGACACGACTAGCAAGATTCTCAGGTGAAATTGTCCCCTCTGATTATCCATACCTCCTTGTTGAGGTGTCCAGTTTTACCAATCAAGCCTCGGCCCACCTTTTAAGTTCTCCAACTTCTTACTTGTATAATACACTGAAAACATATAGTGCTCTAGAACTAGAAGACAAACCTCTATCAATTATAAAGCTTGCTTATCTTACACATCTCTCTTCATCAAATTCTCCCATTTGGCCTTTAGAGCTAAGCATGTGGAGGCTAAAGCACTGTTGGTTTAATTTAAAGTGACATGGAAAGTGCTAGTGGATCACAGAAGTGCTCATTCTGCACTTCTGAGTGTCAGTTCACCTACCTCTTGGGATTTATCCCTCTGCATGTTTCCTGTGTTCCTTTTGGGATCTCGCTCTTCGATGCCTGCAGAACTCCACCTTTGTGCCTTGTCTCTTTTTTGTCTGCCATATCTCCAGTGTATCAAGCCAGACCAATAAGACTGACAAGCAGGCATGAGCTTACGGGACCAAGTCCTATACATCTCATCAAGCTGTACCTCGAGTCCTGCAAAGTTAGACATCTCTGCCATGACGCTGGCACACACCAGCACAATTCTGTTCCTTTACCTACAGACCCACAAACGTTCAGGCTAAAAACAGCCCTTGGGACAGTGAAAGTTATCCCACTCCACATTGCTTTGGGGAACATCCTTGCTACTCGACCCAGCACATATCGAGTCACAGTTCACTTTGGAAGGATCCCTAATGTCTCAGTGGATCAGAGTTCATTTGTAAGTTTACTACAACCAATCCTCTATTGACCAGGCAGTGCAGCCACTGCCATACCAGTGAAAAGGTCACTAGATCTAGTCCTGGATCCAGCCAGTCATGAGATGGACACACTGGTTTATGTTCCAGACCTTCACGTCTGTATTCTGTGCTCTCAGGACTATCTTGCTCACCTGGATCAGTAGAGAAATTGAATATGTATATCTGTCATCCAGAGCTCAAGATGAATGCCACCATCAGTTTTAGCTTGTTCCTGCCCTTGCATAGAGTTTGAGACAAGATTAAATCCAGCTAGTATCTTTAGGCTCTCCATGTAACTTCACGAGAAAATTGAAGTTTTAATCACTCACTCAGCAGGAGTTGATAAATATAATTAGAACATTAGAAATTGCATGGTACCCTCATTACTTTTCCTTGAGTGCTGTACAGTGATTGTTCCCAAGCTGCTGCCTGATTTCCATTATAACCTTTTAATTGAAAATCATTGGAAGCCTAGCATATTTTGAGCCTCAGGCTCTTGAGTCACCATTTATTCTGGTGTTCCTTGGAGGGGATTCCAGCACTATAGAAGAATGGAAAATCATTACATGTGTGATGAAAATATGCAAGTGATTTTAAAAATCCCTGGCAATATTGCAAGACTCCATTTTGTTTATGGGGATTCATTGTACACAACAAAAGTGAGTTTCTTCTATGTTGAACTGCAGACACACTGATGTAGGTAAGGGTTGCCAATCCATTCATTCTGATTGAATATTTAAACATTACAACAGTCCCTCAGGCTCAAACTTAGGACATATGTCTGGAATTTGAACAAAAGCACGTTAATGTAAACGTGGGACCTTCAGGGTGCTGTGGATGATTGGTCTTGATCTGTCCTAGAACTGTCAGCTGTGGTGGCTTATGCAGTCATTGGAGCCAGTATTGATTACTACATCTCTTTGTACATCTTTGGAATTGTTACATCTCCTAGAAATGATCTTAAACCAGGCAGCAAGAATAGTTATCGACACCCTAAGAGGAACATAGGATGTTTGTGTTAGTCCTCTTTGTTCAGTGCCTGACTCCTTTCAATTGCAAAAAGGTTAATGTTTTGCACTGTAAAACTTTGCAGTCTATAGAATTGGCCTAGCCCTTTGAAATTGAAAAATCCAAAGTTATTGATCTGAAATTTGTGTGTTCATCTGACAAATCTTTTCTAATAAATGTCACATTTAAAAGAATGTAGACAAGTAGAAATGTATTTTACCTATTAAACTATGGAGTAAACTAAGTACACCATGAATCCAAAGACCATTTTGGCATGCAGGAAACAAGTGAAGATTTTCCTATTCTAGATCCTTGATTCACTGGTAGGCTCTGGGGCACTTTAAAAATGATTTGGATTTTTAAATCCAGTGAGAGTACTACTATCATTCAGGTGTTTTGTGTGATGGCTGCCACGCAGAGTTTTAGAACCTTTTGGTACCTGAATGAGGTTGGGGCTGCATTGTTGCATGCAACATTAATATTAATAAAATGTTCCTTTACTGTGGATTTAGGATTTTCCTGAAGTGCACAGAATATCCAGTGATTTTCCATGAAACATTCTTTTGAATGAGGTGAAACGTGTAATGCTTTTAGGACTTTTTTGCTGAGTCAGTCATAGGTAAAGATGTAGAAGGTGCCCGTCATTTCAAGAAGGCCCTTTCTCCATAGCACTAATAAAGAGTAGATGTTTGCTGATGCTCTTCTCAGCAATTGACTCATTAGCACACACTACAGTCAGTGTACAGACTATAACAGACGCAGTCGACCGCCTTGTTAAATGTCCCACAGTGTGTCCCTCTGTGCCCAGTTACACTTGAAGCTCCTTTATCCCGTTCTCCCCTCATCATAAACAAATAACATATGTTGGCCAAAACATTTGGAAATCAGTGGGTGGAAATAGTAGAGGCCAGATAGCGAAAAATATCTGACAGTGAAAGTGAACAAGGAAGAAAAGTGTAACATCAGGAAATATGGAGATCTGTGAAAGACCACCTAGACAGCAAGCATGTCAAAGGAAGTAAGAAGGTAGATGGAAGAAGGAGAGAAGGCAGAGAATTAAAGTGAGCTAATTCCTGCAAGGTGGGGATTGAATGACAATGTTACTATGTAAAAAGATATACAATGATGTTGACAATAAGGGTTGTATTAGGGTACAATCTCATGAGCCTACGTATGTATCCTGCAAGTATGCTTTGAAGTTTTCAGTTGTTCAGTTTTAGATTAGAAGATCTGGTCCACTCTCACAAAAACCTGAGATACCATGACACATCTCTAAGGATGCATATTTTGTGTAGAATACTTAACCCCCATAATACAATTGATTTCTGTCTGAACGTTCGAACTCATTGCATGTTACCTGTAAATTCCATTGGAGGTTCCTAGTCAGATAAAATAATATTTTTGTAACGCTTCTGAACCATGGAATCTGATTTTATTTTTACGGGCTAGAATATTCTAGGCCCTTTACCTCTTTATTTTTCTTTTTGTTGTACTAAGGGAGATCTACAATGGAATGCTGGTGAAAAGAAGTTAAAAGGAGGAGCGAACTGGCAACCAAAAGTAGCACCTGCCACATGGGCTTCTGGTGCATTACCAAGTGCGCCACTGGTATAGTATTTGTATTCACAAAAATCTAAGTAGTCCTATCTCTGCATGTAAACATTGATTCTAATATTAACTCCTGTAAACAAAATGTCCTTAAAAATTAGACTATTTCAAAATACTGAATAAAAAATTAGGGCAAATGCTTTGTTCTGAAACTGAAGGCTATGGTCCAGATTCTGAAAGGTCAGGCACATGAGAGTGTAGCACTGGTGCAGATTTACAACTTTGGGGAATTGAGTAAGCTTCCCACAGGTACACCAGAAAACCTGGCACTGTCAGAGGTTTGCAGGTGCACTTCTGAAAATCTTTTCTGCATTCCATTTTCTAATGTGAAAATGTGTAAATATTTGTATGACCGTCTGCAGTTCGAGTGCAAATGCATTGCCCAACTTTTTTCCCTTCCACTTGAGCTATATTTTCCTCATGGTCTTGTACAATCCCATCAGTATTGGGAGCATATTTACTTCCAACGCTAGAAATGGATATCATGCTGCCCTTGACATGAGATAAAAACAACTTTTCCTGTGTGATACGTGATCAAAAATGGCATTTGAATGCCTACAAAAGGATATTTGTGGGTGTGCAGAAAATTACAGGGTATTCCTACCCTATTACACCCACTCTTTACAGGAGTAGATCTACTCTAATGGAAACCTCTGAGTAACAAATGTTTTTTTACAAGTGCAGGGCTACGTTTTCAGAATTGGAAAAGTGTTGTACTTATAAAAGAAAGATTTTCTTCTGTACAGGGTCTATCTTTGATATATTTCTATAAAGTATCTTAGTACGCCATGTTATATGATTTAGGAACACTTTTTAAAAAACTTTCCTCCATTTTTAGGCATTCGGAAAAAATACCTATTTGACCGGTTTTAGTAATAATTGCTCTTTAACATTTTAATGCAGCTGTTCATTGCATACATCTAATTGGCCAAAATATTTTCATACGTTGTTGCCACTCTTGTCTGGAGGGTAATGCCCATTATGTTTTGTTACTCATTTTAGCAGGGAACGGGGACTCCAGCGAGTAGTGCCACACCTGTAACAGGCGGCAGCCCTGTTTCTCAACCTGTAGCAGGATTTGGGATGGTAAGTGGAACACTGAGAGAGCATGTATGAGTTTTAAATTGATGTGGGGCATACTAATAATTGCATCTTCATTTAGCCCCCTGCTGGAACAAGTGTACCAATGATGCCACAACAACCAATGATGTTTTCTCAGCCCAGAATGAGACCACCCTTTGGAGCATCGGCAGTTCCCACAGCACCAGTAAGTTAACACCTATACTGTTACTTCTAATGCTGTTTACTTAATTATCTAATAAAGCACTTACCGGATTTAAAGACATACAAAGTGATTGAATCACCAAGAGGCGGAGTCACTCGATCTTGTGACTCGAAAAACTTCTTAGAAGAAAAAACTTGTAACACTCCAAGGCCAACACTAGATGGCGGACTTAAGCAAAGCATGTTAATCTGCAGCACTACATGCCACAAACAGATGTCTACTCTGTAAGTAACATATATATTTATATACACACATACCTTACTATGGTTACCAGTAGGGATTTATAGTTAAGAGCTAATTTCCATAGATTTTGCCAATAACTTTTGCACCCTTTGACGAATCTTCATTACATTTTCAAAAACTAGTACACCGCTGACTTCAGCTGCCATCTTGAAAGTTTGAGGGTGATTTATCAACCAGGGGCTGAGAAAGAGGGTGGTTCTGAAAAACATATTTACCCCATGCAATTTCTCATAGGAATTTTAGGTACGGCTATAATCCAACCTGCTGGACAAAATTACATTGAATTTGGCAAAAAGCTAGCTCTCGTTACAGAAAGAGCCTTTTTGTAATTTGGTGTAAATCTGTTACGTAGTTTTGGAGTTATTAAAGGGAAAATAAATGAATATATCTAGGAACATGCATGGATCTTTCTGAGATCCCACAAATCTCTTGCTGAGATCTGATTGGCTGCCAACACTTCAACCAGGAAGTGCTGGCATCCATCTTGGGACTCAGACATACCCGAGCCCCAAAACCTTTTTTGTGAAAAAACTGAAGGGACCAGGTAGTAATACCCTGACCCAATAAGCCAGGGGAGGTGGGAGACCACCTTCCATTTGAAGGTCATCCCTGTCAGAGTTACTCACAGAAATCGCTCATTGATAACAGCCAAGAGAGGACATGACCAGGTCACTCGGAATGAATCCACCTTCATCAAGTGGTGCCTCAGCCAACCTGACCTCAAGGAAGGACAATACGGGCACCTTCCAAAGGACTGATCACTGAAGGCATTTTGACCCCCTCACCAGAACTACCTGAGGCCCGTTTAGCCTTTGACTGGAGCCTCCATTGGCAGATCCTCTGTGCATGTTTTTTATAAATCCCATGGGGCCTATATAAAACACTTGTTCAGTGAGCTGTTTTTATTCATTATTACTGTCAAGAGATCCCCAGGAGAGGAGTAACTATATCTACATCTATAAAGGGGATGAACTACAAGTAAAGTATATTTGAACGCAGTCTTAATTAATTGTAAACAATCCTCTTGTATTGGTAGATATTGGTATTGAAAAGTCACAAGTCTTCATAATTTTTGGAGTCAGTGTTATTGTCAGTAACTAGGTTCTATATTTGAGAGAAATTTATCGCATTATTTAAAAGTATTTTATTGGGCACTTAGCCGATATCATTGTTATAAGAGTAGAGGTATTATATATTACTTTTCGGTCCTGTACGAATTCAAGTATTGAATGGTATGAGGCACTTAGCCAATATAGGGAAGGAATTGCAAATAATAGCGTGTGTACTATTACATTGTCATCTTATAATCTGGTTCTATATAATTTTCTTTAAGGTTGTATATAATGTGTGATACTTATAGTCCTCAAGAGAAATGGTTATAATTTAATTAACTTGATTTCAAATTACTAACCCATACAATAATTGAACATCTAATGACAATTGATCCGTCTGAAAAGATTGAATATTTTTTTTTATATTGCCAGTTTTATTTTAATTGTTATGTATTGTTTGTTTTTCTTTTTGGTTATGTTTGGTAAAACTATTATACATAGAATGTATCAATATGGGGAGGATAGAATTTTTCAATTTAAAGGCAATCGAAATAGGACTCACTGACCGTGAACAAGACTCAAGTGGAGGTGAAACGCTTTGGTGGTTGCTGATTGTTTGGATAATAAATGCTATAATTTGATTCTTTGGAGTGTGGTGAACAATTCTTTTGGATATACAATTAATTTGAGGTTGGTCTCCTTTGGCATGGGCAGCTGAGTGCGGCGCTGAGACTTCAACGCTGACCTTTTATTTGATATATATATATATATATGTGTGTATGTGTGTATATATGTATGTATGTATGTATATATATATATATATATATATCTATAGCTGCAGATACACAAGCTATACATTGCTTCCGCCATCTAGTGTTGGGCTCTGAGTGTTACAAGTTGTTTTTCTTTGAAAAAGTATTTTTGGAGTCATGGGATCGAGTGACTCCTCCTCTCGGTCATACTGCGCATGGGCATCGACTCCATAGTTAGATTGCTTTCTTTCCGCTGTCGGGTTTGGAAGTGTTTCCTCTTGCTCCGAGATTTTGAAACTGAAACTTTAGATAACTTTGTTAACCGTCGGTATTGTTTCGATCCTGTTTTCCACCTATAGTTGAACCGATAGTACAGTTGAAAACCAGATTTTGCCCTTCTGTGTGCGAGCGCCCAATTCAGGCCTGTTCGCGCCTACCACATCAAAGCTTGATGGATCAGACTCCATTTCGATTCTGTCCCCGATGCCAAGCTGAATTTCCATACACAGACCAACACCTCATATGTAATCTGTGTCTCTCTCCCGATCACCAAGAAGAGAATTGTGAAGCCTGACTATCATTCTGATCCAATAAGCCCCTACGTGACTGGAGAGCCAGGAAACTGAAAATGGCGTTGAAGAGTACCGAGTATATTGACACCATGGAGAAAGAACAGACGCAGACTGCAGTTTCCATCCAGAACACAGACTCCGAACAAGACTTGGAGGAACATACACTCATCACTGTCGATCAGCACGTGAGTACAACTGCTCCTACGCCCACTCCTAAAAGATCATCGTAGGCCTTGGGTTGCACCACTGCCAGAGAGCCATGGTTTGACCTGCAAGAAAATACTCAGCAACCAACCTTCGGGTTCGGTGCCGAAAAAGGCCACACCTACTTCGATTCGAGAGTCGAGCAAGTCCACCAAAAGGTCAACTTCCGAACCGAGTCAGAATCCGACTGTTCGGAGTCAAGGCCTTGACGTCCTGCCTCGGAGCCAAAACAACCAGCTGTATGTTCGGGCCTGAATCAATTGCCAACTTCGGAGCCAAAAAAGTCTTCTTATTCAGAAGAACAAGGACTTTTGAGCCACCTAAAACAGAGCTCAAAAACAGATGATGAACAGTCCTCAAAATCATTGAAACCATTAGAATACATATCAGAGAAAACTGCCATTCAACCATTTTTAGAAACTATGGATGAAAGACAATCAAGGATCCATATCCATAAAGAGACTGGGAGGATCATTACTGCATCTCCTCCACAGACTGAAAGAAAGTTGGCTTTTCAGGAAAATCTCTCTACTGCTCCTCCACCAGCAAAGATTTTTAAATGAAAGGAGAAGCCTTTACCTTCACATACTTCTCCCCCACACTCACCACAACTTTCTTTTTCACCACCACCCATTAGCCCTCCACCATTCCATTCACCAACTCTCTCACAGACTTATTCTCATGGTGATACGGTTGATCCTTGGGATCTGTATGATCCAAATCCCATACCAGCTATTGACCCAGATTTATATCCTTTTAAACCTTCCCACCAGAGGATACAACTGCATAAACGCAGGTCATTTCTAGGGCAGTTGCGTACCACGGGGTACTCATGCACAGTGAGCCTCTAGAAGAGGATTTCCTTTTTAATACCTTGTCCTCCATGCACTCACATTACCAGTGCCTCCTAATGTTACCTGGCATGATGAAGCATGCAGATGAAATATTTAACGAGCCTGTTAAGGCTAGGGTTTTAACACCACGCATAGACGAGAAATAAAAGCCTGCACCTACAGACCCTGCTTATATTACACATCAGGTACCTCCAGGCTCACTGTTTGTCAGTGCTGCCATAAAAAGGGCTAATAGCCAATCGTCAGGGGATGCCCCTCCCCCTGACAAAGCAGAAAAACTGATGCTGCTGACAAGTGGGTAGCTACACAGGCAGCTAACCAATGGCGCATTGCAAATTCACAAGCCTTGCTAGCAAGGTATGATAGAGCTCACTGGGACGAGATGCAGGAGAAATTACAACACATGCCAAAGGAACATCAAAAAAGGGCTCAACAAATTGTTGAAGAGGGTCAGGCAATTAGTAATAATGCAAATAAGGTCTGCCCTTGATGCTGCAGATACAGCAGCTAGAAGTGTGAATACTGCTGTAACCATACACAAAAATGCATGGTTACGTTCTTCAGGAGTTAAACCAGAAATACAGCAGGTAGTCCTAAATATGCCTTTCAGTAAGAAACACCTGTTTGGTCCTGAGGGTGACACCACAATAGAAAAACTCAGGAAAGACTCAGACTCTGCTAAAGCAATGGGAGCCTTATATACAACACCTTACAGAGGCTCCTTTCGCAAGCAGCAAATTAGAGGAGGATTAAAACCACAATCTACAGAGGCTTCTACCTCCCAGGCTAAACAAGGTCAACAACAGTGTCAGAGAGGGAGATTTAGAGGCTCCCATAGAGGCCAACACTTTAGAGCCAGAGACAAATTCCAGGCCTCAAAACATGTCACTACCCCATCAAAACAGTGACTTACAAAGCATGCCACAACCCCACACATCTCCTGTGCAATTCCACTCCCAATTGCAAAATATCACCACAGACCAATCGGTATTTTCAATTATGAGCAATTGTTATTGCCTAGAATTGATTTGTACCCTTCAAACATTCCTCCACGTTATCACCGGTTGTCCCTAGAACGCAATGTTCTATTACAAGAAGTACAATCGCTACTCCTGAAAGAGGCAATAGAATTAGTCCCAAAATCTCAACAAGGAACAGGGGTATACTCACTATACTTCCTCATTCCCAAAAAGGTTGGCACTCTCAGATCCGTTCTTGATCTCAGACCACTAAATCTATATATCCTGTCAGAGCACTTTCACATGGTAACTCTGCAGGACGTCATTCCACTACTACAAAAACAAGATTACATGACTGCATTAGACCTCAAACATGCGTAATTCCATATGCCCATCCATCCAGTTTAAAGAAAATACCTAAGGTTTGTGATAGCAGGAAGATATTACCAATTCAAATTTCTACCACTCGGCATTACAACAGCTTCAAGAGTAGTCACAAAATGTCTAGCGGTAGTAGCATCTTACCTAAGAAGACAACACATAAATGTATTTCCTTAGCTAGTCGATTGGCTAATGATATCAAGCAATATTATACAATGTCAACAACACACTCAATACACAGTAGAAACCCTACATACATTAGGGTTCACTCTCAACTACCAAAAATCCCATCTTTAGCCAGCACAGGTGCAACCTTACCTAGGTGCTATTTTCAATACGGAAAAAGCCTATCCAAATAGAGAAAGGATATAAGCTTTCCAAAACCTCATACCACAAATGCAGCCAAATCAACAATGCACTGTAAGATTTATCATGAAACTATTGGGAATGATGGCATCCTACAAAGCAATAGTACTCCATGCAAAACTAAACATTAGAACACTACAACAGTGCCTCTCACAGCAATGGTCTCAAGCACAGGGTCAATTGCAACGTCTAATGTTGTTAGACTGCCAAACGCACAGCTCCCTTAAATGGTGGAATCTCAGCAATTTAATGAAGGGGCGGTCATTTCAAGACCCTGTGCCGCAGACCTTAACAACAACAGATGCATCAAAGATAGGTTGTGGAGATCATCTCAACAGCCTTACCATTCAAGGGGAATGGAATTCAAAACAGCTAAATGATCACCTAAACCATTTAGAATTATTGGCTGTGTTCCTTGCCCTAAATGCGTTTCAACCCCTTCTCAAACACAAGTCTATCTTGATAAAAACAGGTAATTTGACGACCATGTATTACCTAAAGAAACAAGGCAGGACACATTCATCTCAACTGTCCCTAGCCCAAACAATATAGAAATGGGCCATTCACAGTCACATTCATCTACTAGCAGAATATATCCCAGGAATACACAATCAGCTAGCGGATCTCCGAAGCAGAACACAGATGCACGAATGGGAGATTCACTCTCAGGTACTTCATCAGTACTTTCAAATGTTGGGGACACCTGAAATAGACCTATTCGCAACAAGTGAAAATGCAAAATGCCAAAACTTCACATCCATATACCCACACCCTCTGTTCGAGGGCAATGCTGTATGGATCAGCTGGTCAGTGATATTTGCTTATGCTTTTCCCCTTCTCCCACTACTTCCATTTCTGGTCAGCAAACTGAGTCAGCGCTCTCTCACCATAATACTCATAGCCCCCCCGTGGGCACAACAACATTGGTACACAACACTCCTAGACCAGTAGTACTTCACTACAAACTTCTAAACAGACCAGATTTGCTATCACAAAACAAAGATCAAATCAGACATCCAAATCCCAGTGCTTTCAATTTAGCGATTTGGCTCCTAAAGTCATAGAATTTGTATACTTGCATCTTCCATTAGAATGCATGGAAGTTCTCAAACAAGCATGCAAGCCTACAACTAGACAATGCTATGCTAACAAATGGAAACGATTTGTTTATTACTGTCAATCTAAAAATACTGACCCACTTACAGCATCAATACAAGATATTGTATGCTACCTACTTCATTTATATCGGCATATTTGCAGACCACACAACATACCTCTCTCTTTAGAGTTCCAGTTATCAAAGCCTTCATGGAAGGACTAAAATGTATTATTCCTCCTACAAAACCACCAGTTCCTGCTTGGAATATCAATGTTTTATTCAGAAGACTAATGGGCCCACCTTTTGAACCCATGCATTCCTGTGATATTCAATTTCTAACCTGTAAAGTTGCTTTCCTAGTAGCAATTACTTCATTAAGAAGTTAGTGAAATACAAGCATTCACTCTTGAGGAACCTTTTTTCCAAGTATACAAACATAAAGTTGTACTTAGAACTAATCCAACATTTCTGCCAAAGGTTGTATCACCTTTTCACATAAACCAAACAGAGGAATTGCCAGTCTTCGTCCCACAGCGAGATTCAACCGCAGAAAGAGCCCTTCACAATCTTGATCTTAAAAGAGCTCTAATGTATTATGTGGTTAGAACAAAAGATTTTAGAAAAACTAAACAGCATTTCATTGCCTTCCAACAGCCACATAAAGGTAATCCTATCTCTAAACAAGGATTAGCTAGATGGATTGTTAAATGTATTCAAACATGTTACATTAAGGCAAAACACCAACTTTTAATCACACCTAAAGCTCATTCCACTAGGAAAAAAAGTGCCTCTATGGCATTTTTAGGAAACATACCAATGGCAGACATATGCAAAGCTGCCACATGGTCTACACCACATACACTTACAAGCATTACTCTAGATGTAGTTTCAAAGCAACAGGCCAGTGTTGGTCAACCTGTGTTAAGAACATTATTTCAAACAACTCCAACTCCTACAGGCTAGCCACCGCATTTTTTGGGGAGAGCAATTGCTTTGTAGTCTATGCAAAGCATGTGTATCTGCAGCTACACATGCCATCGAACGTAACATGTCACTTACCCAGTATACATCTGTTCGTGATATGTAGTGCTGCAGATTCACATGCTATCCTTTGCTTCTGCCATCTAGTGTTGGGCTTGGAGTGTTACAAGATACACATATTTACAAATAGCATCAATTGATCACAATATCTGAAATAAATCAAGTTAATTAATCTTGCCAAGACTACCTTCCATAATCTATTAACCATTTGGGGAAATTTATAATCCTTTTGCCTTTTTGCTGTTATGTTGTTCCTACGTTATTCTGGTATTTTGTGTTTTACTAGTTGAGGTTATCTAAAACATTTTTGGGACAGCGGGCTCGTCTGTCCATACTGCACATTTTACCATACCCTAAATCTACCACATTTTGTTTCAATTCAAAAATCCTTGATGGTTGGGAATACTTGTTTTTACTACTACACATTGTCCCACCCTCCGTTTTTGGTCTTGAGTTACCCTTTTTTTTGTTATACCAAGAATTGTGTTTTTGTTGGTCATCGCTTGTAGATTCTTTCATAGGCTTTCTGTCCACCCATACTGATTGACCTCCATTGAGCCAGCTGGAAGATTGCTTAGAACTAGACTTCCTCCCTTTTAGGGCTGTAAATGGTGATCCTCCTGTCATGGAATGGAGAGACATGTGGTATGCTCATAATGTGTCTCTTAGGGTTTTTTGTATGGCCATTTGTAATGTGAGCACGTTTGATGGCTTTCTTGATCATTTTATCTGTTCCGTCTGTTAACCCGTTAGCCTTGGGACAGTATAAGGGTGTTCTTACATGACTGATGGATAGATTCTTCAGAAAAGTTTTGATTTCTTCTGATACAAATTGTACCCAATTGTTAGTTTTTATGGTATTGGGGATGCCTTCTTGTGAGAATGAATCAGCCAGCAATTCTATCAATGGCTCAATGCTTGTTATTTACAAATTTTGCTTTGATCCAATATGGATGGTAATCAGTCCACACAAAGATTTTTTTATTTACCCCTGTAATGTTGATAGGATCTATTAGAGCCAATCCCAGTTAGTCCCATGGTTTAGACGGAACAGTCACTGAGGAAAGTGGAGCTTTGTGTTGCTTTAGTGTTATCACTTTTCACACAAGCATAACAATCTTCTGCTTTGTTCTCCACTATACTATCCATGTTGGGAAACCAGTACTCTGCCCTGATCATGTTTTTCATTAAGTTCCTTCCTAGGTGACCTTCATGGGCAATATTAGCAATGCGTTCTGTAAGGTTTTCTGAGGTATGATTCTATAACCTTTTAGAATATAAGTTCCTTGAATGGATAATTAGTTCCAATAGGGCTGTAAGTGTTCTGGTAAAGATTTCCATTTCTCTGGCCATCCTTGTATGATTTTCCTTTTGACTGATACTTTAGTGTTACCTTCCTATTCGTTTTCTAGTAAGGCAGGGACAATATAGATAGAATGGTTTCATCTCGCAAGGAACTTTTTTTGGTATAATCTGCAATGGGTTGTCTAGAAAGGCAGTCCGCTGCCAGATTCCTTACCGCTGGCATGTGTTCTGTTCTAAAATTATAGCCCTGTGATTATAAAATCCACTTTGGCTCTACGTGGTGTGGTGTTTTCCATGCTTTTGGTAGCCAGTATTGGTATTAAAGGTTTGTGATTCATCCCTAATAGAAACAGCTAACACAATAGGTAGAATTTTAAGTGGTTGGTGTCCAGAAGCATGCTAACGCTTCCTTCTCTACAGCGGAGTAATTTACTTCAGGCCCTTTGAGCTGTCTGGAAGCAAAAGCAACAATGATCTCTGAACCTTCTACTACCTGGGTTAGAGTAGCTCCAAGTCCCCTATTAATGGCAACTGTAGTTAAGATGGTTTTATAATGATCATTTTATTTGCCTATGTTAGGAGCATTTACGATAGCTCTTTAATTTTCTTGAATGCCATGGTATGTTCATGCTTCCATTCATATGAGACACCTTTTTTTAGAAACATGCATAATGGCTGTACAGTGTCTGACAATTTCTTACAAATTTAGATATATACTCAGCAAGTCCTAAGAACAATTTTAATTCTTCTTTGCTGGAAGGTATGGGGGCACATTTCACAGAATCAACCACATACTGAAGCTAACCCAAAGGGCATCCTGCAGTTGCGGTATGCTCAAAAAGGTTTAATGAACGAGGTAAGGTACCGGGTTCTTTGTGGAGTGCAATTTGATGGTAAGCTGCTGAAAGATTTAGCATGCTAAAAAAAACTTTACTTCATGAATTAAAGTTAACATCTCATTTAGTCTGGGCAGGGGATGCCTGCCAACCCATATATTGGAATTTAGGTCACGAAGGTCAGCACAAGCCTTTCCAAACTTTCAATTACAACTTGTGCTTCCAACTTCTCAAGATTCTTTTTAAGGGGTTCTTTCATAAGTAATGGATTTGGGTCTATCTGGGATGACATTAATTATAAGTTTGGTTTTGTGCACAAAATCATTAAGCAAGAATTCCTAGTTTTTCTGCAAAGACCCCTGGGAATTCTTCACATACTTTTTCTCAATACCAGATCTGTCAATAAAAAGTACTTGTTCTTCATTATTGGGGTCGAGTTTTATGCCCAATTCCTTTTGATGTTTCCAACCTAAAAAATCAGAACCTTTGGAAATATATATTTTTCCTACAGTGCTCCTACCCTTCAAGGATGTTCTCATTTTGACCATTCCTTCCAACGGAATAGAATCCTTATTGTAGCCCCCTGGATGGATGTCAGGTTCTAATACATAATTTGTGCCAGCAAACTTGCCCTTGAAGTTTTTTCTTTTCATTGATCATGTAGGGAGAGCATGAGTCTGCATGCACTTTAAAATCTACTCCATCTAGTGAAGTGTCACATGTTTGGTAAGCAACACTTTCATTCTTTTCGATTATATTTACTTGAAAAACAATTCTATTCTTAGATTTGCGTCAGTCATTATCTAAAGGCTTCACTACATCAACACCTTTACTCCCTGAATCTTTATCTACTTTAGCAAAATGCACTCTTTTATTCAATTTTTTGCTTAACACTGATTTTGCAGGGCATTTGGGATTATTCGCTCCGTGGTTAGTGTTGACACATCATCTAATACCTTAACTTTTTGATTTTACAACTTCTTTTGTTGAACTTCTGTTCTTAAATGTTCTTTATGTTATGAATGTCATCTGTTTCTACTACACTATTAACATCCGCTGTTTCATTAGGTAAAACTCCATTAGTTTGAGCTTTCATTTCCTTTATACACTCTGCTGTTCAGTTCCCTATTGCTTCTTATAAGTTAGGATTTAAGGCAAGTAGTTTCTCTTGTGCTTTGGGGTTGTTTGTACATCTTACTAATTGGTCATGTATGAGGGAATCAGTAAGTTGACCAAATTCTCATGTGGCTGACAAACTTCAGTGTAATAAGCAGTTTTCTCTTTCTTGCCTTGGACTCTACACAACAACTTATGCCTAACCAGGACCACATTTAGCTTTTTATAAAATAGTTCTCTAATCTAGTCAATGTGGATTGGTAAACATTCAGTCCTTCTCCCTCTACTCCATCTTCTATTGAGACACCCTTCGGGAGATTTTCATAAATGTTCCTAGCCTGTAAACCAATATTTTGTAATAATGCATGCTGCTTTCTTGTGGGAATACATTTTTCTCCTCCTATTCCTATCAAATAGGACGTTAAGATTCTTATCCAGCTCTCCCGTGGTATATCTGGTTTACCTACTTCATAATGGAAGGGTGGAGGTTGAATTATACTAGCTGCAACCATGGAAGGTATGGAGTGTGCCCAATTTCAGTAACAATGCATTCTATTAATACGGAAGGCTAATAGTAGTGATGAGAAAGATTTAGATTATACATCAGCTAATAAAAACTGTGTCTATATAATATAATATTTTTATATTGTAAGCTTAAGAAACAGTGTGTACATCCTATTATGAATGGTGTACTGTATACAGTATGCTCTGAAAGTCCTCTTTTAATGAATACAAAAGAGGTCACGTGCGGTATGTTTATAATGAGTGAAGAACAGGAAGTGTGACACTCAAAACAATGTCTAGTGGCATAGTTTCTTCAAAGGATCGACTGGATGGTTATAATTTTCCAGCACACACCTTGAAATAGTGTAGGAGATGAACAACTCGACATGCATCAAAGTGGCCGGAACAAACATAGGTCAATACCACCAATGCCTAGATTGTTAATGTGGGGAATTGAGGTGAGCAACTTGCTGCAGAGGAGGCACAACTGGCAACCAACGCAGCGATCTCCCAGAGGTCATACCTAATTTAGATAATACACAGTGTGGACTTGTGTGTTATCCCTTTATAAAACATTATTTAGTACTAATGCTATAACTTTATTTCAGATAAAACATTCCTTAAAAAACATCAAAGATTGAATGACTATAAAGTTAACTGAACAATTAGCAGCTTCAAATTTGGAAAATTTGAATTGATAAATCACACACATATTTAATTTAAAACACAGTTCTTTGATTATGTAAAGCCAAGCAAATGCATTAGGTAGCGTAGAATACTCTTCTGTTTCCTATCTTCCCAATAATATGAAAGAAACTCCGAAATAAACCCCCTAAAATAGTTGAAGTGAGGGGAAATGAATCTCAAAGAAACGTGTCCTTACTTCTTCGTTTATTGTTGTAGAAGAGGCAAAGAAGATTCATTACACAACAGGGGCACAGAGAGAGGCAACTGCCTAACAAGGAACACAGAACACCGTGACATCATGTTGATGATGCCACGCTGTTCTATGTCCCCACAAGCACATAATACAAAACAGTCACCATATCTATCCTCCCCTTTTTTATATTAACTCAAATGAAATAAATTATGAAATCACACAAAAAATAAATTACATAAAAGAAAATAAATTATGAAAAAACAAAATCTATTTTTTTTTTTTTTGGTGTTTGACATGTTGTAGTGCTTTTCCTACATTTGTGTTCTCCATTGATGCCTGGCATAATTTCACCATCAGTGAAAGCGACATCAGAATAATTTCGTGCAACAGGATCCAAAGCTATGCGAGAATTGTTCCACCAGCTTCCATAAGCCAACCTGACTGCATTCTTCCGCACTTCACGTATTTGCTGATCATCCTTAAACTTAGAAAATCCTTTCTTAACTAGCACAGGATTTTTCACCCTCACCCAATCGCCAACCTTTAATTTACTTCCCGTGTTGCCTTCACCAGTTCCCCTTTTTAGACCACTGACATTGGAATTACACTCAGCAACCCGCCAAAGTTCCTTAAGATCACAACCTGCATGGAACAACTTTACCATCCAAAAATTGCACAACTCCGTAGATGCCACCCTCCCTCTCATAAGTTCAAATGGAGTTTTACCCGTGGCAGAGTGAGATGTGGTGCAATAAGACCAAACCACCAAGTGGACAGGTGATTTCTATATGAAGCTTGAATACAGTCTACCAACACTCGATTAAATTGTTCGACCATGCCGTTACTTTGTGGATGGTAAAGAGGTGTTCTGATATGTATCACACCACATTTATTCAGAAACTGAAGCATCTCTGCCGAGACAAACTGAACACCATTGTCCGTTAGAATTTGTTCAGGAAAACCCTCACGACTAAATATCTTTTTCAGACATTCTATTACTAGGCGAGTAGTTGGAAATCTGACAGGCTCAACTTCCACCCACCTGGATAGATGATCGATTATAAAAACAAAGTATCTCATATCTGGAGGCAAAATGTGATAAGGACCCAAAAAATCAAGACCGAGTTTTTGCCAGGCCCTTGCAGGAGAAGGAACGAAAGTCTCAGAAGATCCTTCCGTGATCAACACCTTGTCACTGGTACAACATCTTGGGAAACTCTTTACATAGTCTTCAATTTCAGTATCCATTTTGGGCCACCAAAATTCAGATCTTAACTTTCTTTTGGTGATTGTAGACCCCAAATTACCCATATGGGACGCCGCAATCAACCTTCTCCTTACGCATTCTGGTGGAACCAACCTTTTGCCTCTGACCAATTTATCCCCTTCAATGGACAGCTCATCGGATACTTTCCAATATGATTGTAACTCAGGTGGTAGACACCTCTCCTTGGGCCAACCTGATTTGACCAAACGCATCACTTCACAAAGAGTCTTGTCATCCTGTACCGCCTTCACCCACTCTCTTTCATCTAAAGATACAGTGCTTTCAGACACACAGGCAATGAAACATTCTTTGATTTCAGTTTCCCATTCTTGTTCATCATTATCATTAATGGGAAGCCTAGATAAACAATCCGCCCTCCTGTTTTTCCCACCAGGTATGTACTGTACTGTAAAAGTGAATTCTAACAGCTTGGCAGATAACCTTGCAATCCTCGCTGTTGAACGTTTCACCTTTTTACCGGAAATAATTTCTACCAGGGGTCTGTGATCTGTCTTCAATACAAATTGTCTACCCCATAAAAACTGTTTGAATTTTTCAATACTCCAGACACAGGCTAATAATTCTTTTTCGATCACTGAGTACTTACGTTCCACTTGCCTTAAAGTCCTAGATGCGAAACCCACAGTGCTTTCTTTCCCATCATTAGAAATTTGAGATATGACCGCACCAAGCCCATACTCACAAGCATCCACTGTAATTGTAGTGTTCTTATTTTCTGAAAACGGTTGTAGGGCAGTAACACTAACAATTTCTTGTTTGATTTGCTCAAACATGTCATTACATTCATTGGACCAAGAGAACACATGTTTCTTTAATACGGTTATAAAACATTCAGTGTTTTTGGCAAAGTTCTTCAGAAATTTAACATAAAATTTGCATAGCCCCAGAAATGACTGTAGCTGGTCCTTGGTTTTGGGGGGAGGTGCTTCTAGTATGCTTTTAACTAGACTTGGTTTGGGCTTGATGCCATACCTTGAGAAAACATGGCCAAGATATTCAATTTCATCAACCTTGAAGACACACTTATCTTTTCTCAAGGTAACATCTCTGTTTTCCAATGTGTAAAACACTTTCTCTAAAACTTTATCATGTTCAGACTCATTATTAGCAAACACAAGAATATCGTCTTGAAAGACTGCTACATTAGGATTGTCAGGACATATCAGACATCAGTTGCTGAAAAGCTGCAGCCGCTGAGGCTAAGCCAAAAGGTAGTTTACAAAACTAATAAGTACCATCGGGCGTAATGAATGCTGTAAGATGTCTAGAATCTACATCTAAATCTACTTGGTGGTTAGCTGACTTTAGGCCTAATTTGGTGAGCCATTGAGAGGAGCCAATTTTCGCAATCAGATCATCAATTCTCGGGAGAGGAAAGCTATCCACCCAAGTTGCCTCATTCAAACTTCTCAAGTCCATACACATCCTCAAGTCACCTGATTTTTTCTTAGCCAGGATTATGGGGGATAACCACAAAGTCGCCTCAACCTTTTCTATCACACCCTGTTCACACATTTCTTTTAGCAACTTGGACAACTCAGATCTCACACTTAAAGGTACATTCCTCAGCTTATGCTTGACTGGAACAGCATTATGTTTGAGTTTTATCGTGTGATAATAGTAATCTTGCCAAGTAGTTCCTGAAATAATTTGGTGAATTTACGTTGCCATACCTCTACTGAATTGGAGACAAAGTTGATTGGACTTAAGCTCTCATCATCTAGAACTACAGGTTTGTCTCGGCCTGGCTTGACTGCTAGGTTGAATTCAGCCTGATGAAGCAACCCAAGAGCATTGATCCCTTTTTTTTGCTACATAGATCTTACCACACAGTGTTCTGTTGAAAATGGTTATCGAGGCCCAGAAGTAACCTATCAAATCGATTTTGCTACCCTCAAATGCAACAGTGGAAACATCTGGAGGGTAAAGAGTTTTAGAAATTCAGTTTTCCATGTACGTTTCCTGAGCCACTATGGTTATACGAGCCCCTGTGTCTACCAATAACCTAATGTTTTTCCCATTAATTATTACATCGACGTCAGGATCAACAACAACTCTCTTAACATTGGCAGAGTCTTTAACCACCAACACATATTCATTCATTTGTTCTTCTTTTAACACATTCTCTGTATCACCACTAATTACACCACAAATATTGTTCTTTTTTGCATTTCTGCACACTCTCGCAAAGTGTCCTAATTTGTTGCAGTTGCTGCATTGTTGTTGTACAGCAGGGCAATTCTTGAATGAAGATACGTGCTTAGAAGAACCACATCTGTAGCATGTGAGCTTCTGATTGATTCTACTTCTTAAAAATGAATTGTCCTGTTTTCTTTCTAAATGCTTATTGTTGCACCAGAGATGGTTTCACTAGCCATGGAATCCTCTAATAGCTTGACATCCTCCATGGAACATTCAATGCTTTTAGCAATGTCAATAGCCTTATCCAACAAAGGATCTTTGCAAGTCAGAAACTTTTCCTGAATTATTTTTGAAGAACACCTGGCAACTAGCTGATCACGGATGAGTTGCGATGTAAAGTTCTCAAATTCACATTTGGCTGCAAGAACTTTCAATGCAGTAATAAAGGTGTCAATGCTTTCACTGGGACCTTGTGACCTCATGAAGAATTTATAACGATGGACAATAATGTTCTTAGTTTTAATTAAATACTTGTCCAATTGAGAAACAGCCATTTCAAACTCATCTAACTCCTCATCTTCTGCGAGTTCATAAACTGGAAGATGATCGAATATGTTCTGTCCCTCAATTCCCAAATAATAATACAATAAACTTTTTTTTCTTTCTGGTCTGTACTTATGACCATCAATGGCACCCAGATATGCTTTAGCCAAAGTTTCCATTCAAGAGGTGGATCTCCTGGATCTTGCAGAAAAGGCCCACAAGCACATAATACAAAGCAGTCACCACAATAGTGCATACAGTTTCCTAGGTTAATTAAGTGACTTCTTTGAACAGTGTGTTCCCATTGTCAGTTTGCTTACAAATGCTGCTTCTGTCCTTATTGGTAATGTTCTATTCTAGCAAGAGCAATGAACACTGTGTACAGCAGCTACATAGAGAGAAACTGTATATCATCCTCAATGTGGACCCGAGAACACCCACAGCTGTAAGGGTTGCCATGTTTCACAGATAGGACATGCACCGATATAGTACTGAATTAAATTCTCAAATGTGGTGCAATGGACAGGCAACATTTGTCTAAAGTGTACATACCCAGAACAAATTCAAACAAAGATAAGCCAGACACAAGGCCGATATGTGAAAGACATTTAGGTCAACAATTCATCATTGTTTTTTCTTCCAAACATTTTTTTCACCACTTCGATTGTTGCCTTAGTCATTCAGCTGGTGTCTGCTAAAATAGCGTATTGCCTATTTCTAGTAATGTATTTTCATATATGAGCTACCACTCCCATCTCAGTCCTAAGTGATGAAGAGCAGTTGCTCTGGGAAAAGCCTTAACACTACTTACAAAACTGTTTGGCATAGTATGAAGGAAGTGGGATTTCTGTGGCCCCCACCAGGCCGCCTCTACTTTAGCATGGTATGCTACTAGGGCTAGCTGACAATGGTCCCTTGCCGATCAGTAGTACTTGTGCTGTATTTGACAAAATAAATCAGTATGTATCTTTAAGGTGTGCAAATGTTCAGTGGCCTAAAATTATTTCAAACGTTTGGTAAGACTACCTTTACAGCCCCTGGTTCCGTGCACATCTGCAGTTTCATTTTTAGCTGTAAAATGTGGCATGTCCACCATCAACAACTGTATCCACATGTGAGAGAAACAAGGGATGCTTAAGTAATATTGCATCCAACAATGGACACAGCAAACCATGTATTAAACTGACAGTTTGGCTGCAGAAATGTAAGGCACTAAAATAGCTTTTTTGTTTTCTAATGTTTTATTGTGATACTTATTTAGCAGCTTTACACACTCCATCACAGTATCTTGAGATGTTTAGTGGAATATGGAATGTGAAGTGAGGAAGATTCCACTGGTGTTTGTGGATCAGCGTGGAATGTTGGGGGGACAGTTGGAGAGGAGACACTGATGGAGAAAGAAGTGTTGCTGTGGACAGAGCCTTTATTGACGATTAAACCTATTTTCTACTTCCCACTGTGCCGCCTTGGTGAATTTCTTGAATATTAGCTCACATCTCCCTTGTGGTCATCACTCTACCTATGTTTTGCATCAAAATGTTCACTTTTTCTTATGTGAGCTTACTTCATACCTCCAACAGTATGAGGTTCTTTATTATCTCCCTATGTGTTGGTCTTACTCATAAAGGCTAGCAGTAATGGCTTGCATCTTCTGGGATTATTGTTTACCCCATGCAAACATTTGGTAGCTGTCTTCTTCCATAAGGGTTTTACCAATATGTTTCTCACCCAACACAAGAAAGTCAGCAGAAATTGTGATTAACTGAAGATGTGAAAAAGATAGATCTATTCTGCATCTGTTAACAGAGCTTAGTCATTTTTTTCAGTCACAGCTTTAGTGGCTATCCTGGCAGAAAGAGAATTCGTATCTTTCACCAAGCTGGTGGCCAGCTTCACGTAATAAAGCGGCTAACAGGTAGCAATTCCCTAATATTTTTCTCTTGCTTAGGAACAATTTTAAAGTGTGAGACTTATAGGCTAGGTTGTTACCTTAGCATGTAATAAGCATCATAGTTCTGCAACCAAGTAATGTTGCTTTACTGGGTGCAGTATCCTGTTTCACGGCATTTCTTTCAGGATGCAGAGAGTTGAAAAACAGTAATGGAAGTGTTGATTCTAAACATCCTCCAGGACCTTCTTGAGAGAGAAGACATGCACAGAAGGCAGGAGCTTTGTATGCAGGGAAAGTATCCAAGAAAAATGCTTTAATGCTGGAGAAGTTTAGAGGCAGGTTTCAGTGCTTGTGTGATTAGCACACATATACCATATTATTGAACAGTATTAGGCCCTGTTTTAAGCATAACTTATATGCAAGCTTCCCTTTGACCTTCCAGGGTTAAACGTTGTTCGATACACTATTAAGTAGTATGTGTGTTCCATTTGTTGTAGTTATCAATTATAACTAATTACAGATTAAGGACATCCCCAGAATATGACTGTTGCTATATTGTGGATTACCACAGCAACCTAGGTCCTGTTTTGCCCTAGTTATAATGGATTGGGATGTAGACCTGATTAATTGCCAGTGGCTCAGATTAATTCAGGCATTCTATCGGTCACCTCAATATTTTTGTATTTGCTATCCTAGGTGCACCAAGTATGCCCTGACGTGGATCTCTGGCTCACTGTTCCACAGGAATCAAGCTATATCTGGCTGAAGAGCCACAAGTAGGGCGATACTGGTCCTAGGTTGTTGCTTGTGTTGCGGTTCAGGGAGGACCTGGCTTGGCAGTTCGGGCTTGACTGTTCCCATGAGGAGCAGGGTCAAAACTGATTTGCATATGGCTGGGTCCAAACGGAGGTGGCATGGTGGGCAAAAAAGTGATGGATTGGGATGTGGCAATTGCCAGTGCCTGAGATTAATTCAAGCATTCCATCCATCACCTTTTTCTTTTTGCTTCTTCAGGGTTTGGCACAGCAAGCTGTAGTTACCACAAACTGTGTACAAATACTCCATTAAATGTTGATAGAAATAGAAACTACACTTCCAGGGCATTACTCTTTTTATAACCTTTAATGAACCTGGGTTGTAAGGTTCTCGTACCAGCTCTCTGCTTCCTCTGCTTTGTTGTGCTCCCCCTCTTAAGAGTGCTGCTCTGTTTGACCTGTGACCTTGTTCTCCGTGGTACTTGGTCTGCTGCCTGTTGTTGTCTGCCTACTGAACAATTTTCTGTTCATTTTTTGGTGCATCTGCTTTTTGGCACCATCAGCTGCTGCTTCCTTGCACTTGTTTTTTTTCCTGCCCCTCGTTAACCCCACCCAGGGCCCCTCCCAGGACCTACTAAATGGAGGCTGCAGCGTAGCTGCGCATCTAGTTTGCCAAAGATGCACCATAGACAAGCCTGTATGCCTGGACTGTACCCAGTGCCAGGAATCCTGGCTCTTCTACCCCGATCAGCTACACTGCTGCAGACTTTAGAGCCCTGGATCCCGGGTCCATCAGCCACAATAACTGCTGCCACTCATTCCCTTGCAGCGCCAGGGGACTGTTGGCCTTCCTGCTTTGCCGCTTCACCTGCCCCACGGAAACAAAACAACAATGCCAGAGACACAACAAACACAACTGCATCCACCACGCCGACCAATACCACCACAGCACAACTCCAGTGCATTCTTTTCAAAGCACAAACGCTTGGCAAACATGCCACTGAGATTTGGGACACAATCTCTTCCCTCACCCTGGACATCATCTTCCTTACATAGTCCTGGCTGAACCCCCACCTCCTTGCCAATCATCGTCTTGCCACACCCAAATGCTACAAGATAACACACTTTGACTGAATCAACAAACACTGAGCTGGAATTGCCATCAGCCACAAGGACAAGAGATACTGCACAACCGGCTCAGACGACTCGACCCTGATAATGGAGCTTCTCAATTTTCAACTTCCGACAGATGGAAAAACACCATCAGAGGCACCCTTGCATAAAGACCAATGGGCCCACGCTGCAGCCTCTGCATCACCATTCCAGACTTCATCAGCCTGATCACTGTAAACTCCAAACACTACATCTTCCTAGGTGATCTCAACTTCCACCTCGATGGCCCCAGCAACACCAACATAGCTGACCTCCTGGAAAGCATGAAACATCTTCCTCAAACAACTTGTCACCAAACCCACCCACACCCCAGGACACACTCCCGACCCTATCTTTATGTCCAGCAACAGAGTCAAATACAACCATGTCTCGCAGCTCACCAGGACTGACTACAATAGTGTCAATTTCACCATCACAGGTCCTACCAGTGCTGACACCACACACCCCCAGCTCCACGCATAAAAAGTAGAAAAAGATATCAGAAGACCAATGGAACAACACTCAACATCTGAACCAGATCAGGCCACAACAAACTTCTCCCAATGGATTGCAGAATGCGCTGACAGTCGCCTCTGTCAAGCCAGCTAAACCCAAAGTACCTGCCAGAAGAGCCAGCTGGTTCACTGCTAACTAAAATCCACCAAAGGCAACTGCAGGCAACTAGGAAGAAAGTGGCACACCACCAAAAAGACAGAAGATCACACCACCTTTACAACAGCACTCAACCAGCACCACTAGCTTCTGAAAGAAACTAAGAGCTCCCTGGCAGACCGCATAGATGCCAGCAAGAACCACAGCAAGGAGATGGCCACCATTGTGAAGGAATTCTCCAACTCCGCAGCCATTGTTAACAACCTCACCCCCTCCCAATAACTGTGTGACACCCTACCGGACTTCTTCTGCGACAAGATCTCAACTATCTGAGAACTTCAAACCCCAACCCCCACCACTGACCGCATTCGCCTACTCAATCCCTTGAACACAAACCCCGAACACCTGATTGGGACCCTCTCACAACTCAAGCTATAATCTCGGTCATGAACTCAACACACTCAGGAGCACTCACTGACCCATGTTCCCACCACATCTCCAACCTCTGGAGCAAGACGATTGGCAAACAGCTCAAGAATGTCCTGAACATCTCCCTCACCATGTCCTCCTTTCCCGAGGACTGGAAACATATTGAAGTAAGGCCCCTCTAGAAGAAACAATCAGCTGACCCAGCAGAACCAAGGAACTACTGGTCAGTTTCACTGCTCCTCTTCCCTGCGAAAGTTCTCGAAAAGGCAATCAATCAGCAACTCACCTAACACCTGGAACACCACAACCCTCTGTAACCATCTCAATGTAGATTCTGAGCAAAACACGGCACGGAGACTGCCCTGATTGAAACCACAGACACCATCAGGGCCCTTCAGTCCTGCAGCGAAACAGCAGCCCTCATCCTCCTGGGCATGTCAGCTGCTTCCGACACTGTCTCCCATCACACCTTGTTCAACAGACTTCGTCAAATTGGAATCCAAGGAGATGTTGTAGGAAAGTACCATCTTGCCTGGCATGTCCCCCCCCATTTTTACATGAATGTAAGTTTATTTTTCTATGTCTCACTGGGATCCTGATAGCCAGGACCCCAGTGCTCATAGTTTGTGGCCTGAATGTGTGTACCTGTGTAGTAACTAACTGTATCACTGAGGCTCTGCTAACCAGAACCTCAGTGCTTATGCTCTCTCTGCCATTAAAATTGTCACTATAGGATGGTGACCATTTTCACCAATTCTAATTGGCACACTGGAACACCCTTGTAATTCCCTATTATATGGTGCCTAGGTACCCAGGGTATTGGGGTTCCAGGAGATCCCTATGGGCTGCAGCATTTCTTTTGCCACTCATAGGGAGCTCAGACAAATCTTACACAGGAATACCACTGCAGCCTGAGTGAAATAACGCACATGTTATTTCACAGCCATTTTCACTGCACTTAACTAACTTATAAGTCACCTATATGTCTAGCCTTCACTTGCTGAAGGTTAGGTGCAAAGTTACTAAGTGTGAGGGCACCCTTGCACTAGCAAAGGTGCCCCCACATAATTCAGGGCCATTTCCCTGGACTCTGTGTGCGGAGACGCCATTACACCTAAGCACTACATATAGGTCAATACCTATATGTAGCTTCACATTGGTAACTCCGAATATTGCCATGTAACATGTCTAAGATCATTGAATTGTCCCCCTATGCCAAATCTGGTATTGGGGTGCCAATCCCATGCATCCCCGGGGCTCCACTATGGACCCCGGATACTGCCAAACTAGCTCTCTGGGGTGTTCTCTGCAGCTACCGCTGCTGCCAACCCACAGACAGGGTTCTGCCCTCCTGGGGTCTGGGCAGCCCAGTCCCAGGAAGGCAGAACAAAGAATTTGCTCTGAGAGAGGGTGTTGCACTCTCTCCCTTTGGAAATAGGTGTTAACGGCTGATGAGGAGTAGCCTTCCACAGCCTCTGGAAATGCTTTGAAGGGCACAGATGGTGCCTTCCTTGCATAAGCCAGTCTACACCCACTCACGGAACCCCAATCCCTGCTCTGGCGCGAAACTGGACAAAGGTAAGGGGAATGACCACTCCCCTGTCCATGTGTCCCAGACCGCTGCCATCTTGGATCCAGAGGTGTGAGGGCACTCTGGAGGCCTCTGAGTGGCCAGTGCCAGCAGGTGACGTCAGAGACCCCTCCTGATAGGTGCTTACCTGACTAGGTGGCCAATCCTCCTCTGAGGGCTATTTTGCGTCTCTCCAGTGGGCTTTTCCTCAGTGTCAACACCAGGACAGTGCGCGCTCTACGGGCATCTAGAATGCAAAAACCCAACACTCGCAGATAATGTAATTAATGCATTGTGATGATAGGTTATTGTTTAACCTTTTGCATTGCAGAATTCCATCCAAAAGATTCATTTTTAAGGTGCTTATAAATACTGTGCATTTGCAATCTATTGCTGCAGACATTCAGAGTGTGTTAGGGTGTGGTCCCTTTCCAGGGCCTTCTAGAGACTTTCCCTGCAACATGCCTGGGCGTGGTTCTTGGCTGGGCCAAGACTCTATAAAAGAGAGTCAGCCCAACTTCCAGTGCTCACTATTCAGAGGTCCCGGTGCAGAGCAGCAGCTTCTTCCTGAGCTCCTGTCCTGGTGGCCTATTTTGGATTTTCCAGTCTCCTGCGCTCATCTCTCATTGGTGATCACTGTTTCCAGGCGGTAAGACGGTGTTTGGACTTTTCCCAACACCGTAATTGTGCATTTTCATATTCTAGATGAATAACAGATTACTTGTGTGCTGCCATTTTTTTACATTTGTATGGTCGTTTGCAAATAGGGAGGACGTGCAATTTATTCCATAAAGATTTGACTTTGTTATTACATTGTTGTTCATTGCGCGCTGATATTTCTTGGCATTTACATGATGTTTTACGAGTTGGCAAGACGTGCAACTCGTTTCATAAGCATTTAACTTTGTTTTTCATTGCGTGCTACCATTTTCTGGCATTTACATGGTGGCATTCGAATTGGCAACACGCGCAATTCTTTCCTTGAGTGTTTTTTCATGTTATTCATTGTGCGCTACCATTCTTGGCATTTGCATGGTGGCATTTGAATCGGCAAGACGTGCAATTCTTTCCCTGAGTGTTTTTCATGTTGTTCATTGTGCGCTATCATTTCTTGGCATTTGTATGGTGGCATTTGAATCGGCAAGACGCACAATTCTTTCCTCGTGTGTAAATAATGTAAATTACTGTGC
Source organism: Pleurodeles waltl (assembly GCF_031143425.1). Lineage (NCBI taxonomy): Eukaryota > Metazoa > Chordata > Amphibia > Caudata > Salamandridae > Pleurodeles > Pleurodeles waltl. The sequence goes on along the minus strand of NC_090436.1, from coordinate 450,084,465 downwards.
ACTACTATTCTAAGACATTTTCTTGGTAGCATTTCAAGTTGACACGTTGCGTGATTTATTCCTTGAATCTACGTTGAGTGATTTCATGGTGCACAATCCTTTATGGTGTTTAATACTCATATAGAGGTCTGCAATGTGCGCAATTCACTTCCCAATGTTTTTTTCTGAGATGAACACAACAATACCAGAGTTTAAGATGTAATGCTGTGTGTTCCTGATATATATTCTTAAAAGGAGATTCATATGGTTGTTTAGCAATTGCTTAGAGTGTTTCCTGATTCTCATGCTAAAGAAAGTACTCGAATCTGAAAGTCCTATTTAACTTTTCCTGTTTCCTCCTCAGGCATTCGGTCATCTAAAGCCTAGTCAGTTTTAGGACTATTCTAGGGTTGTTCATGTTTTTTCGGAAAAGACGAAGCTTAGAGTTGTAGCATGGTACTGATTTCATGAGATGTAATTTTGATGTTGTGTTTTAACCTTTTGCTTCCTACAGATCTCCTTCCCAGCTGTTCCCGTCCTAATCCCCTTTTCACCACTTGGACTCTCTTAGACTCTGTGATAAATCTAATCAGAGTATTGGAGCTGTCTTGTGGTGGAAGTGTTGGGAATGTGCACAGACCCCGAGGATCTGGTGACTCTGACACTCAGATAATGACTTGTAAGAATTCCCCAGAGTTCCTCTGCACCTCTCTCTTCGACTTCTGCCAAGGATCGACCGCTGACTGCTCCAGGAGGCCTGCAAAACTGCAGCAAAGTAGCAAGAAGACTATGGTGGTGCATGCTTTGGGGGCTGCCTGCCTTCATCCTGCACTGGAAGGCACGAAGAAATCTTCTGTGGGTTGAAGGAATCTTCCCTCTGCTCCAGCAAGTACCAAACTTCAGCGTCACCAGTACTCTTGGACCCCTCTCATCCTAACGAGCGTGGCCCGTAGAACACCTGTAGTGGAGCTAAATTATCCAGACTGTCCAGGGGTCCAACTGTCCAAATCTAGAGGAGGTAAGTCCTTGCCTTCCCTCTCCAGATAGTAATCCTGTGCACTGCGTGAACTGCAGCTGCTAGGGCTCCTGTGCACCTTTCCAGGGAATCCTTTGTGCACAGCCAAGCACAGGTCCCCTGCACTCCTTCCTGCATTGTTCAACTCCCTGAGTTTACCTCTGGCTTCGTGGGACTCTCTTTTGTAGTGTTGAGATGACCGCCGTGCTCTGTCTTCTTGAACCCATGTTCAAGGACTTCTGCGGGTGCTGCCTTCTTGTGCGTGGGCTCTCTACATTGCTGAGGGGCCCCTCTGTCTCCTCTCCCAAGTGGGAACATCCTGGTCCTTCCTGGGCCCAGGCAGCACCCTTTTTCTTCAACTGGAACCTTTGCAGCTAGCAATGCTTGTTTGCGGTCTTTTGCCAAAGAAACAACTCTGCATCCTCCAGCACTCCGTGGGACATCTTCTGCAAGAAGGAAAAGTTCCTAGCACCTTTTGTTGTTGCAGAATCTTCAGCCTCTTCCATCCCAGGGCAGCCATTTTGCACCTTCATCCGGGGTTTAGTGGGCTCCTGCCAACCCCCCCTCCCCCCCAGACACTTTCACGACTCATGGACTTGGTCCCCTTTCTTTGCAGGTCCTCAGGTCCAGGAATCCGTCTTCAGTGCTATGCAGTCTGTTGTGGTCTTTGCAAAATCCTCTATCAAGACTTTAGTGTGTGTCTGGGGAAATAGTATTTTACTCCTACTTTCCAGGGTTTTGGGGTGGGGTATCTTGGACACCCTTAGTGTTTTCTTACACTCCCAGTGACCCTCTACACACTGCACTAGCCTAGGGGTCCATTTGTGGTTCGCATTCCACTTTCATAGTATATGGTTTGTGTTGCCCCTAGGCCTATTGCATCCTATTGTATTCTACAGTGTTTGCACTAATTTCTGACTGTTTTACTTACCCAATTTTGGTTTGTGTGTATATTTTGTGTATTTTACTTACCTCCTAAGGGAGCATATCCTTTGAGATATTTCTGAGACATTGTCACTAAAATACAGTACCTTTATTTTTAGTAACTCTCTGAGTATTGTCTTTCTTATGCTATAGTACCTATATGATATAAGTGTTATAGTAGGAGCTTTAACTGGACCTGGCAGAAGGTGTAAGTACCATCAGGTACCCACTATAAGCCAGGCCAGCCTCCTACATTGTTGCCAGCAGGGGGATTCCAACCCACACCTCTGAAGAGACTGGAGCCTAAATCCTGTGCCTTTGACCACTCTACACTGAGTCAAGGGACCCTAAACCTGGAGCTGCCAGGAGATTGGTCATCCCTTTGCAGTATAGGGTGTTTCTTCTGACTTTGGCTCATGATATTCCTTTGGCTGGGCATTCAGGCCAGAGTAAAACTTGAGACAGACTTGTTCCATTGTTTCACTGGCCTCACATGTCAGAACACACAAAGGAGTTTTGTCGTTCCTGTGTGACCTGCCAAGCCAGTGGCAAAACTAGTGGCACATCTAAGGCCCCCTTAATTCCACTTCCAGTGGTTGGGATACCCGTTGAAAGGGTAGGGGTTGACATAGTTGGCCCCCTTAATCGTCCAACAGCTTCAGGCAATAGGTTTATCCTTGTGGTAGTGGACCATGCCACTAGGTATCCTGAAGCTATTCCATTAAGGACCACTGCAGCTCCTGCAGTGGCAAAAGCCCTCCTGGGAATATTTTCCAGAGTGGGTTTCCCTAAGGAAGTGGTGTCAGACAGAGGTAGTAACTTCATGTCTGCATACCTCAAAGCCATGTGGAAGGAGTGTGGTGTAACTTACAAGTTCACTACTCCTTATCATCCACAAACAAATGGTCTGGTTGAGAGGTTTAATAAAATGATCATGGGACTCCCTGAAAAACTCGGAAGGAGATGGGATGGGAACAACCTTAAAAAGCTCCCAGGCAAGACATTGTGGATTATGTACTTGGCGTAAGATCTAGAATGGCTGAGTACATGAAAAAGGCCAGTAAAAACCTTCAAGCCAGCCAAGAGCTCCAAAAGCAATGGCATGACCTGAAGGCTGTCCTGAGCCAGTACCGCCCAGAACAGAAGGTGTGGGTATTGGAGCCTGTGGTCCCAAGAGCACACCAGGACAAATGGAGTGGACTCCATCTCATAGTACAAAAGAAAGGTGAGGTCACCTATTTGGTAGACCTGGGCACTGCCAGGAGTCCCCTTAGGGTGCTCCATGTCACTCACCCAAAACCTTATGATAGGGCTGACTTAACCCTGCTCATGGCAACTGATGAGGGGCAGGAAGAAGAGAGTGACCCTCACCATGACCTCTTCACCACCACTGAAGCTGATGGCTTAGCGGAGGGAGTTATGCTTGCAGATTGCCTTATTGCTGAGCAGAAGGACAACTGCATAAATCTCTTAGATCAGTTCTCTGACCTCTTCTCACTGATCCCAGGTACAACTACCTGGTGTGAGCACACAGTCGACACAGGCGACAGTCTACCTGTTGAAAGTAAGATTTATAGACAGCCTGACCATGTCAGAGATTGCATAAAACAAGCGGTGCAGAAAACATTAGATCTGGGAGTGATTGAGCCTTCTGAAAGCCCATGGGCTAGCCCAGTGGTTCTTGTCTCCAAACCTCTTAGTAAAGATGGTAAAAAGGAAATGAGGTTTTGTGCTGACTATAGAGGTCTCAATCAAGTAACCAAAACTGATGCTCACCATATACCCAGGGCAGATGAGTTAATGGATACACTGGCTTCTGCCAAGTATCCAAGCACTTTTGACTTAACAGCAGGGTATTGGCAGATTAAGTTGTCAGAAGATGCTAAACCTAAAACAGCATTTTCAACCATTGGAGGGCACTATCACTTCACTGTTATGCCCTGTGGATTGAAAAATGCACCTGCCACTTTTCAGAGGTTTGTGAATACAGTCCTGCAAGGATTGGAAGCCTTTAGTGCAGCCTAGCTAGATGATTTAGATGTGTTTAGCTCCACCAGGGATGATCACCTGGTCCACCTATGGAATGTTTTGGAGGCCCTGCAAAAGGCAGGCCTCACTATCAAGGCTTCAAAGTGCCAGATAGGCCAGGGAAAAGTGGTTTATCTGGGCTATCTGGTAGGTTGGGGACAGATTGCAGCACTGCAGAGGAAGGTTCAAACCATTATGGAATGGACTCCCCCTACAACTCAAACCCAGGTGAGAGTCGCATTAGGCCACACAGGGTACCATAGGAGGTTCATAAAGAATTATGGCAGTATAGCTGCCCCTCTTAATGACCTCACATCCAAAAGAATTCCTAAAAAGGTATTATGAACAACTAGCTGTCAAAAGGCTTTTGATGAGCTCAAACAGGCCATGTGCTCTGCACCTGTCCTAAAAAGCCCTTGTTACTCCAAGAAATGCATAGTCCAGACTGATGTTTCTGAATTAGGGGTAGGGGCAGTTCTATCACAGCTTAACACTGAGGGCCAGGATCAACCTGTTGCTTTTATCAGCAGGAGGTTGACCCCTCGAGAAAAGCGTTGGTCTGCCATAGAGAGGGAGGCTGTGGTCTGGGCCCTGAAAAAGGTGAGACCATACCTGTTTGGTACTCACTTTATTGTTCAGACAGACCACAAACCTCTTTTATGGCTTAAACAAATGAAAGATGAAAATCCTAAATTGTTGAGGTGGTCCATATCCCTACAGGGAATGGATTTTACAGTGGAACATAGACCTGGGAGTACCCACTCCAGTGCAGATGGACTCTCCAGATATTTCCACTTAGACAATGGAGACTCATCTGGGCAAGGTTAGCCTTATTGTCCCTCGTTTGGGAGGGGGGGTTGTGTAGGAAAGTACCATATTGCCTGGCTTGTAACCCCCATTTTCACATGTATTTAAGTTTGTTTTTGCCTGTCTCACTGGATCCTGCTAGAAGTGCTCATTGTTTGTGGCCTGAATGTGTGTACCTGCGTAGTGACTAACTAATAGTGACTACTACACTACAGTATTTTACTCCTACTTTCCAGGGTTTTGGGGTGGGGTATCTTGGACACCCTTAGTGTTTTCTTACACTCCCAGCGACCCTCTACACACTACACTAGCCTAGGGGTCCATTCGTGGTTCGCATTCCACTTTCATAGTATGTGGTTTGTGTTGCCCCTAGGCCTATTGCATCCTATTGTATTCTACAGTGTTTGCACTAATTTCAGACTGTTTTACTTACCCGATTTTGGTTTGTGTGTATATTTTGTGCCTTTTACCTACCTACTAAGGGAGTATATCCTCAGATATTTTTGGCACATAGTCACTAAAATAAAGTTCCTTTATTTTAGTAACTCTGAGTACTGTCTTTCTTATGATATAGTACCTATATGATATAAGTGGCATTTGCATTTCTCCTAGTTCAGCCTAAGCTGCTCTTCTATAGCTACCTCTATCAGCCTAAGCTGCTAGAACACTACTAATCTACTAATAAGGGATAACTGGACCTGGCACAAGGTGTAAGTACCATCCGGTACCCACTATAAGCCAGGCCAGCCTCCTACAGATGTCCTCAAATGGATCACCTCATACCTCACTGGAAGAACTCAGAGAATTTGTTTTCCACTGTACACCTCAGAAGCCAAGAAAATCATCTGCGACTTTTCACAAGGATCATCTTTCAGCCCCACCCTCTTTAACATGTACATAAGCCCCCTGGCCAAAACTGTCAGAGTGCACGGACTCAACATCATCTCCGATGCCAACAACACCCATCTCATCCTCTCGCTGTCAGAAGACCCCTCAAACACCAGAGCCAACTTCCACTAATGCATGATGAACATCACCAACGGGATGAAGGACAACTGCCGCATGCGCAGCACAGACAAGACAGGAGTCCTCATCTTTGTGAACAACACCTCGCCACGGAATGATGCCTGGTGGCCTGCTGTACTCTGCCCTGCCCCAAACTGTCACAAACAGTTGTTTTGCATGAACACTGCCTCCTTTCACCAGTGGCTTGACAGCATGGAAACCCACCTCACAGACATGGAGGCACGATTTGATGACCTCCCAGGCTGGTCCATGAAGGGGGTGCACTGTGGAAGAGGGTGGTGACCTGGGGCACAGGAACAAACAGGACAATGGTTGTATCTCTGGGCTGCTGGAGAACATGGAGGGGGCACACGTGATCTTCTTACTTTGTGACTTTTTTGCCAGAACTATTGACTTTCCTTTTTGCTGAAACCAGAGATAGAGCCAACGCACACGGTCCGTTCACGCACCTCCTCCTCTTCCACAGAGACCTAGCCTATTCCTTCCGCAGCACCAACAAGCACAGCATATTTTCTTTGCAACAAAAAAAGCATGGCCCTTATCGGTGTGAGAAACACCAGATTTTTATTTCGTCGACTTCTCTCCTGATACCAGCATTGTCTGGAAGCAATTTCTGTCCTTGCGGCCTGACCTTCCGAAGAGGAACATCCGTTATGGTGTTCTGCAGCCAGATGTAATGTTAATTGTGGAAACTGGAGACCTGGAGAGATTTCTGAATGCTATGGTTGTCACCAGTATGGACACCGAGAGCCACCTGCTGGTCCATCGGTCACCACCCCAGTAAGGGAGGCTAGACTTCCTGACAACCATGAGCAACATCTCTGCTTCAGAGAGTCATGCAACACTTGCCTTTGGATGGAGGCAAGCACCTGAAAAAGTCTGTGGGTGATCCACAGGACAAGTCATGCTCACCGCTTTAAGGTTTAGGAAGTTTGCCATCTTGCCCTCTGGCTGCCAGGATTGACTGCTGCCTTTCTACCGTATGCCACTGACCTGGCGGTCTTGTGATGAACGATTGCTGATAGTCTGCTGCTCAGCTGGCACGGGGTGTGGAGCTGTGGGACCCTCCGCCATTACCCATCTCGCCTACATGGCGATGGAGGAGACTGGTGTAGGAAACTGGCCTCTTTCTAGCAAGGTTATTCCCACTTCTTCCCTGTTTGTCAGTGTATTTGACTGTGTCTACTGGCATCCTGCTAATCAGGACCCCAGTAGTTATGCTCTCTCACCTAAATTATGGTTATAGGATACTGGTAATCCAATATTTCACCCAAAATTGGGACACTGGTGCCCCCTTATAAGCCCCTAGTATATGGTACCAAGATACCCCGGGCATTAGGGTTCCAGGGGATCCCTCTGGGCTTCAGCATTTCGTTTGCCACCCATAGGGAGCCCATTCCAACAGCTATGCCAAGCTACATAATGGTAACTCTGAACATAGGCATGTTTGGTATCAAACATGTTGGAATCATACCCCAATGCTTTTGCAAACATTGGTTGTAAAATTCCCTGCACCCTGGGGACTCCTTAGAGTTCCCCAGTATTACCATTTCATCCTTCTGAGGTTTTCCAGGCTGCCCCAGCCACCTCTTAGACAGGTTTCTGCTCTCCTGTTGCAAGCCCAGGAAGGCAGAACAAAGGATTTCCTTTGGGAGAGGGGTGTTATACCCTCTCCCCTTGGAAATAGGTGTTACAGATATGGAAGGTATATCCTCCCAGAACCTCTAGAAATGCTTTGAAGGGCACAGATGGTGCCCTCCTAGCTTAATCCAGTATACAATGGTTCAGGGACCCCCAGTCCCTGCTCTAGTGTGAAACTGGACAAAGGAAAGGGGAGTGACCACTCCCCTGTCCATCACCACCCCAGGGGTTGTGCTTAGTGCTCCTCCAGAGGGTCCCTGGGTTTTTCCATCTTGGATTCCAAGTTGGCAGGGAACTCTGGGAGCATCTGAGTGGCCGGTGCCAGCAGGTGACGTCAGAGCCCTCCCCTGATAGGTGCTTACCTGTTTAGCCGACCAATCCCCCTTTCAGGACTATTTAGGGTCTCTCTCTTGGGTGGTTTTTCAGATTCGGATTGGAAGACTCCAGCAGGAATCCTCTGCATTCTTTACTTCACCTTCTTACCAAAGAAACTGCATCTGGACCCTCCAGGAACTCTACAACTGCAACAAAGAAGCAAAGACGACTTCTGCAACATTGTATCTTCAGCTCCTACCAGCAACTGCAACTGTTTCCCGGTCGTGCATCCTCAGATGTCAACCTGTCTTCAGCCTGCACCAGAAGAACGAAAGAATCTCCCTTGGAGTGAAGGAGTCACTCCCCTGGTTCAGCAGGCACCTCTCTGCAACGACAACCGGTTGTGTGGTACCCCTCTCCTGATGACCTGCGTGGATCCTGCATCACAGGTGGTGGACTGAAGTGGTCACAATGGTCCTGACGTCCAATTTTGGTGGAGGTAAGAGGTTGCCTCCCCATGCACCGTGTGTTTTGCAGTTGCCAAGGCTTGTTGGCATCCTTCTACAAGTTCTTCGTGCACGTGCAGCTCCGCCCCAGCACTGTCTCCTGCAATGCACAGCTTCCTTTGTGGTTCTCCAGCAGCGTGGGACCCTTTGTCATAGTGCTGCAAGGGGCTCCTTTTGCACCTTCTTTGTCCCCTTGCTGTGGGACTCCTGTGAGCACTGCCTGGTCCTCTGAGGGCTCTCTGAGTTTCTGAGAGCCCACTCTGACTCTCCGTCCTGGGTAGAGTCCACCAGGTCCCTCTGGGTCTCGGACAGTGCCATTTTCTGGTAACCACAAGCTTTGCATGTGCCAAGGCTTGTTGGCTGAATCCAGCGATGCAAACCAGACTGCAATCATCCATCTGGCGTGGGACATCATCTGCACCAACCAGGAACCCGCATCCATCTTCTTGGGTGCATTACTAACTGTTGTTCTTCACTGGTAGTTCTTCTTTTGAACCCTCATCCGGTTTAGCAGGGGCTCCTGTTTGCCTTGGACTCGTCTGTGCTTCTTGGACTTGGTCCCCTTCTTCCACAGGTCTTCAGGTCCAGGAATCCATCACTGGTGTCTTGCAGTCTCTTCTGGTTCTTGCAATATGTTCTTTCTTGTGTTCTTGTGTGTTCTAGGAAAGTTACTGTGATTTACTCCTGCTTTCCTGGGCTCTGGGGTGGGTTCTATTAATTACCTTTGGTATTTTCTAATACTCCCACTGTCCCTCTACTCACTACACTTGCCTAGGTGGGAAACTGACTTTCACATTCCACTTTCTTAGTATATGGTTTGTGTTCCCCCAGGCCCATTTCTAACTATTGTGATTTTTACTAATTGCACTGTTTTCTAACTGTTTTTACAGATATTTCTGCATACTAGTGTATATAATTTGTGTAATACTTGCCTCCTAAGGGAGTATAGTCTCTATGGTATTTTCGGTTTTTGTGTCACCAAAATAAAGTACCTTTGTTTTTGTAACACTGATTATTTTCTTTCATGTGTGTGAGTACTGTGTGACCACATTGGTATTGCATGAGCTTTGCATGTCTCCTAGTTAGGCCTTGGCTGCTCATCCACACTACACCTAGAAAGCCTGGCTTCTGGACACTACCTACATTTCACTAATAAGGGATAGCTAGACCTAGTATAAGGTATAAGTACCTTAGGTACCCACTACAAACCAGGCCAACCTCCTGCAACTGGCAGCTGTACTGCTGCACTGATCCTTGCCGATACTGTGCCTGTGTTCCCGACTGGGATGGAAGGTGCTTGGGTTTTGGGTTTAGGGTCCCTCTTGCCCTGGGTGACAATTGTGTGAGTCCGAGTCGGTGTACATACACACTCTGTCCTTACATGGACCCAGGCCTATGGCTGCAGGTTGGTGTTTTAACTCTGTTCCAGATCTACAGACCTTGTTTTCATACTCTCCAGAGATAGGGATAGAAACAGCAGTTGTCTCACGTGTCTCTGGGTTATAATTTGTCCTTCTTCTCTGCCTGTTGGAGTATTTGGTGTGGACATCCAGGATATGGTTTTCCACCAGCTCCTGCCTTCTAGCTCCCTTTTCTCCCTTCTCCAGCCCCTTTTGAGGCCTTCCACATGACACTCCTTAGAACGTGGGATGACCCACCCTGACACTGCAGATCGCCTCCCTTAATGTGATTGGTCTGACCCATTTTATTAAGAGGCAGAAAATTCTCTCTTTTCTGCAGATGTGCCAACCGGATGTAGCATTGCTTTAAGACAGTGTTTCCAACCTTTTGACTTCTGTGGACCCCCATTTTAGACTGGAATCCGAGGACCCCTAATGAATCATTATTGGAAACCAGGCCTCCTACTGAGTCATTACTGAAAACTGGGGACCTAACCTGTTAAAATTATTAACTTTTCTAAGCAGTCGCCAACCTCCTGAGGAGGTTTCGCGGACCACAGGTTGGAAACCACTGCTTTAGGAAACCCACCTGTTCCCCACTGAACATGATAAGCTTAGGAGGGACTGGCTGTTTACGATGATACATGCCAATAGAACGCAGGTTCCCCTTACACATCCGGCTACTCCCTTGGACGATAGGAAGTGTGGGGTGCCATCTTGTTTCAAAAGTCTCCAGCTGTCCACATACTGCAGACATAGAGAGACCTTTCTGGTGATATATTTTTACCTCGGTCCGGAACTGTGAGGAGTCTTTGATCATGGGCTCCATCTATGCCCCAGTGGGTCATTGGATGGACTTCCTTGCCACACTGAACAAGCTCCCGCTGTCCTTTGGAATGTCCATGATAATCATGGGGAAGGGGGAACTGGAACATGCCCGCTCGACCCGTAGCTTGAAAAGTGTGGGAACCATGCGACCAGACAGTCCTGAGACCAGTTCATCCTCTCTGACATTATTGCTGACCATATCTTGGTAGATCCATAGCCCTTAACCCACCCGAGGACAGGGATTACACTTTCACCTCCTTTGTTCGTGATTTACATTCCTATATCGACTTCTTTTTGGTGCCCATCAGACTGCTTAGTAACATAGTGACAACCTTGATTCTACAGAACAGTACTTATGATTCTGACCTTGTGCTACTTGATCTTGATCTACTGCAAACCCTCCCCCCAAGGTCCATTGGCATATGAACACCACGCGGTATAAAACCCTGAAGACAAGAGTAGATTGTGCCAATATTTGAGCCAATACTTTGAAGACAATGCTGGATTTATCTCCTCTGCATAGGTTATCTGGGCAGCCGGGAAGGCCTCTGCAAGAGGTAATTTGATGAGCGATTTGGCTGTGCATGAGTGCAGCTGTGAGGAGGAGCACTGTTGTTTGAGACTGACTTCACCCTTCACCTGACTCAGGGTATAACGCATCACGACCACCGCTTGTCTTAAGGTGCTACTGGGACCAAAAACAATCTGAACTCTCCTTACACCACGCAAGCAAAGCCAGAGCTTTTTTGCTTGTGGCAGCGGCACTACAAGGGTGGGTGGGGAAGCTGGTTGACTGTTGGCTGTGCAGTTATCTAAGGCGCAGTTGCACATAGCAATGCTGGGCCATTAGTTCCGTGCATGACGTGCTCCTTACCGATCTGTTTGACTTACTGCAGGAGTTTGCTACTTTTTATGTGAACCTCTACTCCTTCTCAGCACAAGAACAGGCTACCACAGAGAAGGCATTCCTGATGGGACTTGCACTCCTGCACTATTGCAGGACCAGGCACAGTTACTCTGTGCTTACATCATTGCTGAGGAAATTGAGCAGGCCATTGATGGGATGGCAACCATGAAGGCCCCAAGAGGCAATGGCCTCCCAATTGAAGTCTAAAAGATTACTAACCCCCTGATATTGCCTCTGTTAGGCAACCTGTTCAGAGAGAACACCACCACCACCCCCTCCCAGAATTCAATAGGGCGTGTATCTCCCCGATCAGCACGGACATGAAAGTCATGGCAAAGTTCTTGCCCACTAGGCTCAAGACTTATATCCCCCGTCTGATCTACCCCTCGCAAGTCAGATTCGTACCTGGCCACACTTCGGCAGATCACCTGCGTTCACTTTCCCATCTGCTTTGGCAGGTGCAGCAGGATGATGATGCGAAGGTGCATTTGACGCTAAGAAGGTGTTCGACCAGGTCAAGTGGGCATACCTGTTCCGGGTGATAGAGGCCATAGGCCTAAGTGGGGCGTACGTTGTCAAAGTCAGTTGGCTTTACAGTGATCCTACAGCCTTGGTGTCCTGTGGGTAGGGGTGAGGGTGTTGGGGGGGAGGAAGGGTTCCTGTCCCCCCTTTTTTTTTTGCTGTCCTGCGTGGCACGAGATAAGGTTGCCCACTCTTTCCACTTATTTTTGCTGGCCCAGGAACCCTTGGGCGCTAAGATCCACAGTAGACCTCGTATACATGAGATAGCCACAACAGCGGGTAGAGGAAAGCTTTTTATTATGCAGATGTTATCTTGGCAGTCTTCTCTAGCCCACATGAATCAATCACAGCCCTTATGCAGTGATAGAGTCCTTCTCTGCCTTTCCTAGGATACCATATAAACTGGTCAAAGTTTGAGGCCCTGCCTATGACATCGGAACTACTGTGGCATCATTAGGTGGGGTGCGGTCTGCTTGGCAGACAGAACATGAGAAATACTTGGGAGGTGAACCTGTGTAGTGATCTCTCTATGGTAGTGTATGATAACATTGCTCCTATTATTGACAAAGTATAGGCTGAATTCTCCACCTGGCAGACATTGTGTCCATCTCAGTGGGGGCTGTGCTCAAATGATGAAAATGAATGTGGTGCCGAGATTTAGTTAAATATTCAGAATGCTTACCCTGAAAGTCCCTCGTGGCCTGTATAGGGAGATTGACCAACTGATCCGGGCTTTTGTGTGGAGGGACGTAGGCCTCACCTTAAGGCTGCTAAGCTGCATACCAAGGCTACTACGGGGGCAACGACTACCACACACAGAGACCTACTATTTGGTCTCACAATTGTTGTACATTGTGTAAATGCTGAAGCCAGCTAACGAAACGCCCACATGGGTCTTCCTGTGCTTGTCCTCGTGCTCATCACTTGCTTTGATCACCATGCAGATCCATCATAACATACTGCTTTAGCAGAACAGGGATATTTAGATTGGGGTAGAGGAGATTCATTGGTTGCAGTGGAAGAATAGGAGGATATACTCTCTGGATGTTATGCTACAGGACGGTGAATTGGCCCCCCTTGCTGCTCTCATGCGCGACTACGGGTTGCCTCATTTGCAACACTGACAGTATCGACAGCTCACGCATAGCCTGCAACACATGTTGGGTGCCCCCTCTTATGATATTGAGCCAGATCCACTGTTGCAGTATATCCTGAAGTGGAAAAGTTACAGGAGCTTAATGGGAGGACCCTGCCCACAGTTTGCCTTGTTAATGGGAGCAAAAGCTAGGCCTCTCAATCTCTGAGGAAGGGCACAACCTTTTGGGAGTGCATGACAGCTTCCTTTGGGATGGTAGGTTAAAATGTAGTTATTTCAAGGTCCTGCACCTCCGATGCTGGCTGCTGGATCAGCTGTGTAAGGCGCAAATAGAGGATTCAGAGTGCTGGTGGTGTGGTACACTGGGCTATAATATTGTACATCTTCTGTGGGAATGTGCGGTGCTTTCACACTACTGGGGCTCTGTTTGGATAACTTGATAACAAATGTGCGGGTGTCACTGCACTTGATGGCCAGCCTAGTATTGCTTTATGACGTCCGTATTCCCAGTCTTAACCCGTCATGGCAAGTATTTTACTGGCTATGGCCCTTCCAGTGGTGAAGGTGGAAATCTTGTGCCATTGAAAATCAGCCAATGCCACCTTCCCATAATACATGGCTCGATGACATGCACGAAATAGCTGCTTAGGAGCAATTTATTTATAAGCTCAACGATCAACTCCATAAGTATGAGGAGGTCTGGGGTCCCTTGCTACATAGGTATCAGGATGGCGGCTCTTAGGTGTTATTTTTCTTGTTTTCAATGTTGCCTCAGATGATTTTGTCCATATGATGTTTTGGATTCGGCTGAAACTGCTGGTTTTGTAGAACTGTTATATGATGTCTGTATGTGAAAACTCACTGAAAAAAATAAGCTATTGAGATCTATAAAAAAGAACATATAGGGGCCAGAGCCATTTCTTCTAGCATATTGAAATGCCAGGCAGACAAAATAAAAGGTGCTCTATATTTTATTTGTTTTTGCACAGATTATTTTTAACAGTATACGTTTACCATTTACACGTAAAGCCCCTTATTTTCAGAATACCAACTTAAAATTTCATAATAAGTTTTTGCTTGGTTTGATAATATTTAATGTGTACAATTCAAAACGGCGGTGGATTAAAGTACAAAAATGTATCAGATAAACTACTGTTACAGGTGTTCTGATGCTATAGACCCCACAGCATGATTTCAATGAGAATCCTTGAGGATACCTTTGGAACCAGGTAAATGGAGCAATGGATCAGTGCACATGCTGTCCAGTCCCAGGGCACCTAGCCAAAATTTGACATGGCAGATTTTGTCCAGGCAGTGAAATGGCTGTATCGAGATCTAAAATCTCGAATAAACCATCCCTCATCTGTTGATCACAAACATATTCAGAACATTGAGTCTAAGAGGAGTATGATATTAAATATTCTTTAGGCCAGTAACAAAAAATAAAGGCAGCACAGCAGTAACTTGAGGTAGGTTGAATAGTTATCTAATAAAGTAACTCCTGTGAGATTAAAAACATATCGTTTAAGATTCCCCAGACTTTGACTCCAGGCAGTAAGACCAATTTGGCCTTAGCTCTATAGATCACTTAGGCCGGAGACACAGATTTATATATTGTTGCTCTGTGAACTTTTAAAACTGAGGCAGCCTTGTTGGGAGCATTATAATCCTATTCTTCCCAATATGAAGTTTTCAGGATAGTTTGTCAACCTTGATGACCAAATAGTGACATTTTTCTACCTTTACCTTATCCAGGCAGGCCTCCCCTAACTTCAGCCACCCCACCAAAGACCTTTCCAGAGTAATAACCATTTACGTGAACTTTTGGATATTAATTTCAAGTCCTTCGAAGCTACAAAAGACCCCAAACTTGTCCTACAAATTCTGAAGTCCCATGGGTTTTCTCAAGATTATCAAGGTGTTTTCAGCAAAGAGTAGAGTTGGGATTGGTATGCCATCAATGATGTAATTGATAATCTGAGTGAAAAGGGTAGTAGCTAAAATGTATCCCTGTTGCATGCCTCTGTGAATAAATGCATTCGGAAAGCTCACCCTGCTTATCTCAGTGGACCTACACTTAGTTATTTTCATGGAGCCTTACTATGGTTGTCAGTAACATAGCCGAAATGCCAGAGACTTGAGGGATGGCCACAAGCGAAGTCTGGGGATAAAATCAAAAGCTCATAACCACAAATGGGACATATAGATGACCTTTCTTGAGCTTGATGTACTTCCATAAAATTAAAGACATTCTGAAGGCTTGTTCAGTTATACAGTTAACTACGAAGCCAGCCTGAAAAGGAGCTAAAACGTGAGGCTTACTCACCCACTCTTTTCATTTGTTCAGAACTTCTCTGCAAAATACCCTCTGCAAATTGTCCAACAAGTTGATCTACCTACTGTGCCTGGGAGCAATCTTTATCCCTTTGTATAAATGACTAAGATTGCAGCCCCTCACCAGGAGTCTGGGATGTCTGTTCCAGCAACAATAGTATTGAATAATATGTTTATGTACAAGGCTCAGACTAAAACATCAGATCAAAAGAGGTCCCCATGATCCTTATCAGGGCCTTATACCTTTCCTGAGTTGAAGGACTTTGTAGTGCTCAGATTATCAGAAAATGAAAAGACAATGTTGTTTATTGAAAGAATTGGATTGGTGGCTTCTTTGATGACTAACAATTGTCCTGCAATCAGCAGAACTACTGCAGAAATACACATTTGAAAAATGTTGAACACAGATACTAGGTTGAATATAATGATCAGTAGGAGTACTTAACTTTAGTTTACCATCTCCAGTAATATGTTGAAGGGTGACATATCCCTTTTTTTATGTCTCAGTTTGATCATTCAAACCAGTCCTGTCCCAGTTCCATTTACTGGCATCTAGAGTCGGCTAGAATGTGCCTTTTCTGCATGTATTGAAGTGAGGATATGAGATGTAATCACTTACATCAAGTGGGATTTAGCTTTACATCATTCACTCAGGTACCACAGTACACTCCAAGCTTTTTTTGAAGCAAGTGCTCTTGGAGTCTTTTACTGAGTTATATTGCCATTTGCCAAGAATGTTAATAAAAAAGAATTAATTGTCTGTAGAGACTTTGTGGATCTCTAGTCTGCTGTAATGTGCGATATATAAACCAAATGCTCACTCTCTTACTACCTTCCCTGAATTATGACTTTTAAACCAAATCATTGTATATCTTGGAAATTTTCCTGGAACTGAAAATGCCTATCTTACTTTTCATGGTCTCATCTACATTTCACCCTTAACCACAACATACGGGTCTCCTAAAAGAAATCTGGATCGGCATTCCTTGTGTTTTTCTTTATACCTCTAAATATAAATAGCAATCGTAATATAGCTCAGAAATTGTGAATACTTATAGAGAAAGAGCCTCATTCCCTCTTCCTGTCTTCTGCCACTGTTCAGTAGTCCACCTCAAAGTGAGTTTCTGACTCTGAGCAAAATGCCATGCGCTGAAGTGCAGATCCTTCCCCCTTTCACTGCTTCCCTAATTGCCACATGGATAAATCAAATTCATGGCTACACAGTATGCTACCAGAAACAGGGGAGTTAAATGGCCAATTTGTATCTCCCTGGCCCTTCCAAAATCTGAAAAAATGATTAAGTAAATATGATTCTTTCAATGGGTAGTACAACGGAGGCTAACAATTGCAGTACTGAATCACTCCCTTGCATTTTGTTTCCCTTTAAAAAGCTCATTTTTGCACTTTTGATTTTAGCACCAAATTATAGCAGTGAACGACTGAGAAGGGAGGAAGAGTTGAGGCAAAGAAGAGGAATCCATACTGAAATATCAATAGCCAAGGAATTGTTCTGTAGTTTAGTTGTCTGTTTCTACTCTAAAATGTTGCAAGGATGTTTGGAGCGCAGACAAAATTGCTGCTCAAGACCTCACCATCCACTAATAAAAAACCCTTTTTGACATTTTCTGCCTTCCTTTGCTTTATTGAGGTGATGTTTCAACCTCTACATCATTTTTCCCACGACCTTGCTGAGGTTTATCAGAAACAGAATTCACTGTACTCCTGTGTTGGACCGGTCCTTTTTTGCAAGGCTACCCCAAAAGTTTTGCCTCCCTCCTCCTATTTTTCCTACCACCTTTTTGTCCTTGTGGACAGAGTTTTCTGGGGGTTGGGGACAGAAATCAGGTCCAAGGGCTGGAATGGGCTGCATCATTTTGTTGGTCATGATGGTACTGCTTGCCCACTGTGATGCATCTGTGACTAGATTAGAGTTCGGTGCTTCGCAGATGTGGTCCACAGGTGAGGAGAAGGATTCCCCATGGTTAGCTTAGTGGGTCCTGAGATTATAGACAGAGGGATCCAACTGGGTTCAGAGAGGCGTAGAACTGGCATACACCCCTGCAGTCGTAGGCCGGGATCCATGTTCTAATGCCCTAAGCAGGGATGCTCATAAAGGTATTGATGCCTACTCTGACTGTAGGGTGGAGAGGGGTTGTGTTGGATCTGACCCTTTTTGTAGGGTTCCCCCAATCTTTTTGCCTTCCTCCCCCTATTTTTCTGACCTTCTTTTTGTTGGCTTTAGGACTCTGGACACTTTACCAATATTAACCGGTGCTAAAGTACATGTGCTCGCTCCCCTAAAACATGGTATGATTGACTTACACCTGTTTGGCATATTGATTTACCTGTGCGTCCCTTGTAAATTCATCTATCATATACCGACGGCCTTTAAATTAAATGCTTTTAGTGGGCCTGCAGCTCTGATAATGCCACCTGCAGAAGTAGCTGTCAAACCTTTCTCAGGCCTGCCACTGCAGGACCTACGTGCAACGTTTACTGCCACCTTGACATTTCAAACCACTTTATACAAAAAATAAGGGACAGAGGGCAGAAAAAGGTCCAGCGTACACGTTCCCAGTAAGACTATGTAGTTATAAAGGGTATGCAGTTCCTAAGAAAGAAGAGAGAACAAAAACGGGTCGGAAACAACCTGTGACACCTGATCAGAGGATCTGATTGCTTAGGAACAAGAGCCCTCAAACAGCCAAAAAGGTGTCATGCATAATTATTGGGCAGCTCCTCATTGGGCTGGTGCTGCAGTGCCCAATGGGCCTCGCTCAGGGGCTCTTTACTAGAGTTCTTTTGTATTGTCTAGCTGTGTTAAGGATGAGGTGCAGTGTTCTGTGCGATGATATGAGTAGACTGATTGTATGATTAAAAAATAACTAAGGGATGTCCTAATCTTATTAAATTTACAGGAACCCTTGTTTTGATTAAAATGACACTGGCAAGAAATGGGTACAGTGATCATAGCTGGTACAACAGATCTTTATGCGAAAAAGGTCAACATGTTTCTTGCCCGTTTAATGTGCGTAATGATCAAGGCAATTCATCTGGACCAAAACCCTAATCTACTCATGAATTGGGTGCCAAAATGTGAGGGATGCTTGTAATTGGACCCCAAATGTGAAAAAACTGGTCTAAAAATGTACCTTCAAAGTAAAGAACTGACACGGATTCACAGCAGGAGAAGCTGTATCCGCCCTGCACCCTGTGCAGGTGCCTGGTGCGGGCCCCCTGCTGTGGAAGCTGCACCCAGCTTCCTTCCTGGAAGGTAGGATCACCACTCAGCCGTTGCATTCCCTTCCTCCCTAAAAGCAGAAGTGCTGCTCTGGTTACCAGGTGTGGGCTTGCTTCTGAGGCTTGTTTGTCTGGCCCCACTTCCGGATTGGTGCGTATGCCGGCACTCCCCGATAGGTTGGACCTTCCAGGGTCGCCACGATCCCTGGGGACTCATACCGCTGTCTCGCCCTACCTTAGCGGGCAGCACGTGTTCCTCAAACCAGGAGACGCAACCCAGTGGCCACTGAGGGCCCTGGGTTCGCTGATACTGAGGAGGCATGGTTCTGGCCTCTCCCCAAAGGAGCCTGTGCTTTGGAGAAGCACTTTGAACTCCCCAGTTACCGTAGAAACCTAAGAGGTGTGGAGGCCTGCATGTGCTCTACATTTGAGATTCTAAATACCTTATTTTCGACAGGTCTCATAAGACCTACCATAACTCACCTAATAGGAGTGCAGGTGGTCCAGGGCCTTGTGATTATATATGGTGTTTTGTGTTGTTATAAACCTGTTTTCATTACTTGGGCTGATTATATAATACATGTTGTTTTGCAACCTATGAGCCTTCCACTATGCCTGCATAACTTGCAAGGTATTGCATAATGTGAATCATTTTGATTCTTGCATTATCAGAATACTAAGTCTTATTACAGTAATTGCATTTTATGCACAATATTTATGATTTATGTTACTTTGGTCCTATGATACATAATAGGGAAACCCATTTTCATATAATCACGTGTGGAGTCTTTTTTTTGTGCTGTATTTATTTTGTTTCAGGAGTAAGTGTGTTGCACAAATGTTTTACACACATCCTCTGAGGATGAGCCTGTCTGCCTCCTCTGCGCTAAGCTACCAGAGGCTGAGCACAGGTTATCTTTGGCAACCTTTGGTCTGTAACTTACTTGCCCTGACTATTGTGTTCTAACTAATTGATGTGCCTACCCTAGCCAACCAGAAACCCCATTTCTAACATCCTGCTTCTCACTTGTTCACAAATTGTTCCTCTATGATACTTGAGGAATATCGTATTTATTTTTCCATGTTCACAGAGCCAAGATTAGAGAAAGAGATGGCAGATTAGGAACGGAAAATCCACAATTCTCTGTACCTGCAGATCAAAAACTTAGTTCTGCATCACAGCCTTTGAGTGTTCTTTTTCAAAAACAAATCCCCACTTTGGGAGTTTGTAACTGGGGAAAAAAGACCTGAGTGGGCCAAATATACATGGCAACCCACTCAGCATCAGCAGTGACAAAAGTGAACATTCCAGGCAAGCAGGTATCTAAAATTATATTGAGCAGTCCTCAGCCTGAAAAGAAGAGACCATGGTCTCTAGTGACCTGACAGGCTGGACAACCACACATCCAGGTCTAAGTCACCATGATAGTGTTCACTTAAGCCAATTATTTACTTTTGAGAAATGTTAGCAGTTTTTAACTACTTTTGTAGAAATATTCATATAAACAATAAACTTCAGTTTAATCAAAACATTAAATGTCATGTCCTACTGTTGACAACTTCATATAACACCCACACACCTTGTTTTAGAGTAGAAAAGAGAAGAGAGGATGAGATGAGTTTGTGGTCATATTTATCAATAAGTATATGACAAGTAGAAAAAAAAGACACTGGGCCTCGTGGTAGGGCTTACCTCCTGCCAATGTCTAGACTGTAGCCTTGCTTGTCAAAGCCAGGCAACACCTTTGTTAAATTGAGGACACAGCTTCCTCCTTGAAGAAGACTGTGTTCTTCCCTGACTAGTTGCTATTTTTAATATTAAATTATTAGTATCCCCGATTGATGGAATATAAGTAATTTTTTCTGTTGCCTCTTTAGGATTTTTCTTACGATTCCTTTTTGTCAACCACCCACTGGCAGGTTTTTCTGTTTGGCGAGAGGCTTTTATGATCTTTGCAAGAAAAGGAACATAATTTCTGACCGCTTGGCGCTGTTGCTCTTTAAAAAAAAAAAAGAATCTCATATGGATCAGCCCTCAAGAACAACCGTTGGTCATTTTTAACAGCCATTCCTGAAGAGTTTTGTCATAGTCGTGGTATGTGGAAATTTAATTTGTGCAGTAGCCACATGAGTCCATGTGGGGACGGGTGAGCTTAAATCATAGTGTGGCATAAAGCAGACATGTGGCAAGTACTCTTTTGAGCCATTAATCTTGCAGATAAGTGGTGCATCTTGCTGCATTCAGTTGCTGTGGCTTCCACTTTTGCATCTTGCTACCCGTTAGCACCGGAGGATGTTGAAATGCATTCTTGAAGTTTGTAGCTTCACCATTGCTCCAATATATGGTCCTTTCATTGGTGCAACAGTCTGATCCATTTAATGGCAGGAGAGCTTACTTAAGTTTCAGTAAATAAGTGTAACCAGTTCTGTTTTCTCCTTCCATGACCTTAATGTGGATTAAAGGTGTAATGTTTAATATCCAGTCTAATGATGCTACCTAGACAAAATATATTCAAACACATACAAGGTGATGAGAAGAATGTTTGCAATATGTCTAACCATTGGCAATAGTTTGTGAGAGCATTCCATCTCATTATTTATTATGCCACTATGGCTCCTCAGGATGGACTCAGCCATATGCAAATCAGTTGTGACCCTGCTCTGATGGGGACAGTCCAGTCCAATTGCCCTTAGTTAGTCTTCTTGCGGGCATGCCTTCCACCACCCTTAATGTATTTATTGTACCGTTCTAAGTGGCGAGGGTATGCCCAGATATGGATCCCTTCTTCACTGTTCCATTAGAACCAAGCTACATTCGACTGACGAGCCCCAAGCACGGCGAAACAGGTCTTTGGTTGCCTGTGTTCTGGCTGAGGGAGGATGTGGCCTAGCAGTTCAGGCTGGAGTATATCTCTTGAAGCAGGGTCAAGACCGGTTTGCATACAGCTAGGTCAAAACTGAGGCAGTGTGTTTGGCAAAAAAACAAAGGGGCTGAACTGCTACTCCAAGAGGTTGCCATTGATTAACTTATTACAAGCATTTCTCCAATCACCTTTTGTGTGTTTGGTAGTAGACAGTGTAGATTATCTGGGTCCCAGGTTTAACAATATCCTTATTCCGACACCATGCTGGGAGTAACTGCAAAACATGGCTTTATAGGGTGCTTGAATACTCTTGCAAGTTGCTGGGTAGAATTAGTGTTTGACCCTTTGCTTTCTGTAGAGAGCAATTTGATACCTATAGGAAAAGTTTACTGGCATATGGAGAAAGAGAGGAAGTAATGGAGAGGTCAATCAGTGAGTTTTTATTGGGGCAAGTAGTGAAGCTAGTATGCTTTGTTGAAAGGCTAGTTCCTATGTTTCATGTAGAGAGGGAAGCTGTGTTGTACAAAAAAAAGGCTGAAAGGATATTACTTCTGATTTGTTTTTTGTTTGCATACATAACGGTTGATCCACAGATGGTAATCCATTTTCAGTAATCGACTGAAAACAATCTTCTTTGAAGCTCCCTGGCATTTTGTGCAACCCTTTCAATTCCTTTAAGTGTTAAATTTATCTGATGTGCAACCTGATCTGAACTGAGATTTACCTTTAAGAAACGCTTTGCAGAACCTAGAAACCCCAAGTCTTGAGCTGTTGTGCTATGCCATGAGAAAATACCTCTTACAGTGGTGACACAAAGGGGGTAGGGTACATGTATATCTTGAGGGATTGCATAAAGGTCATGTTGTCCGGAAGGGGGAAGGTGGAAAAAACAGAGTCGTCCTTTAAAGTACATGCTATGAAGAGGTAATGATCACTATCTCCCTTAAACTGCAGCATGTCAAGACTATTTGTCACTTTCTCATTCGCCCATTCCTTAATCTATGGACTCTGTTTTTTTTCGAAATAAGTGTTCTGTATTGTTTCTTGAAAATCATATACACTCTACTGTATCTACACATCCAAGTAAAAAACAAATGAATAAAAAAACTATACCAAATTTAAAAACCATAAGATGAATTTTGGAAAAAGGTACCTTGACACCCTTTTAGCTCGTCATAGATTTACTGTCCCACCTTCTGATTGTTATGATTAAAAATCTTTATTTTTCTGTCCCACATGTTTTTGGGGTAGTGCCCTTAAAAAAAAATGGCATTGCCTTTGCTATTGTTTTTTACCCTTCTGCTTCAAAAATCTCTCACAAGAATTTCCAATGAATGTCTAGTAACATGGTACATATACAGATAATATGCTACAATGTTACATTCTCAGATTTACAGAGTTGGCACACACTGTTAGCTTTCGGGGAGTTTCTGCACTGTCCATCGAATTGGAAGAACGGTAGATAAAATGTGAAAATGCTATTTTAGCCTTCGCACTCATGCTAATATCTAAATAAATTTGCCGTTGTGTTGTATATGACTCCAAGGTGTATCGCGCAGTTTTGTATTTTATTGCCCCCTCAATGTCACACAGGCACCTAGAGTTTCTAATTTCCTGTTTTAACAGTAACTTCATGTACCTTTGGACATATTATACTACTCATTTGTAACCAGCAGGTTAGACACAGCCAGACTATCCTTTTATGCTTTGCTGCTGCTGCTTCATAATTCAGCTTTGACAGTTCTTTGAAAACATAAAATCTTATTGTGCTATTTTTCACCCTCTGTCTATAAAATAATAATTACTATTATTTCTAGTATCAAATTAATGTTTATAAAGTGTAGCTACTCCACCCGTAAGGGTCTCAAGGCGCTGAGGGGGGGTTTGTCCTCTGAGCTTCAGGACATGATTCCAAGTTCCAGCCTTATTAGACTTTGCAGCCTTGCTTTCCATATATTAAATATATTCCTAATTCTGTTCAGAAATAAAGTTGATACTTTGCTGATTGTGTCTTGGGGCCAACAGATAGAACCATGTGTAAGGACTGTCTCTAATTTGGCATTGGCCACAGTTAAAGTTGGGCCCACCTCCATATTTTAGTGAGAAACGTTTTATTACTCCTGATATTGCTGCCACTTTCTGTCATAGATGTGTCAATTCAGCGTTCCCATTTGATTTGTTATATGAATAGTTATTTAGACACCTGTCCAATTTTGTCCAGGCCAATAGCCCAGCCATATCTGGGCCTTTAACATCCAAATAATTAACTCATTGGTCAGTTGCTCTTGAAGCCCACACTGTGTGGTGGAGAGCACTACCAATTCATCAGCATAGGCCACAAATTTTATTTGGGTTTTGGATAATTTGGGTGCATCCCCTTTTCCATGTTGCAGTGCAGGTGCAAGATCTGATATGTGTGACTTGAATTATAGTAGAGGTAGCATACAGCCCTGTTTCAGATTGTTATAGGTGTTAATCTTTGTTGTCATTTCTCTGCCACCCAGAAGTCTCTCCCTAACCCAGGCGTCACTGTAGAGATTCATTTTGATGCTTAGGAGGCCTTGACAGATGACCTGATCGATTCCCCACAAATCCAGCTTTGTTCAATTTACTTTTTCAAAAGTAGTGGAGAAATAGTCTCATGGTTTCTTCTTCTTACTTTTGATGATGACCTAATAGACACTTTGCATCGATTTCCTTTCTGCGTTTAGCAAAGCATTTAACCTATAACTCTGAGGGGAATTTGTTAGACCTCATTTATAGATCGGCTGAATAATCAAGCCCTTCCAAGAGGGTAGCACACACCAGGAATAAATCACTAATTAAAATAGCCACCAAAGAACTCCAAGCTCATACGTCGAGTTTGATAACTGCCATGGCAAGGCCATTCGACCCGAGGACCCTTGAATGGTCTAATCAACCATTTTTTTTTTTTTTTTTTATTGTTTTATTTAGAGAGATGTTATAACTCGTCGATTCGCAGTTCTTATCATGGTTGAGGAGTTTGTGTTGAGGACTCATACAGATTAGTTAAGTCATATTCCCGGACCACAAAAAGGATGATATTATCTCCTCCCGTTATATAGGGATTAGTTCCCCACACTGCCAGGGCCCAAAACATCCTTGAATTTGCTTCTTGTATTGCATCTTGTCGCTCAGTCTGAAGCTGTTCCTGATAGTTTTGTTTGATATTATGAATTTCCCTTTCCAGACCTCTTTTTTAGGTGCATTGCCAGCTGAAAACTATCTGGGCTGGGCTACTTATATAGTAGTTTGAGTTGTTTCCAGACTATTCTTTTGGCATTAAAATTGTTTTCATGGTGTGACTTTGGCTGTTGGTCTAAACGAGGTTTCTTTTGTATTGTTGCGGGAAGGAAATCAAATATGTCATGAGACGATTGGTGCATATCTTGGTTTCCAGAACTAAGTTCCCTGCCACAGTTTGTACCTTCATCATAGTCTCAACATAGAAGGATTGGGCCCATATCTGCTGCATCTGTAAATTCAACATAAAGTTCCATGTGATCCTTTACCACGATTTTACCATTAAATGTTCCCCGTATAACTTGTTATCTAATGCAAACAATTCATTGTTTTTATTTATTACTATGTGCTGTAGGTTATGATCACTTTCCATACTAGCTACAATCTTCTATTGTTTTATCAAGTGAAAGTCTACCATATTCAAAAATGTACAGTCAATTATTGATTCCTCCCCCATAGTTCTGAAGGATGGCGTGTGCCGGCTGGTCTTTTGCATATCTTCTGTTAAGGTGACCGTGCCCCCTTTCATAAAGGGTGGGACAGATTAATTATCCTGATCATTTCCTTTTTGCTTTTGTTTTTTCAATGTTGCTTCAAGAACTTTACGTATTTGGTCAGGAGACTCTTCACTTCATTTTTATCACCTTGTAGTAATAACATTTTTGAAACAGTCATTTAATAGCATTGTATCATTTTTGTTTGAATCAATTGCGGTTTCCACTTGATTTAGCAAAGCAATTAGTTCCTTCCTTCTTTTTTCCATTGTGGGGGAATATAAATATTAAATCACACATAACTGATAATTGTTAAAATTATCATTTGACAGCCAATAGGTTTATTTTCTTATGAAAACCTGGTAACTAGTAATGCCCACCTCTGATTTTAAGTTTTTCAAGGCACCCACTTCATCTCCCCTTATGTCCTTTTGCAAGTAGAGCTTCTAAATTAATATCCTCCATGGCCTGTTTTTGTATACTCATTCAGGGATTTACTATCTGCACTAAAATGGATGGTTAGTAGCCCCCCAAGCATACAACCTCAAGATGTTTCCAGTGATGCAAAATTCTCAGTATATTATTTCGGTTCAAGACATCAAATGGCCCTTCTGGCCTGTAAGTTTGAACAAAATCAATTTAAACAAGCATTTGCAATGCAATAGGTCTCACATTTGCTTGAGTTAGAGCTATTTGCATTGTAAATTTATAACTGAACTTTTCTTGGCACATTGGTGAGCCCTGTCTCATAATTTCATCTTTTCCTGCCATATAATTCCAGTGGCCCTGCATGTGACTAAAACACTTCCATTTACCTTCTTCCTCCATCTGCAACAAAAAATGAAAATGTTGTCATTAAGCATTCTAATTTAAATCTGCCATGCTAATTCCAATAGAATACCACTTTCAGCGCCCAACCATCAAAATTGCTGGCTGGCTAACACAACCACCCTCCTTCCCCCCAAAAGACACCAGACAGCTACAGAGTAGAAGTAAACTAGGTCACCCAAACATATCAAGAGTGTTCAAACAGTCATTGTGTAATAAAGGTGTTAAATTGGCCTGAATTATGGTCATAATTGTAATAAGGAGAGGTTATTAAAACATATTCAATTATCATATAAACCTTTATCAGAAACAAACTTTTGCCATTAGACTGTAATGCTTAAAAAAGCCCCTAGAGGGCACCATAACGAAAATATAATTTGCAAGAAACATGGTCATGTAACCATATTGTTAGCCACAGAGAGGATAACCCCATTTAAAAAAAAAAAAAAGGCGAAAGTAATGTAGTGTAATCATATACTTAGCCCCTGGAGGGAGTATTTTAGGGCTAGCAGGCCTACTGCAATATTATTACAAACAAGGCCTTTAAAACAATATTTCTCCCAGCTGTAAATCAAAGGTTTTAGCCAATAGAAAGCTTAAAAGACACTGAATGGTGGGAGGGGTTATTATTTTGGTGCCTAACCTATTTTGGTGCCTAACCTATTTTGGTTAGGTGCCCACTAACCTATTGTGAGGATCCAGAGATGTGGACAGAGCGTTTTGGAGTTGGTCCCATTGTCCCAGGACCACCACAGGCTGAGTTGTGAGCAAAAATGTTTTGTAGAAGTTATGCCTTGCAAATCATTATGGGGCAAGTTTCCATGCCACAGAAAACTATTCCGAGCAGGATCCCCCAAAATACGTTTCGTCCAGGGTCCCCAAAATCCTCAAGATGTCCCTGTTTTGTGTTCTGTCATTCTTCTTTTAATTTCCCTTTTGCCTACATATGGTTGACCTCATGAGCAATTTTAAGATTAAATACAGTTTCGTGAATCCTTTATGTGGATGTGGAACAGTGTTTCCACTAATTATGTCATTTGAGTGCGCTCAGATGTTTTCCTGGTGATTTATTGTTTTTGATGAATCTTTGATATTGTGAGTGCTGGAAAGTGAATAAAGGTCTGTCTTCCTTTGAATGGATACCAGTCTGTCTACCTTTGAATTAGACGCCAAAACGTTTTTTGGCTTGCAGTTCTCACTTCCTTTTTATCTTCTTAATAATATTAGGCTTGGTGAAAACTTTGGAAACAAAAGTCTTTCTGAAGGTTTACTCTCTACAAAGTTTCCTCCACAATGTGTCTTTATTTCTTTCTGTCAGTTTACACACTGTTGCATCAATGGGTTTCAAGCCCCCCTCAGTTATGATTTAAAAAAAAAAAAAAAAAGCATAACGAGCATTTTGTTTTTCGATTTTTAACTAGAACTAGTAATAAGGCAGCATCTTTGACAGTGTGCCTCAGACTGGTTTCAGGTATCTTTTCTGAAAGAATGAGGGGAATGTGACTGACGTGTTCTTGTGTAAGGGATGTGGCACAACTGCTATTACACCAGAGCACAAAGACCTAACCCGGAATACAGGGGCTCTAAAAGATAGACGCAAAAGAGAACTGTTTTGCAGTAGCTAAAGAAGTCACTTACCTGACGCATAATGAGTCCGGTACCCAAGGTGGATTGCAGTTAGAGAAAAAAAAAGAGGGAACATTGGATGACCCGTTGTTCAGGAGAATAGCAAAGAACCCAAAACAAGCAATAAAAAGCACATTTTATGATTTAACTTTTTTTCAAGCCTATGGAACTAATCAATTTCCCAATTATTAATATATAAGCATCCTAAAGAAAGTCTTTTTCTGGTGAATCCACCTGAACCCTTAAGAATGATACCAAATGTATTGTGGTATAATTGTGAAAAAAGAATGAAAAGGGTAATTGTTCGTAACAGATGTAAGTTTTCTTCCTACCTTCGGGGGAAATAAGTACGGCTGCATGATTGGAGAGGAGACATTGTACTTGCCTACGCTGTAAAGGGTCAGGATGGCAGCCTTTCGGATGTTAAACAGCTGCTTCCTGCCACCATTGCTCAGGAGATCTGTGAACACAATGGCGGCTATAAGTGGACGGTTTCACTGTGTGTGCCATTTTATAGCACACGCCATGAAACACTGTTTAATGCTGTTTAGCGACCAGCACTTTAAATTGAGAGATGTTTGCTGCAAAACATCCATAGGAAAAGAGCCTTAAAATTCCCAAATTGCAAAGTGGTGTCAGTTAGAGCGCAGAACCTGGTTTAATTGTGTAGTTCTTGGCATGGGGTCGCTTGGCAGCATTGCAAAACTTAGTGTGCACATAATCCCTCTGTGTAGGAGGTGGTACGGTGCTTTGGGACTGTTCGGAATTGTGGCATAGCTGCCAAGTTTCTTGTGTTCACGTATGACTAGTTAGGTCATGCATGATTTTTTTCTTAGAACTCTGGGACTTATAGTATAAATCCAGAATTCTAGACAACAAAAAAGAAATTAGACTAATTAGTCTCTCATTGACCTTGGAATATTGACAGCTAAATTGTGGACAAATTAAAGTTGATATCTACTCAGTGACACCTCAGTGTTTGTAAAATGTGAATATGAATGTCAAGATAATGATCTCATTAATTAGATTGTGCCATTTTATTTTTTATTTTTTTTATTTTTTTACCCCTCACTTACATTGTCAAAAACAAAACTACAGGTCTGATCGAGTTTGCGCTGAGCACCATGGCCACCGTGCAGCATGAAGGGGAGAGACAAAAAAAAAAGTAGTTTGTCTATGCTAATTATAATGGCAATCTTGCAATAATCCATGTAACAGGGAAGGTCTGCAAAGGCTTGACAAAAACAGCCTCATTGCAGGACAAACATAAAGCATTTACCAATGACATTAAGAGATTTTTGAAAGGCAAGCCCGGAATAGAATGAAAGTGATTGCTGTGGTTAAAAGCCTGCAGTACTTACAACAGGTCAAAGTGCTTGGCGCTTGACCTAAAAAAAGATCCTTCTCCCGACCTGACATAACGTTTATCATCAGCGACTTTAATTCTTGGACATCTAAAGGGGCCAGAATATTGGGAGATGTATATTCCTCAGATTGAACAGAGCTTGGGTGGCTCTTTATGGCAACCATGTTATTTTTAGATGTATTTACCTTCTATTTATCTGTCTGACTTTACACCCGATATACATTAGTCCAAGATTCCTTGTTCCCCTGAGGGTTTTGTCGGGTTTTGACTATTTGTGAAATTCCATTGGACATTTTCATACGA
Source organism: Pleurodeles waltl (assembly GCF_031143425.1). NCBI lineage: Eukaryota > Metazoa > Chordata > Amphibia > Caudata > Salamandridae > Pleurodeles > Pleurodeles waltl. The sequence goes on along the minus strand of NC_090436.1, from coordinate 450,055,152 downwards.
ATATATCTGTTTTATCTGTCTCCTTCCCAATTACCTGGCCTCATGCTGCTTTCCCCAGAGGTGCTTCCTCTTTGATTTCTTGTCATTGTGCCTCCAGTATTTGTCACAAGTTGCCAGTTTTGTCCTTTCTGATCCTCCTGGGCAATCTGATATTACTTCTTACTATCCTTGGCCAATGTAATTTTGTAACAGACATTATAAGTACCCGGCAAGAGTAAAGGATTACCTTACGGCTGCGTAGTTCTGATCTTGTGATGAGTGCAGGGCTATGACGTGTGTGTCTGAATGAATGGAGACGTTAACCTATTTTTTATTTTTGTTCCCTTCTTCCCTTGTTTAGGGTTGCTGCCAAAGTTGAATAGTTTCTCTGCTCACTGTTATGTTGTGCTCAAATAGTTTCCACTATTTTGTTTGGCCCCTTCTTATGCAGTTTCTGGAGTCTTTTTAGACGCCTTTTGATTATATATGGTTAAAGACCATATTTTGTAGCCCTCAATCTGAGCTTTGGGTCTGCACAATCTTTTATTTGAACCAGAGTTGGATTATTATCTTTGTGTTCACATTACTGTAGTGCCTAGTCAGCTGCCTTGGAATTATTGAGCATTCTTCTCCCGGATCACTATTATTTCCTGCTTCTTCCTTCCATTAGAACATTTAGGGGGTCATTCTGACCTCGGCGGTAAAAGGCCCTTACCGCCGGTCAGAAGACCGCCATTCTACCGCCGCGACCGCGGTAAACCGCCACGGTCATTCTGACCACCAACTGCCAAACCTCCAAAAATCCGACCTCCATAGCAGTCCGCCACATCAGCGGCCTGTGGTAAACTGGAGATGACCAAACCTCCACCGCCACGCCAACAGAAATACGCCCATGCCATAACGAGCCACAAATCCACGCGGCGGTCTTTCAAACGCGGTATTCCATTGGCGGTACACACCGCCGCGGTCAAAATACACACACCTTTACAAAACACAACCACATTGGACAATTTGAAATACACACACCTGATACACATACAAACAACACTCCCACATACCCAATACAATATAAAACACACACCCACATTACCCACACACCCCTACGACCAAAAATCAGAGACGAAGGAGAGAGAGACACATCAGAGAATAGAGAGCCATACACACAGAGGCACACTACAACATCACACACACCACATAGTAGCACAAAGTACCACACACCAACACACTCATCACCACATACACCACCCCACACCTCATCTACACCACCCCATGGCACCACAAAGGCACCCACGCTTTTCGGACCAAGAACTCAGGGTCATGGTTGAGGAAATCCTAAGAGTTGAACCCCAGCTCTTCGGCTCACAGGTGCAGCACACCACTATAGCAAGGAAGGCGGAGCTATGGCAGCGGATCGTGGACAGGGTCAACGCGGTGGGACAGCATCCCAGAAATAGGGACGACATCCGCAAACGATGGAACGACCTACGGGGGAAGGTGCGCTCGATGGTCTCAAGGCACAACATCGCGGTGCAGAAGACTGGCGGAGGACCCCCACCCACCCCACCAGAATTCACAGCATGGGAGCAAGAGGTATTAAACATCCTGCATCCTGAGGGCCTCGCTGGAGTACCCGGAGGAATGGACTCTGGTAAGTCCTATCTCAAATACTTCATCCACCCTACCCCACCAGCATGCCAACCCACACCCCCACCCTCACCCCCAACCCCCTAGCACACATCATCCCTGAGAATGTTTCCCCAGCACAACCCACCCAACCCATCACCAACCCCTGCATGCCACCACAAACAATGGACACCCATTACCTAAGCATGACCACTGCACATACCCATCCCCCCCCACAAACCACCCTCACAACACCACCCACAAGGGAATGCCTGCACTGGGGGATAAGGGCACCCATAAATCGCACGCAATTGCACACACAGAAACAATAACCATCCTCTCTTACCCCATGCAGGACCCGAACGCCAACACACCGGTCAGGAGGGTCCAGAAATGTCCATCCCACCCCCGGAACAGGCCCCCAGTGATGACAGCAGCTCTGTCGACATGGAACCTGATGACCAGCCCGGACCATCGGGGACCTCTGGGCAGTGGGTTCCCCACACACAGACACAGGCTACAGCAGACCCAACCCCCTCTGGGAACAACAGCACTGCTCCCACCCAGCGGGCCCATGCCTCTGTCTCTAGGACAGGTCAAGCAGCGGTGTGTCTGCCACTACAGGGCACCCAGGCTAACCCAACACCACAACAACAACATGGACCTGGGGGCAGTGGAAGTGGGCACACCGTCCAGGGGACAGAGGCCCAGGCAAACAGGGCAACTCGGAGGGCTGCCGTGCGACAGGGGGGGGAGGAGAGGCCCAGGGAACCCACTCTCCAAGAGGCCCTCACTACCATCATGGGAGCATACCACCACTCCCAAGAGACGATGGCGACGGTACTGGCCAGGTTCACCGAGATACAGGCACAGCAGGAGGAACGCTACATGGGTTTCAGCAATCAACTCACCAACATCGCTACCGCCATGGGGACCATGGTCCAGGCCCTCAACAGGATAGAAGACACGTTGCGGGACCATGTGGCACCACACAGGGCCCCTGTCACTAGCCAGGAACAGCCTACCACCTCCGCCGGCGCAAGTGGACAGGAGGCCCCCACACAACGACAGGCCACCAGAACCCCACCTCCTGCTGAAGAACAACCACCCCGCAAGAGGAGCCTAAGATCCAAAAAAAAAGACAGAGTAGCATTCCAAGACCACCGCCAGCATGAGATACCCCCTGAAGTCATCCCACTGTCCCACATTGCCACCCTGTCCAACCTCAAACAGCCCCTGCTCCATCCTTCCACAGGCATATGGACAATGCACCTGTCAGACTGAGAACTGGACTCTGCCATGGACATTACTCCACCCCCACCCATCACCGTTTTACTATCATATACCATTATCTAAGCACAATAAATAAAACAATCATTGCACAGAAAACTGTTTGGAGTCATGCTGTATTCTCATCAAATGTATTACACATAACTGTTCAATATATGTGATGTCAGTTAGTGATGACAACATACCAATGTCAATACACTGTAGTTCATAGCCAAACCAAGCAGAAGTCAGGCTCTGAGTCATGAAGCACTGAGAAGGAAAGGCAAAAAAGAAAATGTGGTTTAAAAGAGCTGGGGGGAAATACATAAAGTAGAGATGCATGAGGCTCAAAGTAAATGGGAAATGGCGTGGGTGAATCTTACCTGTGTGCTACTGAAAATACTGTTGTATGACAGTTTCCCTGTTGTCTGTTTCCTCCCCGTCGTCTTCCTCCTCTTCACTCTCCACAGGCTCCACGGCTTCTACGACACCACCATCTGGACCATCCTCCTGCAGGAAAGGCACCTGGCGTCGCAAAGCCAGGTTGTGAAGCATACAGCAGGCCACGATGATATGGCACACCTTCTTTGGTGAGTACATTAGGGATCCACCTGTCATATGCAGGCACCTAAACCTGGCCTTCAGGAGGCCGAAGGTCCTTTCTATGACCCTCCTAGTACGCCCATGGGCCTCATTGTACCGTTCCTCTGCCCTGGTCCTGGGATTCCTCACTGGGGTCAATAGCCAAGGCAGGTTGGGGTAACCAGAGTCACCTATTAGCCACACACGGTGCCTCTGTAGCTGTTCCATCACATATGGGACGCTGCTATTACGCATAACATACGCGTCATGCACTGACCCAGGGAACATGGCATTAACATGGGAGATGTACTGGTCTGCCAAACAGACCACCTGGACATTCATAGAATGGTAATTTTTCCTATTTCTGTACACCTGCTCATCGTCATTTGGGGGTACTAATGCCACATGGGTCCCATCAATGGCACCAATGATGTTGGGGATATGTCCAAGGGCATAGAAATCAGCCTTCACTGTAGGCAAATCACCCTCCCCTGGGAATATGATGTAGCTCCTCATGAGTTTCATCAGGGCAGACAACACTCTGGACAGAATCTTTGAAAACATAGGCTGAGACATTCCAGATGACATGGCCACTGTTGTCTGGAATGAGCCACTTGCAAAAAAATGGAGGACTGACAGAACCTGCACTAGAGTGGGAATTCCTGTGGGTTGGCGGATGGGGGACATCAGGGCTGGCTCCAGCTGGGCACACAGTTCATGGATAGTGGCACGGTCAAGTCGGTATCGTAGTATGATGTGGCGTTCTTCCATTGTCGACAGGTCCACCAGCGGTCGGTACACGCGAGGATTCATCCTTCTCCTCGCAAGTCCCAGCGGACGGTGCCTAGGAAGGACAACATGGAGCCCAGAGTCAAGCAAATCACAGGTACGTTCACCACAGCTTGCATAGCACACGGTTATCTATGTATTGAAAGGCGTGTATGTGTGACAATGCAAGGCCTAGGCCGGTGTGACGCAGTACAAAATATGCCATGTGGGCCCTTGAAATGGCGGCTGCCTGACCTGTGAAGTGGGACAATGGGATGTGAGGTCAATGCGCTGGCGTGGCACACCGTGGCGGTAGGCGGTCGAAGACCGCTGTACGAAGTCGTATTGGTTAACATTGAAGCCTATGGGATTCATGAGCCAATGACGATGTGCGCCGGCGGTCGCGGTACGCACCGCCGCAGTACGCACCGCCGCGGGCGTGACAGCCATTTTCTATCTGAATAATCACTCGAGACCTGATCATCCACAGGAGAGGACCTAAACTGCAAGTGCTGCTGTGAACTCGGTCTGGAAGTGACAATGGCTGCTGCGACTGGGGAAAGGGCCCCTGCCTTCACGTCTGAAGAGTTGGAGAAACTCGTGGATGGGGTCCTCCCCCAGTATGCGTTACTCTACGGTCCTCCAGACCAACAGGTGAGTACACTGAGTGCTCATTGAATGGGCTATGCCTGTGTGGAGTGGGGTGGCTGTCAGTTGGTGGGGTGGGGAGGAAATGAGGAGTGCAACGCACGACAGATGAGAGAATGGGCCACATGGCAAGGTTGGGGAGGGGGGGCATGTACTCCAAACATGCAGAAATGTGACGTTTTCTCTTTCCCACCCTGTACATGTCAAACAGGTCAGCGCCCATCAGAAAATCGATATTTGGAGTGCCATCGCCAAGGAAGTCCGGGCCCTGGGGGTCTACACCAGACAGGGCACCCACTGTCGGAAGAGGTGGGAGGACATCCGCCGCGGAACCCGAAAGACCGCTGAGTCACTGCTGGGGATGGCCTCCCGACCTAGGAGGGGTGCCAGTCGTACCCTGACCCCCCTGATGTCCCAGATCCTGGCGGTGGCCTACCCTGATTTGGATGGGCGCTTGAGGACATCACAGCAGACACAAGGGGGTGAGTATCTGCACATTCTGCTATCTTTACGCGCAGTTGAGGCGTCTGGGTGGGGGAGGAGGGCTGTGGGTGACAGTAGGCCAGGGCGCTTTCTGTAGTGTAGTCCCCTCCCTTAGACATGGCCCTGTGCCCCCGCCCCCCACCTCTGTAGGGTGCCAAGTGCAGCTATCCATGGTCCAGCATCACCCATGTGAGCGTCTGTTGTCCCTAGACCTGTTGGCCTACTCTGAAGTACTGAGTAGTGTACCCCAAGTTCGCGACTTAGTGCATGAGGCACCTGTGTCTGTCCTCTCCGCCAAGGGTATTGACAAGGCATGCTCTCAACTTTGTTTTATTTCTCCCCCCCACCCTTATACTTTGTCTTCTTGTGCATTAGCATCATCAGGCGGAGGAGAATTGGCATCGGAGCACGAGGGAGCTGCAAGTCACAAGGCCCCGGTGGGCACTGAAACAGACACCGAGGACACCAGTGATCCGGAGGGCGAGGGGAGCACCACAACGGGGGCTGGTGGAGACACCAGCGACACGGACACGTCCTCGTTTGGGAGCTCCCTAGCGGGGCGGCAACATCTGTGCCCCCGCAACAACAGGTACAGCCGCCACCCAGCGCACCAGCACCGCCCTCCCATCAGCCCCTCAGCCTTCGCTCCGTGCCCGCTCGCCCAGGAAGGCGCGTCTCCTTCGCCCCAGGCACCTTAGCCCCTGCCTCTGTTACCCCTGCTGCCCTCAGTGCGGAGCTCATTGACCTCGTGAGGACGCTCATTGTTGGGCAGACTACCCTTTTGAATGCCATCCAGGGGGTGCAAAGGGAGGTGCACCAGAGTAATGCATACCTGGAGGGCATTCATTCGGGTCAGGCTGCCCATCAACGAGCATTCACTGCTCTGGCCTCAGCACTGACGGCAGCCATTGTCCCTGTCTCCAGTCTCCCTCTTCTAACTGCCTCCACCCTTTCTCTGTCTCCTGTTCCTCAGCCTATCCCATCCACACCATCAGACCAGCCTGCACACACCTCAACACCCAAGGCCAGCTCATCCAAACATAAGCACCACAGAACACACAAGCATTCACCCAAGCAACACCCAGATGCAGACATACCAACAGTCACTACCACCTCTGTGTCCCCCTCCTCCTCCTCTCCCTCCTCCCTCCCTGTGACGTCTACACTCACACCTGCATGCACACCAACATCAGCCAGTTCTTCCATCACCAGCACACCCTCCACTACAGTCCTCACACGTGCAGTCACCACCCCCACTGCCATGTACACGTCCCCTGTGTCCTCTCCCACTGTGTCTGTCACCCCCTCTTCCAAGACACATAAACGCAGGCAGACACCCAAACAACAGCCAACCACCTCACGACAGCCTACGTCCCAGTCACCTGCACCCAAGGACAGCACACCTGACTCTCCTACAACCACATCCTCTTCCTCCACTTTTATCACCACTACTCCTACCCTTTACCTTGGTCCAAAGAAATATTACCTCTCAAATCTCAACCTCTTTCCCTCCCCTGACCCACCCCCTCCATCTGGGAAAAGTCCCAAGGGCACCTCAGCCACCACCAGCCCAGCCTCGAAGGTGCAAGTGGTGCATGGGTTATGGAGTTCACCCTTTGGCGGCAGTGACACTTCAGTCAGCAGCAAGGACACATCCAGCCCCCCCCCCCCAGGCAAGAGGACCCGGAAAGTGAAGGGCCGCCGTGAGCGGACTGAGACGGCTGCCCCCAAGGAGGTAACTCCGGCCACTTCACCTGCCACAACAGCCAGGGGAGGCAAGGGCCCGAGAGCCCCATCTAAGGAGCGGAAGGGCAGCAGGGCGGAGAGGGCAGCCAGCAGGAGCGCGGAGCAGGAGGGCCCCACAAGACCCATACCGGCTGCAAGGGACGACACCAAAGGGCCCAGGACTCCGTCCCCGAAGGGGCCTGACACTGCACGTTCGGAGGGCGAGTGAGCAGGGTGTCCAGGCCAGGTCTGACTCCCTACACTTACTGGAAGAGCACCGCTGAACAGGGCCCCGCCGTGCAGAAGAGCACCGCTGAACAGGGCCCCGCCGTGAAGACAGGCACCGCTGAACAGGGCCCCGCCGTGAAGACAGGCACCGCTGAACAGGGCCCGCCGTGCAGAAGAGCACCGCTGAACAGGGCCCCACCGTGCAGAAGAGCACCGCTGAACAGGGCCCCGCCGTGCAGAAGAGCACCGCTGAACAGGGCCCCGCCGTGCAGAAGAGCACCGCTGAACAGGGCCCTGCCGTGCAGAAGAGCACCGCTGAACAGGGCCCCGCCGTGCAGAAGAGCACCGCTGAACAGGGCCCCGCCGTGAAGACAGGCACCGCTGAACAGGGCCCCGCCGTGAAGACAGGCACCGCTGAACAGGGCCCCGCCGTGAAGACAGGCACCGCTGAACAGGGCCCCGCCGTGCAGAAGAGCACCGCTGAACAGGGCCCCGCCGTGCAGAAGAGCACCGCTGAACAGGGCCCCGCCGTGCAGAAGAGCACCGCTGAACAGGGCCCCGCCGTGCAGAAGAGCACCGCTGAACAGGGCCCCGCCGTGCAGAAGAGCACCGCTGAACAGGGCCCCGCCGTGCAGAAGAGCACCGCTGAACAGGGCCCCGCCGTGCAGAAGAGCACCGCTGAACAGGGCCCCGCCGTGCAGAAGAGCACCGCTGAACAGGGCCCCGCCGTGCAGAAGAGCACCGCTGAACAGGGCCCCGCCGTGCAGAAGAGCACCGCTGAACAGGGCCCCGCCGTGCAGAAGAGCACCGCTGAACAGGGCCCCGCCGTGCAGACAGGCACCGCTGAACAGGGCCCCGCCGTGAAGACAGGCACCGCTGAACAGGGCCCCGCCGTGCAGAAGAGCACCGCTGAACAGGGCCCCGCCGTGCAGAAGAGCACCGCTGAACAGGGCCCCGCCGTGCAGAAGAGCACCGCTGAACAGGGCCCCGCCGTGCAGAAGAGCACCGCTGAACAGGGCCCCGCCGTGAAGACAGGCACCGCTGAACAGGGCCCCGCCGTGAAGACAGGCACCGCTGAACAGGGCCCCGCCGTGAAGACAGGCACCGCTGAACAGGGCCCCGCCGTGAAGACAGGCACCGCTGAACAGGGCCCCGCCGTGAAGACAGGCACCGCTGAACAGGGCCCCGCCGTGAAGACAGGCACCGCTGAACAGGGCCCCGCCGTGAAGACAGGCACTGCTGAACAGGGCCCCGCCGTGCTGAAGAGCACTGCTGAACAGGGCCCCGCCGTGCTGAAGAGCACTGCTGAACAGGGCCCCGCCGTGCTGAAGAGCACCGCTGAACAGGGCCCCGCCGTGCAGAAGAGCACCGCTGAACAGGGCCCCGCCGTGAAGACAGGCACCGCTGAACAGGGCCCCGCCGTGAAGACAGGCACCGCTGAACAGGGCCCCGCCGTGAAGACAGGCACCGCTGAACAGGGCCCCGCCGTGAAGACAGGCACCGCTGAACAGGGCCCCGCCGTGAAGACAGGCACCGCTGAACAGGGCCCCGCCGTGAAGACAGGCACCGCTGAACAGGGCCCCGCCGTGAAGACAGGCACCGCTGAACAGGGCCCCGCCGTGAAGACAGGCACCGCTGAACAGGGCCCCGCCGTGCTGAAGAGCACTGCTGAACAGGGCCCCGCCGTGCTGAAGAGCACTGCTGAACAGGGCCCCGCCGTGCTGAAGAGCACCGCTGAACAGGGCCCCGCCGTGCAGAAGAGCACCGCTGAACAGGGCCCCGCCGTGCAGAAGAGCACCGCTGAACAGGGCCCCGCCGTGCAGAAGAGCACCGCTGAACAGGGCCCCGCCGTGCAGAAGAGCACCGCTGAACAGGGCCCCGCCGTGAAGACAGGCACCGCTGAACAGGGCCCCGCCGTGAAGACAGGCACCGCTGAACAGGGCCCCGCCGTGAAGACAGGCACCGCTGAACAGGGCCCCGCCGTGAAGACAGGCACCGCTGAACAGGGCCCCGCCGTGAAGACAGGCACCGCTGAACAGGGCCCCGCCGTGAAGACAGGCACCGCTGAACAGGGCCCCGCCGTGCAGAAGAGCACCGCTGAACAGGGCCCCGCCGTGAAGACAGGCACCGCTGAACAGGGCCCCGCCGTGCAGAAGAGCACCGCTGAACAGGGCCCCGCCGTGCAGAAGAGCACCGCTGAACAGGGCCCCGCCGTGCAGAAGAGCACCGCTGAACAGGGCCCCGCCGTGCAGAAGAGCACCGCTGAACAGGGCCCCGCCGTGCAGAAGAGCACCGCTGAACAGGGCCCCGGCGTGCAGAAGAGCACCGCTGAACAGGGCCCCGCCGTGCAGACAGGCACCGCTGAACAGGGCCCCGCCGTGAAGACAGGCACCGCTGAACAGGGCCCCGCCGTGCTGAAGAGCACCGCTGAACAGGGCCCCGCCGTGCTGAAGAGCACCGCTGAACAGGGCCCCGCCGTGCTGAAGAGCACCGCTGAACAGGGCCCCGCCGTGCAGAAGAGCACCGCTGAACAGGGCCCCGCCGTGCAGAAGAGCACCGCTGAACAGGGCCCCGCCGTGAAGACAGGCACCGCTGAACAGGGCCCCGCCGTGAAGACAGGCACCGCTGAACAGGGCCCCGCCGTGAAGACAGGCACCGCTGAACAGGGCCCCGCCGTGCAGAAGAGCACCGCTGAACAGGGCCCCGCCGTGCAGAAGAGCACCACTGAACAGGGCCCCGCCGTGAAGACAGGCACCGCTGAACAGGGCCCCGCCGTGAAGACAGGCACCGCTGAACAGGGCCCCGCCGTGCAGAAGGGCACCGCTGAACAGGGCCCCGCCGTGCAGAAGAGCACCGCTGAACAGGGCCCCGCCGTGCAGAAGAGCACCGCTGAACAGGGCCCCGCCGTGCAGAAGAGCACCGCTGAACAGGGCCCCGCCGTGCAGAAGAGCACCGCTGAACAGGGCCCCGCCGTGCAGAAGAGCACCGCTGAACAGGGCCCCGCCGTGCAGAAGAGCACCGCTGAACAGGGCCCCGCCGTGCAGAAGAGCACCGCTGAACAGGGCCCCGCCGTGCAGACAGGCACCGCTGAACAGGGCCCCGCCGTGAAGACAGGCACCGCTGAACAGGGCCCCGCCGTGCTGAAGAGCACCGCTGAACAGGGCCCCGCCGTGCTGAAGAGCACCGCTGAACAGGGCCCCGCCGTGCAGAAGAGCACCGCTGAACAGGGCCCCGCCGTGAAGACAGGCACCGCTGAACAGGGCCCCGCCGTGAAGACAGGCACCGCTGAACAGGGCCCCGCCGTGAAGACAGGCACCGCTGAACAGGGCCCCGCCGTGAAGACAGGCACCGCTGAACAGGGCCCCGCCGTGCAGAAGAGCACCGCTGAACAGGGCCCCGCCGTGCAGAAGAGCACCGCTGAACAGGGCCCCGCCGTGAAGACAGGCACCGCTGAACAGGGCCCCGCCGTGCAGAAGAGCACCGCTGAACAGGGCCCCGCCGTGCAGAAGAGCACCGCTGAACAGGGCCCCGCCGTGCAGAAGAGCACCGCTGAACAGGGCCCCGCCGTGCAGAAGAGCACCGCTGAACAGGGCCCCGCCGTGCAGAAGAGCACCGCTGAACAGGGCCCCGCCGTGCAGAAGAGCACCGCTGAACAGGGCCCCGCCGTGCAGAAGAGCACCGCTGAACAGGGCCCCGCCGTGCAGAAGAGCACCGCTGAACAGGGCCCCGCCGTGCAGAAGAGCACCGCTGAACAGGGCCCCGCCGTGCAGAAGAGCACCGCTGAACAGGGCCCCGCCGTGCAGAAGGGCACCGCTGAACAGGGCCCCGCCGTGCAGAAGAGCACCGCTGAACAGGGCCCCGCCGTGAAGACAGGCACCGCTGAACAGGGCCCCGCCGTGAAGACAGGCACCGCTGAACAGGGCCCCGCCGTGAAGACAGGCACCGCTGAACAGGGCCCCGCCGTGAAGACAGGCACCGCTGAACAGGGCCCCGCCGTGAAGACAGGCACCGCTGAACAGGGCCCCGCCGTGAAGACAGGCACCGCTGAACAGGGCCCCGCCGTGAAGACAGGCACCGCTGAACAGGGCCCCGCCGTGCTGAAGAGCACTGCTGAACAGGGCCCCGCCGTGCTGAAGAGCACTGCTGAACAGGGCCCCGCCGTGCAGAAGAGCACCGCTGAACAGGGCCCCGCCGTGCAGAAGAGCACCGCTGAACAGGGCCCCGCCGTGAAGACAGGCACCGCTGAACAGGGCCCCGCCGTGAAGACCGGCACCGCTGAACAGGGCCCCGCCGTGAAGACAGGCACCGCTGAACAGGGCCCCGCCGTGAAGACAGGCACCGCTGAACAGGGCCCCGCCGTGCAGAAGAGCACCGCTGAACAGGGCCCCGCCGTGAAGACAGGCACCGCTGAACAGGGCCCCGCCGTGAGGACAGGCACCGCTGAACAGGGCCCCGGCGTGAAGACAGGCACCGCTGAACAGGGCCCCGGCGTGAAGACAGGCACCGCTGAACAGGGCCCCGCCGTGCAGAAGAGCACCGCTGAACAGGGCCCCGCCGTGCAGAAGAGCACCGCTGAACAGGGCCCCGCCGTGCAGAAGAGCACCGCTGAACAGGGCCCCGCCGTGAAGACAGGCACCGCTGCACAGGGCCCTTCATCTCAAGCACCGCTCCGCTGGGCCCTTCCTGTCAAGCACCGCTCCGCTGGGCCCTTCATCTCAAGCTCCGCTCCGCTGGGCCCTTCCTGTCAAGCACCGCTCCGCTGGGCCCTTCCTGTCAAGCACCGCTCCGCTGGGCCCTTCCTGTCAAGCACCGCTCCGCTGGGGCCTTCCTGTCAAGCACCGCTCCGCTGGGGCCTTCCTGTCAAGCACCGCTCCGCTGGGCACCGCCGTCTCAAGCACCGCTCCGCTGGGCACCGCCGTCTCAAGCACCGCTCCGCTGGGCCCTTCATCTCAAGCACTGTTCACGGTTCACTGTGCCCACCATGCATCCTCCTTGTCCAGTGGAGACATTTATCCACCTGATGGACTGTGGCTTTGCACTCCCCAGGATGGTACAGTGGGCAAGCCACCCACTGTAGGGACTTTGAGAGACTGTGGCTTTGCACTCCCCAGGATGGCACAGTGGGCAAGCCACCCACTGTAGGGACTTTGAGAGACTGTGGCTTTGCACTCCCCAGGATGGCACAGTGGGCATGGTGGGCCCTTCGTGGATCTGGCGTCGTGGACTCATGTGGCTGTGGTGCCCCCCCCTTCCCTTCCCCCTGAGGTGCCTGTAGGTTTGTCACCAGATGCCCCTGCAGTGTTCTCTCCAAAGGACTCAGGTCTCCTGTGTGGGCTTTGCCCTTGTTTCGCTTCACTTTGGCCCACGGACATATTTATTTCGTAAGATGTGCAGGACTAATTGCTTCAGTTATCCACTGCTGTGTACAAAAAAATTTAAAATGTAATTCTTTTTGATGGTTGAACAATACTTTTAAGAAGCTATTTTGTACATAAATATTTATTCCCAATTTGATTAGGTCATAGCATTTTTTACGGGTGTTTGGGTGGTGTCACTGTGACTTGTTGCTCTGCATTGGTGTGTACATATTGGGGGGGTGGGGTGGGTCGCATATGTGTGTGCCCGTAACCTTTCGTCCTCCCCCTCCCGTGTGTCGTAGGTGCAGTACTCACCGTTGTCGTCTGCGCCGGAGTTCGTACTCGTGGTAGATGAGCAGGTAGACGAGAGCAGGTATGATGTTCAATTCTGGTTCCATGCTGTCCTCCGTCCTTGTGGAGTGCGTAGAGGTGAGCGTTTTCCCGTTCGTAGTCTGTTTCCGCCGTGTTTTTATCGGCGGTGCTCCCGCCCCGGAAAAGGTGGCGGATTGGTGGGTCGTGATAGTGTGGGCGGTACATTGTCTGCCGCCTGCCTGTTGGCGGTGACCGCCGCGCTGTTTGTTTGTACCGCCGTGGCGGTCGGAGTGTTAATGTGGCGGTCTCTGTTGGCGGTTCCCGCCAGGGTCAGAATTCCATTTTTTGGACCGCCAGCCTGTCGGCGGGTTGGCCGCCGCTTTATCACCGACCGCCAGGGTTAGAATCACCCCCTTAGTTTGTGGCAGCCATTGTAACAAGTCAACTTTGTCACCAAGCAGAGACTTGCAGTTTTTGCATATCTCTCCCTTATATCACTTCTTTCACTTACAAAATGCCTAAAGCGCGGGCCTCCCAGGCAAGCCTGTGAGTGCCACAACCTCCCACAGTGCCTTGTGTATCACCTGCCAGTAGGCTAAGAGGGCTGGACAGGACCACATCATGGCATGGAGATCTGCGTCCCTCAAGTTGCAACAGAGGCAACGAAGTTCCATGCGTGGAAATAGCAGTTGAGCTGTGAAGGGATCGAGTAGGCTCGGTGTAGGGTGGAGAATTGTATATTTTTAATTCATACATTTCTAGAGACTTGTTGCGGAAACAAGAAAAGCTTGTTTTCAGTCAGTGTTTAAACCCCTCCCCAAGTCATCCACCCTTCCATTTATTTCATTGGGTCCCCAGGGAAGTGCCAGTGTGGTCACGTATCGCTCTATAAATCCATGTGATCAGGGGACTATCCTCTCCCATGGTGAGTAGTGCTTGGAGGACACTATGGATCACTGTTTCTTTATCCTGTGTGGACCACAGAGTTTCTCATTTGTTATGCTGTTGTCAGCAAGTAAGGAATTGTCCTAGTGGGAGACCATATTCAGACTATAGTTAATCAAAGGAAAGCAGGTGTTCATCAGAAAAAAGATCGCCAATGGTGACCGGTCATCGGTCCTGCCCACTACGCAATTCTGCAGCCGAATGTATGCCTGGATAACGTGGGATGCCCTTATTTGGGAACTTCAGTGCATACGGTGGGATGTGACGCATGAAGAGGTGCACTGTGACGATGTATTTACAAACCACCTGTGCTTGTAGGGTATGTGGGAAGTTAGGTATGACTTTGGGAAGCAGGAAGCCTTGAATCATGGTCAACATAAGGGGGTGTGACGTGTGATATGTCGCCTCTAGATTGAGCCCTGCCAGCCAATGGGCCACCCATTACAGCTGTGCCGCCAAGTAATAGGCTTTAAATGATTGGGCACATAAACTTCCCTTTTCAGTTAGCAGGTGCAGTTTTATCAGGGCTACTCAGTGGTGTTTGTTTCTGCAATTAAGCTCTCCTCATAAAGTATCTAGGTTGTGGAAGAAACCACAGGTAGGGAAGGTTCGTAAAGTGGTATCGGAGCCTGATTAATATCACCATTTTCAAAAGGGCTATCTTTCCTGTAGTGGCCAACAGCAGCTTCTTCCAGAATCGAGCTTGCAATTTTAATGCTGTTAATGCGGGTCTCAGGTTGTTATCAAAGAGGTCCGACGGAGAGTGATAGGGACAAACCTCTAGGTGCCAGACGGCTAGTTCACAGAAGTTAAGCAGAGTCTCTCCCAGGCATATTTCCCACGTGGTCGAGCTGGGGTGGTAAAGTAAAGCAGGACTTCACCCAGGATGTGGGATTCCTGGGTATACCTATAGGTGGAATCTTCCAGGCAATCTTGAGGAAGTCACCACATGGGTGTTAGTGGGTGCGAGGTAATCCACTGCAAGTCAACTACGTGAGCGTCATGATCAGAGAATGCAGCTTTGCGGACTGAAGCCAAGATGGGAAGTGAGCATATGGTACGGTCCAGGCATGCGTACAGGTCATGTTGTGCAGTGACAGGAGTAGAATTGGAAAGTCGGGTGTGTGGCCCTCCATACCTTTCCCAGTACTCATAGTTGCACCCATCATACAAAATTCTCAGGCTGTGTGAAGGGGGAGGTGTGTGGAAGCAGTGGGTGAAAGCGGTCAAGATGTAAATCGAGTACACAGTTATAATCTGCACCTAGTATCCACTGCATTTGAGTTTTATGTGCTAGTTCTCTTGAGAGCTCTGTCAAAAACTACTCCTGGTCAGTGTTTGGGGCTGAGATGCTCCCCAGAAGAATGTGCGGTTCGTCTAGGGGGCCCTCCATCAGTACGATGCGCCCCTTCCTAGCGTCATGCTGAATACCTGAAAAGAAACCACTGGGCAGGTCCAGATCATGGCCCTTTTGGCATATGCAGAGTGGGTGGTGGCATACACGGACCACTGCAACTGCTTTTGGAGTCGCAGCAGCTCCCCAGCCGTGTTGTGTGTTTCTTCTAGAAACTAGGAATGGGCTGTAAACTCTGCTCCACCAGCAGAGTTCATGAAGTTTTGCTACCCCGCACTCCAGTTGGAGAACGGAATTCGGCAAAAACTCCACCAACCGCTGCATGGCAGTTTACCAGTGCCCACCCCTACTAAATTGCCAGGTTTCTGAAGGTATGCTCTTGGAAATGCACTCTGTGTCGCCTAGTGCATCTTCAAAATGCTCTAGTTAATTTTAGTGTGTTTTTCGCATTTAAGTCACTGGCACGCTCTGGATATTCCAAGGGTCAATTGGAAACTGTTCTGACATAAGACGCAGAAATGGAGACATGCGCAGTACTTTACTGCTCTTTGCCATGTAATGAGTGACCCATCTGCGCGCGTGCTTTAAATATGCATGAGTGTATGTTATTTGAAAGGAGAAGGAGGGGCATGGCCTTTCGGAAGTGTTAGACCGGGTATTGGTGCAGATCCCAGGTGTCTGTTCGATGGCTGGAGCTGCCAGAGCTGTGCTGAGGAAGGGCAAAGGGTGCAGGATGTACCAATGCTGTACCCGTGCACCTAGCGCTGCTGCCCAAATCCCAAAGTGTCTCAGAGTGCAAAACCAGGTGAGCGGCACCAGTCTCCCTCCCCTTCGCTATATGGCTTAATGAATACCTTACTTCTAAATGGCCTTGTTGTAAGTTGTAATGTAGGAAAGAAACTATAGGGGAAAAGGAAGCGCTCCCAACAATCCCCTTATAAAGTAAAAATTGGTGCTCCCAGCCCAGGAGGAATCTTCTCTACCTCCGATTCTGTGAAACCACAGATAGACAAATCATAATAACAAAGACCTAGGCACTCAAATATAATTATAAATCCAAGAAATTCAATATTGCAGAGTATGCACAGTATATGTCAATGATTATAAGTACACTTTGTATATGCAAATGAACAGAGATCCAGTGAGATCTGTATGGCGTGAACACTTCATCTTTTAATGTGACGCAAGACAGCTTGAAGACTCCATCATTCAGAAAAACACAAAAAAAACAGCCTAATCGTTGGTCCAAGCAAAGTTTCAGAAACGTATTGATTTTATTAGAGACCAGGTATGGGGTTGGTCTTAATTTGCTCATAACAGTCAGGATCACTCAGCTGTCTGGCGATCTCTGATTCATAATTGTCGGTGTTCATGATTACAATATTCCCGCCCTTATCGGCCTCTCTAATAGTAATATCCTTACAGGTACGTAAGATCTTAAGGTCTTTTGAAAGTCCCCAGAACTAGATGGGCAAAAACCAAGTCCCTTGGTAAGTAATGTGTTAGCATGTGTAGACAATTCCAAATCCGATAAGTTGACAATATTAATTGCCCCACTACTGTTCTTACTTATTTGCGTCTGTTCCACGATCTGGTTTGAACCCCTGTTTTTGTTTCTTTGTGTTCCCCCTCTCTTACTTCTCCTTGTTTTACGGGGTCTTCTGTACGTCTGTTTATCTCCCTCTGTCCTTGTCTGATTCTTTGTACCTCGGCTAAAAAATACACTGTTCCCTGTTTATTGAGCACATTCTGATCTGAAGCACTGGAAACATCACTAGATTCACTACTAGTAGCTGAGATGTTGCTGAGTGATGACTGTGAGCTTATTTGACGGATCTGCATGCCATCAGTGTCCTTAATCAAATGATCGTATCTACGTGAAAATGTAAAGACTCTCCCTCTTATGTAGTCTAACTCATCCCGCTTAAGTTTACGTGACTTTCTACGTGTAACCTCTATCTGATCTGATCTCTATCTGATGTTGACTAACGATCTCATTCGGAATCGCATAGTTCTTAGAGGTTACCTCCTCCATGTTCATGTCTTTAATCTCAGTTTCTAAACATACAATGTCTTTCTGTAGTTTGTTAACTTTCCTCTCAGAGTTCTCAATTAAAATGTTCATAAGTTTCATGGAGCTTTATATCAGTTCTTGTTCCCAACAGTCTAATAGGTCCGAGTCCAAATCGTCATATTCCCCACGTTTGACGTAAACTTAAGCGGGATGAGTTAGACTACATAAGAGGGAGAGTCTTTTTTAAACTGGTATGGCAGGATCTTCTTAAAGCTGAAAATAAGAACAAGGCTTACTGTCATAATCGGCGTAATAACTTGACTCCAAGCGAACTGGAGTGCCTTAAGATCTTACGTACCTGTAAGGATATTACTATTAGAGAGGCCGATAAGGGCGGGAATATTGTGATCATGAACACCGACAATTATGAATCAGAGATCGCCAGACAGCTGAGTGATCCTGACTGTTATGAGCAAATTAAGACCAACCCCATACCTGGTCTCTCTAATAAAATCAATAAGTTTCTGAAACTTTGCTTGGACCAACGATTAGGCTGTTTTTTTTTGTGTTTTTCTGAATGATGGAGTCTTCAAGCTGTCTTGCATCACATTAAAAGATGAAGGGGCATATTTATACTCTGTTTGCACCAAATTAGTGTCATTTTTTTTAACTCTAATTCGGTGCAAAACTAACTCCATATTTATACTTTGGTGCTAGAACCCTCTAGCACCAAATTTATAGAGTTAAAGTCATTTTTTGAAAGTGGAGACCTACTTTGCCTTAATGAGATGCAAGGTAGGCGTTCCCGTGCAAAAAATGACTCTATGGCCTTAACGCCATATTTAGGGGGATATTTATACTATGCGGCATATTTATACTCTGTTTGCACCGAATTAGTGTCATTTTTTTTTACTCTAATTCGGTGCAAAACTAACTCCATATTTATACTTTGGTGCAAGACCCATCTAGCACCAAGGCCCTGATTTTTAAAAAAATTGCACCGCATTAAGGTCATTTTATGACACAAAAGTGGCACAAACTTACAAAATATTGGCCCTTATTTATACTTTTTGCTGCAAAACTGCACTAACTCAGTTTTGCACCAAAAAGTTTAGCACCGGCTTGCACCATTTCTGTGCACCAGCCGGGCACCATATTTATGGAATGGTGCAAGCCGGTGCAAAGGGTAGGCTAGTTTTTAAAAAAATGACTTTAGTCGGGTGGGGCTGGCAGTATGGAAGAAAAGGGTTTAGCACCACAAAATGGCTTTAGGCAGGTTAGAGTAAAAAAAAATGACTCTAACCAGATTAGCGTCATTTTATGGTGCTAAACCTACCATGCCACATGACTCCTGCCTTAGAAAAGGCAGGAGTCATGCCCACCACCCCAATGGCCAGCACAGAGGACAGGGTTCCCCTGGGCATGGCCAGTGCACCCGGTGCCATGTATGGGGGCCCATTTCAGGGCCCCATATGGCACTTTCAAAAATAAAATGCACTTACCTGTACTTACCTGGGATGGGGTCCCCCATCCTCGCAGTCCCTCTAGTGTGGGTGGGAGTGCCCCTAGGGCCTAGGGAGGGCACCTCTGGGCTTATTCCATGGTGTTCCACCATGGAAATAGGGCCACAGGTCCCCTAACACCTGCCCTGACCCAGGTCTTAAAAAATGGGGCAAAGCAAGCTTTGCCCCATTTTTTGACCCCTCCTCCCTCCCTTGCACCATTTTTACATGGGAGTATAAATATGGTGTTAAGGCCATAGAGTCATTTTTTTCGCACGGGAACTCCTACCTTGCATCTCATTAAGGCAAGGTAGGTTTCCACTTCCAAAAAATGACTAACTCCATAAATTTGGTGCTAGACGGGTCTAGCACCAAAGTATAAATATGGAGTTAGTTTTGCACTGAATTAGAGTAAAAATAAAATGACGCTAATTCAGTGCAAACAGAGTATAAATATGCCCCTTAGCGTAAAGAAATTATGTTAATCTGGTCAGAATCATTTATTTTGACTCAAAACTGCCTAACGTAATTTTTTTTTAAGCTAGCCTACCCTTTGCACCGGCTTGCACCATTCCATAAATATGGTGCCCAGCTGATGCTAAAAAATGGTGCAAGCCGGTGCAAAACTTTTTGGGGCAAAACTGCCTTAGTGCAGTTTTGCACCAAAAAGTATAAATAAGGCCCGAAGTGTTCACGCCATACAGATCTCACTGGATCTCTGTTCATTTGCATATACAAAGTGTACTTATAATCATTGACATATACTGTGCATACTCTGCAATATTGAATTTCTTGGATTTATAATTATATTTGAGTGCCTAGGTCTTTGTTATTATTGTAAGTTGTAATGTAACCTGCTCTCATGTCCTGCTAAACGTGTCTGGGTGACGGGCAGCACAATGAAATTGTTTCCCTTTTCAGCACAACTATTTTAGACATCAACAACATGTGAAACATCTGGAGGCGAAATTAAAGTAGTGTAATATTCCTAAAATAAATGAATTTGCTTGAAACACACACAGCCACACATTTACAATCTGTGCCGATTCTTTGTGCAGAACGTATTTAATGTAGTAAGCGTGTGAGCTCTTGTAACACGGGCTGGACAGTGATTACCAAAACAAAATGGAGTAAGGGGCTGCATAAGAAATGACAAACAAAAATGCAGCATTATCAATCACTCCCCTTTAGCAAAATAAATAGATTAATATCACGGAAACACATTAGACATTTTATGCATGTGCAGTGCTATTTTGACTGTGTGTGGTATTTTGGGAGCCCAGGATTGTGTGTAGGATTCACAAAATGTGAGCAAACAAACGTCGATAAGCTGATTCATCAATCGGCCAGCCTAGTGAAGTCATATGAGGCAACGGGAGGCGTTACCAATGGCATAACCTCAAACTGCCTGCTTCTATTGATCTAAAGTGTGCCCCATTCGTGCACCAGAATGGAAAATGCTCACACTAGACAGCTTTATCCTACTGGATTTTTGTTTTCATTCTTGTTGAGGAAAACCGCACAAAACTTGCAATTAAAGAAAAAATAAATCCATCAAAGCTGCTAAAAGCAGGGAAATTCAAATAGCTATGGGTGGGCGGAAGTCTACGAAATCTCGTGCAGTTAATATGTAAATCCGGAGAATTACGTGGAGTAAAACGCCACGGTTTCGAACCACCCCTAGTAGAAACACTATTTATGCCTGTTGTCTCTTAACGTAGGAGTATAAAGAGTAACGTTTCCTTGCTGTGTGCATACCCCATATGGTCATGGTGTGGAATCTTGTGGTAGTGAGTGGAGTCATAATGTGACTAATAAGGGAAACATGACCCCAGGAGTGAGAGGCCTCTGGGGAGTACTCCTATGCATCTGCTCCAAACCACCCTAACTACATGAGACACTTGGGCCCATATTTATACTTTTTGACGCACAACTGCGTCAACGCAGTTGTGCGTCAAAGATTTTACCGCCGGCTAACGCCATTCCAACGCGCCATGCGGGCGCCTTATTTATGGAATTACGTTAGCCGGCGTATGGGAAAATGGGGGTTGTGCGTCAAAAAATGGGGCAAGTCAGGTCTGAGGCGAAATTCAGGCCTCAAACCGGATTTGCGCCATTTTTTTTTACGCCCAACCTCCATTGACATGACTCCTGTCTTAGCAAAGACAGGAGTCATGCCCCCTTGCCCAATGGCCATGCCCAGGGGACTCCATAGTGGCATGTAGGGGGTCCCAAATCAGGCCCCCCTATGCCACAAAAAAAAAAACGAAAAAAATACTTACCCCAACTTACCTCAACTTCCCTGGGATGGGTCCCTCCATCCTTGGGTGTCCTCCTGGGGTGGGCAAGGGTGGCAGGGGGTATCCCTGGGGGCATGGGAGGGCACCTATGGGCTCCTTCTGAGCCCACAGGTCCCTTAACGCCTGCCCTGACCCAGGTGTTAAAAAACTGCGCCCATCAGGCTGTGCGCCGTTTTTTAAGGCCTGCCCCCTCTTGTGCGTCAAAATGACGTCCGAGTATAAATATGGGGCACAGGCCTTAAAGTCATTTTTTGGAAGGGAACGCCTACCTTGCATATAATTAACGCAAGGCTGGTTCCCCCTTCCAAAAAATTACACACATGGTGGAATTTTGACGCCCGCGGGGTCGGACGTCAAAGTATAAATATGGGGCAGGGTTTGCACCGATTGTGCGTCAAAAAAGTTGACGCACATTCGGCGCAAACAGAGTATAAATATGCCCCTTGATTCGGGTCTACCTCAGCTCTTTTTATGGAATGGAATCTTGGATGGATGACAACAGGTACACTCAAAGTACGAAACCTACAGCAACTGATGATATACTCAAACTGGACAGGTGAACATCAAGTTTTGGTGGATAGTGGCTTTAGCTGTACGTAGGGAGGTTTCAAGAGCGGCTTAGCTCTGCATGTAAGTATCAAAGTTGTACTGTGTCCAGTCTTAAAATCATATTGAAGAAAATGACCGTGCCTCCGTTATTGCGGCCAGGGAGGACACGGTCATGAAACTCAACTAGTAGTGCACAAATGAGAGAACCATTAGATAATAAGGAGTATTTAAATAGGGAGTCACCTCTACCCTGGTGGCCAAGGAAGGCGTGACCATATAAACTCAATGAACAAGGCATACACTAAAGAGTTAGTACATAGCAGATGAATATGTGAGCAGGAGTCCACTTGCCCATGCCATGGAAATCAGTACTCCGCTCTTACAGTATTGTCAGCAGTTTGTGGAGTCAACTGCGGAGGAGATTGGGATTCACCGTTGAAAGCCAGAGTTGAGTCAGATGTCGCGGAGCTGTAGCAATGAGTGTTTGCCATTTTGGCCTGCTTGGCTGTGCACACTCAACTGTTGCATTCATAACGATGAGTACTGGATAGGTAGATGGGACATCTTTCTCAAGGTCTAGATCTGTTTTGATGGACCTGTATGAAACAGGCGTAGCTTGTGCTATCACCTGTCTCGTCTCTGGCGATCAGCACAAATGTTGCTGCCCTGCATAACTAACTAACCTAGCTAGTTCTTGTGGGAATTACGTTGGTAAATCCAATTCACTGTAAAGGTCTAGATCGTCCATGGAATTGCCTATGTCATCTTATTATGCCATGCACAGCTGGAAACCAACACATAATTCAGATGTTTTGGGCCCACAGAACAGAGCCACACAGTCAGTGTAGACTTCGTAGAAAGCAGCCTTGGGACACACAGTGTAGAGCCAAGCAGACACTAGCAGAACACTATTTAAGGTCCGAGCCACAATAAAAAAAAAAACATACAGTCCTTCAGCTCCACTTCAGAATCGCAATCCAGATTAACCTTTAGTTTTAAAGTTTTAAACTTATCTCTCCCTTCCACTGTCACCAGCTGCCTCCACAACATGATAAGAAACTCATTGCAGTCCCTGACCATTTACAAACAACTACTCCTATGCCCCCTTGAGGTAAATCCCCAAACTGGCCTGCCTGCGAGGCACCACCCAACCGCACATCCTACGCTTCCTCCTCATGGGAGTAGACATGATGATGGTGTCTGTGGCCCTCAAGACAGCCCAGAATCTTCTCCTGATTATGGTAAGTATTGGAGGGTTGTTGAGGGCGTTCAGGGAGCTCCACTTTAAAAAGAAAGGACCACCTCCCTCGTAGAGCAAAGAGTTTTGGCGTCCCAGTGCTTGTTCCAAAGCATGGCACTTGTTTCTTCATTTCCAACGAAGTAGTCGGCCGGCAAGCACGATCAGAACGTGCAGAGGGAGAGTTATGTAATAATGTAAAAACTATGAGACCCACTGAGATCACTGTGCACACCCCAATCTTTGCACTTGCACCTTATTATCCTTTCACTTATCCAGTCATTCATCCATAGACTCCTACTTGCACTCATATTTACACGCTCACACAAACACGCCAATCAATAAATCAGCATGTTTGTTCAAATAAAAAAAAAAAACTTGCCTATTAGCTTTAGTCAAAGGTTGTTTTAAAGATGTCTATGAGTTGCAAACAAGTTTTATAAATGGTGGAAATCACAGATGTGGAGGAGAGGAGCGATCATAGTTAATGACGACTGAAGGTGGTGAGAGGAGACGAAGAAATCCATGAGTAGTGGTGTAGGAAAGCATCTTCTTTCTTGGCATGGTTACCCCCTTTTCCTGCCTGATGTCAGTGTGTTTGACTGTGTTCGCTGGGATCCTGCTAACCCCAGTGATTATGCTCTCTCCCAAAACTCTGTATTTCACCCCACAATTGGCACACTGGTGCCCCATTAGAAGTCCCTAGTATATGGTACCTAGGTACCTAAGTACCTAGGGCATTGGGGTTCCAGGAGATCCATATGTGCTGCAGCATATATTTTGCCACCCACAGGAAGCCCAAGCAAAGGGCTCTACAGGACTGCCATTCCAACCTGCGTGAAAAGGTGCAAGCACCCTTTCACTGCCATTTTCCGCTGCACCAGGTCACTTATAACTCACCCCTATGGCAGGCCTTCTAGCCCAGAAGGCAGGGTGTAAAGTACCTGTGTGTGAGGGCACCCCTGCACTAGCAGAGGTGCCCCCACAAACTCCAGGCCCATTTTCCCAGACTTCGTGAGTGCGGGGACGCCATTATACACATGTACGGGACATAGGTTAATACCTATGTCCAGCTACATAATGGTAACCCCGAACATAGGCATGTTTGATATCAAACATGTAGGAATCATACCCCAAGGCTTTAGCAAGCATTGGTTGTGTGATTCCATGCACTGTGGGGGCTCCTTAGAGGACCCCCAGCATTGCCATTACAGCCTTCTGAGGGTTTTCCGGGCAGCCCAAGCTGCTGCCACCTACCATACATGGTTTCTGCCCTCCTGTTGCCTGAGAAGCTCAAGCTCAGAAAGGCAGAACAAAGGATTTCCTCTGGAAGGAGGGGTGTTACACCCTCTCCCTTTGGAAATAAGTGTTACAGGCTTGGAAGGGGTAGCCTCCCCAAGACACTGGAAATGCTTTGAAGGGCACATTTTGTGCCCTCCTTGCATAAACCAGTCTACACCGGTGGTTCAGGGACCCCCAGGCCCTGCTCTGGTGCACAACTGGACAAAGGAAAGAGGAGTGACCACTCCCCTGTCCATCACCACCCCAGGGGTGGTGGTCAGAGCTCCTCCAGAGGGTCCCTGGGTATTGCCATCCTGGATTGAAGGTTGGCAGGGAACACTGAGAGCATCGGAGTGGCCAGTGCCCGCAGGTGATGTCAGAGCCCCCTCCTGATAGGTGGTCACCTAGCTAGGTGATTACTACCCCTTTCAGGGCTATTTGGGGTCTCTCGCTTGGGTCGTTCCTCAGATTCCGATTGCGAGACTACAGCAGGAATCCTCTGCACCCTCCACTCTGACTTCTGACCAAAGAAACTGCATCTGAACCCTCCAGGACCCGACAGGCTGCAACAAAGAAGCAAGGTCCCTCTTGCAACATTGTATCCACAGCTCCTCCCAGAAACTGCAACATTTCCCGGTCATGCATCCTCTGAGGACAGCCGGTCTTCAGCCTTCATCAGAAGGAAGAAGGAATCTCCCTTGGAGTGAAGGAGTCACTCCTCTGCTTCTGCAGGCACCAACTGCAACGACGGCCGGCTGCGTGGATCCCCTCTCCTCCTGAGCTGGCTGGATCCTGCATCACAGGTGGTGAACAGGATTGGTCCCGACAGTCCTCTCTTCAGGCTGTCCAACTTGGGTGGAGGTAAGCCCTTTCCTTCCCACACAGGACAGTACCTGTGTGCACCACTTCCTTTGCACCCACCAAGGCCTGTTGGCATCTTTTCTATGAGATCTTCAGGCATCTTGAAGCTCCAGCACTCCATCCTGCGACGCACAGCTTCCTGAATGATTCTCTGGCGGCGCAGGAGCCTTTTTCGTAGTGCTGCGTGGGCCTTTTCCTCAACTTTCGTGCCCCCCACCTGTGGAGCTGCCTGGTCTTCTGTGGGCTCTCTGTGTTGCTGAGGGCCCCCTCTGATTCCCCCTCCTTGGTAGAGTCCACCAGGTCCTTCCTGGTCCCCGGCAGCTCCACTTTCCGCTGACCCCGAGTTTTGCGTGTGCCAAGGCTTGTTGGCGGAATTCGAAGACGCAAACCCAACTGCAATACTCCTTCCCACTTGGGACATCACCTGCATCCTCCAGGAACTCAACTTCGTCTTCTTGGGTGCAGTGCTGACTCTCCTCCTTCACTGTCAACTCACCCCTTGCACCTTCAGTCTGGTGGGTAGGAGCCCATGCCCTTCCTGGACTGTGCTGTGCTTCTTGGACTTGGTCCCCCTCTTCCACAAGTCCTCTTGTCCAGGAATCAACTGTTGGTGTCTTGCAGTCTCTTCTGGGCTTTGCATTATTCTTCTTTTCTTCTAAGTGGATTTTCTGGGAAATTTACAGTGATTTACCCCTGCTTTCCTGGTTGATGGGGTGGGTTGTGGTACTTACCTTTGGGCTTTCCTAGTACTCCCAACTCCCCTCTACACACTCCACTTACCTAGGTGGGAGACCAACTTTCACAATCCATATTTTATTAGTATATGGTTGTGCTCCCCAGGGCTATTTCTCTCTGTTGTGATTTTCACTAATTACACTGTTAGTTTAACTGTTTTATGCCTATTTCTGCATACTAGTGTGTATAATTTGTGTATTATTTACCTCCTAAGGGAGTATAGCCTTCATGGTATTTTTGGTATTTGTATCACCAAAACAAAATACTTTTATTTTTGTGACACTGAGTGTTCTTTTTCATGTGTGTAAGTACTAAGTGTGACTAAAGTGGTATTGCATGAGCTTTGCATGTCTCCTAGATAAGCCTTGGCTGCTCAGCTCATCCACAGCTACCTCTAGAGAACCTAGCTTCTAGACACCAACTACACTACAATAATAAGGGATACCTGGACTTGATATAAGGTGTAAGGACCATAGGTACCCACCACACACCACACACCAGACCAGCCTCCTACAAGTGGAAGAGAAATAATGTCATAAACTGGAGAGACACAACTAACACTCCACCCTCATAAACCACCTACTTTTATACCATTTGAAGTCCCACTCTCATAGTTGCCTAGTGATTTAAAATATAAAAAGAAATAGCAAAGATGGCATGTTATGTTTCTATTTCTATGCATACTCACTACTCAATGCCATACCACTGTTGGTGTACATATCAGCAAAGTGTGGTATATTGGGGTGTAAATGTAAACATTTGAAATCCATATGGTTACGTTTTACATTGGAATGCCTACAAACTCTGTCATGCTAGTTAGTATTATTAGTGCAAAGTCACAATATTGCAGTAAAGTAGTGATATTGATTTTCTTATTTTTCTTTACTGTTCTTCCTTTGTTAGCTTTCTCCAAGTTCACCTGCATCTCAGAGTCCCAAGAAACAACCAACAAAGGACCCATTAGCTGACCTGAACATCAAGGATTTCTTATAATCAAGTACGGTACCACTGCGAATCTCCCTGGTTTTCGGTTAATGTGTCTGCTTTACTTTGACTGCTTGCCAATACCGATATATAGTAATGCATGAAAGCAAAATAACTGTATTGCAACAATCTAATTGAAAGAGCATTGTAAGATCAAAAAATGTAGTATTATTTGCTAATGATTTATTCTTCTATGAATGAGCTCATGCATGGGCTGCAACCCATTGCATCTTTGTTGTCCACGTGCCACCTTAGACACTTTCACCCTACTGCCAAGGCCCAAATAAGGTGAAACATGTCTAGGGTTGCTTGTTTCTCCCCATAGAGACCCTGGTTGGTAGTTCAAGCTGGACTGTTCCTGTAGGAGCAAGACCAAGAATGATTTGCATATATATACTACTTGTCTGAGGTGACATAGTGGTAAAAAAACGGATGAATCGATTGCGGCCTAGAGTAATTGTCAGGTAATCCTCCCATCAATTGTTTGCTTATCGGATTGCAAATGCAGGCATTAGAGATGTAACATTTTTAGGTACACAATTATGATCACACCATGAAGTGCACTCACATCTCCAGTTCGGTCAAGAGGCGAAAAAGCAAGCACAGAATGTCTTCAACCTTGACCAGTAAACGTGGGAGTCACTAGTACAATACAGATGTGAGAGAGACAAAATCCAAGAAGAACACAAGCATGTGTACTGCAGTATATAAAGGGGCTGATGGCATAAAGAAACACATTAAAGAGCATCATGGGCAGGTGCGAGAGAGGCCCTGTCCCCACCCTGGCAGAAACAAAGTACTCATGATCGATAGATACCTTCAGTGCCATGTAAAGGTCATACACACAGAGGAAAGGAATTATATCTGTGATCATTGTGGACAGACATTCAAACAACGCAAGCACATTTCCTTCCACCAGATGCGCCATTCTGGTGCAAAGCCCCTCCAGTGTGAAATAAGTGGTTTCCAGTGCAGACAACGGGCTTCTCTCAAGTACCACATGACAAAACATAAGGCTGAAGCAGAGCTGGAATTTGCATGTGACCAGTGTGGGAAGCATTTTGAGAAAGCTCACAACCTGAATGTTCACATGTCGATGGTACATCCGCTGACACAAAATCATGAGCAAGTCAGAAATTTGGAGACTCAACAGGTCGTCTTACTGGGAGATGAAGACGCAACACAGACTGTTGCTTCTAAAGACGTTAAACCAGAACTGGTTAAGGAACAGGCACTCAGTCTGCTGTTTGTATAGGTTTGGGTGTGGTGACCCAAACCTTTCCTTACACGTGTCCTCCATGAAAGGAGCGGGCACAAGGCACATTTTAATAATTTCCTCAAAAGCACTGAACTTTGCATCCACACCATGCAAGTGATTTAAAAAAAAAATTAATTTAATTATTGCCTTTTTGTTTGAGAGGCATTTTAATACTTCATATGAAGACATATGATGGCTTCTTTATGCTCATTGTGAATCAGAAATAGAGATGCCATCCCGTTTGCACTTTTAAAATAATGCATTTTTTAATCAATACTTCTGAGTTCACATGCTCATTAAAACTGCGCCTTGGTCTCCCCACACAACAAATAGAACAACCATGAGGTTAAAATATCACATACTATTGCATTATGAAAAGAGCTTCATAGTTATGCATGCTAATAAATTATTTGCAAAAAAAGAACACAAGCATGAACACTGGTGAATTGAAGGATGGAGATGAAAAACAAGAAAGGTGTTTAGTGGACCGAAGGTCAGTACAAACAGCACAAGAGTAAGGTAAACCCAGCAACATGCAGTGTTGGCAGGTGCAAACTGAATGAATCCCTGAGTTCTGTTACTGCCACACCAACGGTGTCCTGCAGGAAGAAATATATACAAATGGTGGCCATATTGGAAACAGACTGATGTCTACTATAACTTCAGAACCTGGTGGTTTTAATAGACTCCAGTACGGCTGACTCATCCAGGTCCAACTACACACTGGGGGTGATTCTAATTCTGGCGGGCGGCGGAGGCCGCCCGCCAGAATTCCGCCCCCATAATACCACTCCGCGGTCAGAAGACCGCGGAGGGTATTATGAGTTTTTCCCTGGGCTGGCGGGCGGTCTCCAAAAGACCGCCCGCCAGCCCAGGGAAAAACTCCCTTCCCACGAGGATGCCGGCTCGTAATCTAGGCAAGGCAAGGCAGACACTGAAATACCTTGCGGGGCCCTCTTACGGGGGCCCCTGCCGTGCCCATGCCATTGGCATGGGCACGGCAGGGGCCCCCAGGGGCCCCGTGACCCCCCCTACCGCCATCCTGTTCATGGCGGCTTTCCCGCCATGAACAGGATGGCGGTAGGGGGGGGTCAGAATCCTCATGGCTGCGGAGCGCGCTCCGCAGCCATGGAGGATTCAAACGAGCAGCGGAAAGTCGTCGGGAGACCGCTGACTTTCCGCTTCTGACCGCGGCGGTTCAGAATGCTCGTTGGAGCACCGCCAGCCTGTTGGCGGTGCTCCCGTGGTCGGTGGCCCTGGCGGCCACCGGCCGCCAGGGTCAGAATGACCCCCACTGCCTCTTCCACATGAGGTACTCCTCCATGTATGCCCTGGTCACTGGTGTCAGCAACTCCCAGTAAACCTTTGTCTACCAGCAGGTACATTGCTCCGATGTACTCCCAAGTAAGTGGTTACATGTGCTAACATGATATTTACAGTGAAACACGGAAATTGAACCTCTTCTTTCTTAACACTTCCATCTGGATTTTGGCTGTACTCCCCTTTTCCAATAGGCCCTACCAGTTTATTAGGGAAGTAGATCCACAAATCTCACATCAGCTGATGAGTGTGGACAAAACAGAAAGGTTTTCAAGAGTTTACAGCAGGGCTTTAACCTTTGGAAGCAATTAGATACTGTAACTGTCTATTGTGAAATCTGAGATTGAGGACTGCCTCAGACTCAACAGAAGTATCATCTATAAAACTGGAAGGTGGTGGAGTGATCCCTAGAGAATCCAAAAGAGATGATTTGATTGTAGAGACATGGAAAACAGGATGAATCTCCATCGGATCAGGAGGACGAGTCTAACAGGCACAGGATTGATTATTTTAGTGAATCCTGTATGAGACATTTGTTGCATTAATGCGCTGAGAGACCTTGCGATGTGAGAGATGAGAACTGGTTATTTTCCAGGAGAAATAAGGGTGATATTGCTGGACACGTAAAGGGTACCACATGTGGATGGAAACTGAACAGTAGAATGGATAGTAGTGGCATGCACTGTGTAGTGCATTATTTTGAACTCCGCAGCGAAGATGTAGTGAACCTAGTCAATTTTATACTAAGGTGGCTCCTGAGATATTGCACTGGAGCCTGATCTCCCATTTTGGTTTAGCAATATCGCTGGGGATGATAAATGATGGGCAGAGACCCTTCCACACCTAAGGTTCTGATAACTGATGTCCAAAATTGTGAAGTGAATTTTATACCTCGGTCTGTCACCGTGCTATTAACCCCTTCAATGCGGGCGTCGGCCACTGGCCGACGCCCGCACTACCTCCCTGGTGCGGGTCACGACCAGTGGCCGACACCAGGGAGGGTGTTAATAAATCGCACCTGAGGATTTATTTAGTTATTTTTTTCTAGCCCCAGGAGACACGGAAGCTTCCGTGTCTCCCACCACCCACCTGACGTTACAAAGTTGTTTTCCCCATCGAAGCAGGAAGCAGCCTTGCGGCCGCTTCCTGCTTCGATGGGGAAAACGGCCTTCCCCACGTTCGGGAAGGCCTCATAAGAAAGGGGAGAGTCTCCCCTTTCTTGCGAGGCCTTCCTGAAAGTGTTTCCTGGCCCCCGGTCGCAGCTGTGCTGCGATCGGGGGTCAGGAAACACTTTCAGGTTTCCTGGCCCCCCGATCGCAGCTGTGCTGCGATCGGGGGGCCAGGAAACACTTTCAGAAGGCCTCGTAAGATAGGGGAGACTCTCCCCTTTCTTGCGAGGCCTTCTGAAACTGTTTCCTGGCCCCCGATCACAGCTGTGCTGCGATCGGGGGCCAGGAAACACCACTAGATGCCAGGGATTTCACTTGGGGGGGTCGGCCCCCTTGGAAAACAGGTAGCCCCCCACCCCCCCGGCGTATATTTTTTTTAAAAAAAAGGTAGGTGCCCCCTGGGGGGCGGGAGGGGGATGGCGCGATCGCCATTTTGGCCCCCAAGGAAACCATACAACAACTAAAAAAAAATGTATCTATATATATATATAGATATATCTATGTAGATATATCTATGTACATGGATATATCTATGGATATATCTATAGATATATCTATGTAGATAGATATATATATAGAGATAGATCTATATAAATCAATCAATCAAAGAGATTTATAAAGTGCGCTACTCACCCGTGAGGGTCTCAAGGCGCTGGAGGAGGGACGGGGGGAGGGAAAGGGGCTGGGAGGTTCACTGTTCAAAAAGCCAGGTTTTGAGGCCCTTCCTGAAAAGAAGTAGGTTTTGGGTCTTGCGAAGGTGGGTTGGGAGGGCGTTCCAGGTTTTGGGTGCAAGGTAGGAGAAGGATCTGCCCCCGGTGGTGGTGTGTTTGATGCAGGGGACAGAGGCGAGCGAGAGGTCAGCTGAGCGGAGGTTTCGTGTGGGGGTGTGGAAGGTGACTCTCGTTGAGGTAGGCAGGGCCTGTGTTGTGGAGTGATTTGTGTGCGAGGATGAGGATCTTGAAGGTGATCCTTTTGTCAATGGGGAGCCAGTGGAGGGAATTGAGGTGTGGAGAGATGTGTTTGTGTCGGGGGAGGTCGAGGATGAGTCGTACTGCTGAGTTCTGGATGCGTGTAGTTTGCGCTTAAGTTTTAGAGTGGTGCCGGCGTAGAGGGTGTTTCCGTAATCAAGTCTGCTGCTGATGAGTGCGTGAGTGACAGTTTTTCTGGTCTCTCTGGGGATCCATTTGAATGTTTTTTTCAGTATACGGAGTGTGTTGAAGCATGAGGAGGTGAGAGTGTTGATTTGTTGGGTCATCGAGAGGGAGGAGTCTAGGATGATGCCGAGGTTGCGTGCGTGGTTGGTGGGGGTGGGTGCAGGGCCTAGAGTGGTGGGCCACCATGAGGGGTCCCAGGTGTTTTTGTGTGGGCCAAAGAGGATTATTTCGGTTTTGCTTGAGTTGAGTTTCAGGTGGTTGGCTGTCATATATATATCACTTTTGTCAATATGTGTGTGGTTTCCCTGGGGGGAAAAGGGTCAGACTTGTCTAGTGGCAGTTTTAGTGCCATAAAGAAGCACAGAAGGTTTATATGCCTACTGCAAAGAGCAAATCTGTATTTTATGTAAATAGCTGAGTACATTAGTAAAGTCAGCCATTACCTGCGCTATAATACCAATGAAAGTATGTGCGG
Source organism: Pleurodeles waltl (assembly GCF_031143425.1). Lineage (NCBI taxonomy): Eukaryota > Metazoa > Chordata > Amphibia > Caudata > Salamandridae > Pleurodeles > Pleurodeles waltl. The sequence goes on along the minus strand of NC_090436.1, from coordinate 450,023,040 downwards.
GGTGAAGGGCGGCTATGGAGAGATGAAGGGCACTTTTGCTGGGTGGTAATGAGGGAATCCGAGGAGGAGGGAGTGGGAGCACCAATAATGATTGTTGGACTGGGCACAGGAGGTGCTAAAGACTGTGACGAATGGTATGTGACAAGGTGTTTTTTGAGTGTCTTGAAAGAACGTGCTGATTGAGGGAAGAAGCGCAGGTAAGGTGGCTTCTTCTGTTGCACGTATCTCACATACACCATCGATTTTGTGACTGTCTACGTAGGCTAGTGTTTTAGAGCAACAGTTTAGCCAATAGCAGAGATGGCATCTTGATGGATGACTGCTGCCTGCACTTGGGTTATAGAGGACTGCTCTGACATAGGATCTGAGACTGAGACATCAGAGACTGAGACAGCATCTGAGGGATAGGACAATGGCACAGACTCTGGGAGTGATTTTTCAGTCGGAGGAGTCCCATTCGATAACTCCTCTTCCAGTACATTATGAGGGAGGTGATGAGGACAGTCCTGCTGTCCCTTCGCAAGCTGTTTGTGCAACTGGGTAATAGTGGGTTAGCCCAACCCAGAGAGCAGGTGAATGCGGCGGCAAGCAGAGAGAGAGAGAGAGTGCTCTCTTGGGAGCTCCCCAATTTAGTTCAGCCCCAAATTTCACCACCCAAATCGTATTGTGGAGACATCAAAATTATCTATGGCAAAACAAACTGTTTTTGTAAGGCAGGCACCTGTGTTTTTGGTCCTGGGTTCGGCAGCCATATAGAGAAACACACTAAACCCAAACATTTCTGGAAACTAGACATTCGGGGGAGTCCACAGAGGTGTGACTTGTGTGGATTCCCCAAAGTTTTCTTACCCAGAATACCCTGCAAAGCTGAAATGTTGAATAAAAACTCTATTTTTCTCGCTTTTTTGTCACACAAACTACAGGAATATGATGGGATCCACAAACTTCCTACCACCCAGTGACTCCTCACCTGTCCTGATAAAAACACTACCCCACTTGAGTGCCTACACCTAGTGCCTGCGTCAGGAATGGATCACCCCAGGGTCAACAGCTGCCTCATGTAAGGACCAACATTGACCGTTGTGTGATCTATTCCTGTTGCGGGCACCAGGCCTACCCACACAAGTGAGGTATCATTTTTATCGGGAGACTTGGGGGAACGCTGGGTGGAAGGAAATTTTTGGCTCCTCTCAGATTCCAGAACTTTCTGTCACCGAAATGTGAGGAAAATGTGTTATTTTAGCCACATTTTGAGGTTTGCAAAGGATTCTGAGTAACAGAACCTGGTCAGAGCCCCACAAGTCACCTTATCTTGGATTCCCCTGGGTTTCTAGTTTTCAAAAATGTGCTGGTTTGCTAGGTTTCCCCAGGTGCCGGCTGAGCTAGAGGTCAAAATCCACAGGTAGGCACTGTTTTCTATGAAAAAATGTGATGTGTCCACGTTGTGTTTTGGGGGATTTCCTGTCACGGGCGCTAGGCCTACCCACACAAGTGAGGTATCATTTTTATCGGGAGACTTGGAGGAACGCTGGGTGAAAGGAACTTTGTGGCTCCTCTCAGATTCCAGAACTTTCTGTCACCGAAATGTGAGAAACTTGTTTTTTTAGCCACTTTTTGAGGTTTGCAAAGGATTCTGGGTAACAGAACCTGGTCAGAGCCCCACAAGTCACCCCATCTTGGATTCCCCTAGGTCTCTCGTTTGCAGAAATGCACAGGTTTGGTAGGTTTCCCTATGTGCCGGCTGAGCTAGAGGCCAAAATCTACAGGTAGGCACTTTGCAAAAAACTGCTCTGTATTCTGTCAAAAAATTTGATGTGTCCACGTTGTGTTTTGGGGCATTTCCTGTCGCGAGCGCTAGGCCTACCCACACAAGTGAGGTATCATTTTTATTGGGTGACTTGGGGAACATAGAATAGCAAAACAAGTGTTATTGCCCCTTATCTTTCTCTACATTTTTTCCTTCCAAATATAAGAGAGTGTGTAAAAATGACGTCTATTTGAGAAATGCCCTGCAATTCACATGCTAGTATGGGCACCCCGGAATTCAGAGATGTGCAAATAACCACTGCTCCTCAAAACCTTATCTTGTGCCCATTTTGGAAATGCAAAGGTTTTCTTGATACCTATTTTTCACTCTTCATATTTCAGCAAATGAATTGCTGTATACCCAGTATAGAATGGAAACCAACTGCAGGGTTCAGCTCATTTATTGGCTCTGGGTACCTAGGGTTCTTGATGAACCTACAAGCCCTTTATATCCCCGCAACCAGAAGAGTCCAGCAGACAAAACGGTATATTGCTTTCAGAAATCTGACATCGCAGAAAAAAGTTACAGAGTAAAACATAGAGAAAAATGGCTGTTGTTTTCAGCTCAATTTCAATATGGTTTTATTTCAGCTGTTATTTTCTGTAGGAAAACCTTGTAGGATCTACACAAATGACCCCTTGCTGAATTCAGAATTTTGTCTAGTTTTCAGAAATGTTTAGCTTTCTGGGATCCAGCATTGGTTTCACACCCATTCCTGTCACTAACTGGAAGGAGGCTGAAAGCACCAAAAATAGTAAAAATGGGATATGTCCCAGTAAAATGCCAAATTTGTGTTGAAAAATGTGGTTTTCTGATTCAAGTCTGCCCGTTCCTGAAAGGTGGGAAGATAGTGATTTCAGCACCAGAAACCCTTTGTTGATGGCATTTTCAGGGAAAAAACCACAAGCCTTCTTCGGCAGCCCTTTTTTCCCATTTATTTGGAAAAAAAAAAAAATTCACTGTATTTTGGCTATTTTCTTGGTCTCCTCCAGGGGAAACCACAAACTCTGGGTACAATTAGAATCCCTAGGATGTTGGAAAAAAAGGACGTAAATGTGGCGTGGATAGCTTATGTGGACAAAACGTTATGAAGGCCTAAGCGCGAACTACCCCAAATAGCCAAAAAAGGGCTCAGCACTGGGGGGGGGGAAAGGCCCAGCAGCTAAGAGGTTAAGTAGACTATGACATCTGGTTATCTCTTTTAAAAACACTGAGGCTAGAACTGGTGCAGAAGGCTATGTCTGAAGTGGGACATTATGTTGAAATCATCCACCACTACTTAAGGTATTGTGCAAAATTCTGACTGAAGTAGTTCAACTATTAAGTCAATGAAAATTCTGGACCAATGTATTACAGGAGTTGGAAGGGGCATAAGTAGTCCCATAGCTTTAGTGTGACTGGATTTAGATTAAATAAATGTGACACAAGATTGTGTGTATTTGACTTCTTGTTCAATTCTGACTACCACAATGTCTTGTGCGAAAGCTAGAGTTCCTCAAACATCATGGTTTCCAGTTAGTGGAGTTTCGTAGCACTAATATATGAACTTATCACATAATGAATAAGCAGGCATGAAAATTTGATATTTTTGGGATAGTAATCTGTCTTTCTGCACACACGTTTCTAGGTCTAGGTGCAAGACTACGGTTTACACAGTGCATAAACTTTGGAAAGCTTATACATTTATGGCCCATCCAAACAATTATGTGTTGATTGGCACCTCCCCAATAGTGTCTCAGGTGGGGGAAAGCATCTCTTGTGGCTAATCTCTCTTTTGTAATTTGAGTAATGCAATTCAGTTCCTGCAAGCGTTCAGGAGTAGAAAGCAACTCAATGTAATTGTAAGTTGTTGGTATTTGAATCTCTTTATGATATGATTGCACCAATTGATGTGACAGACCCTTTTCATTCTACCATAAATAGTAATGCAGGATCAGGAGATTGCAAAATAGGGGCTGTTGTGGATATCTCTTACAGTTCCTTAAAACTTCTTCTTGCCAAGGATGCCAATAAATTAAACAATTTAACTGTACTGTAGGAGCAATGATTGATCAAAAGGATTGAATATATTGTTTTTCATAAATGTTGAGAAACCAAGAAACCTGAGCACTCCTCTAACAATAGTTGGTGCAGGCAAGTGAAAAAAAAGCTTGTACTTTTCCTTTGTCCATGTTGACCGTATTTGCTCTAAATGTGAATCCTAAATATGAGGCATACACACACATTTCCCTAACTTGGCATACTGATGATTTTGTTGTAATCAAAGGACTTACATTTTGTGCTTCCAATGTTTTGTAGTGTGTTAGAAACCTTGGGTTGTCTTCAAGGTATACAATAACGTAGATGTCCAAAGTATCCATAAATATTTAATTTATTAAGTGCTGGAAAAACTGCCATGTAGTTTTATACATGGTTTCCATTCATTATGTATCCTAATGTGAAGAACATTGTGTACCCCTTTTAAATCTATTTATGTAAAGACAAAAGCAGTACATATTTAATCAAGGAGCACTGAGATGAGAGGAAAGAGATAGTTTTTTTTTATTCCTATAACATTTAGTTCATTGTCATCACTGCATATATATAATTCTCCATTCACAGCCTAAGAGGTTGAGTGGCAGATAAGTCCCTCGGCAAGAGTTCCTTGTATATATTCTCATAGCTCCTTCTCTTCCTTGATAGTGAGATCGTAAAAATGTTCCTATGGTATCTTCGAGCTTCGAACAATTAAAACTCTGCCTTACTCTATAAGGCTAACTACCTTTTCATATTTGCTGATTTTTAGTTGAAGGATCTTATAGCAGTGGCAGGAATTTCTCTTAAGAATTACGTTAGTTACTCTACTGTATTTCCATGTCTGTCCTTTCATTTTGTTATCAATTGACCTCAAGAAAAGAACTGCACTATCACCTTACTGTGGCTCAACAACATAGTGAAATTGCTAATACGTTACTGATGAGAAAGTATGTCACCTTTCAAGCTTAGGATAGAAATAAGGTAGAAGAGTTTTAAAAACCTATACTTAGATCAAGCAAGACATGTTTGAAAAGATCCGAAGAGGGTAACCTGTTGCATGGAGAGCCTTCTCTAAGAATGTGGATCCTGACAGGAGAACACTTAAAGACCAATTGTCAGCCTACTGATTTTATTATTAGGTTAACTACTGGTTACTAGGGCATTAGAATCTTGTGAGCCATGGGAGCCACAAATATGTAATGTGGCTTACAATTGCCGGTACACGCTACACTATATTTGCTGTGAAAAGTAGAAATGTGTGTGTCCTTTGATTGGAGCATCAGTGATATTTCTCCATTAATATCTGCATGTTGGTAATTATTCATCCTGGTTCTTACCTATGCTGAATAGCAGCGTATTGTGCCATCTAGTGGCACGAGTAAGAATTATTTGTAAAACAGTCAAATAGATATTGACACATGGCTTAAGGCAGGTCGCTCCCCTGCACTGCGTGCCGGTGCTGCCTCTGCTTCCAGGTGCCTGTGATTCTTTTTTGTTCTTTTTCCTTCCCCTCGACCCCTGCCGCTGCGTCCCTGCCGCCCTCCCTCCACTTCAGTTTTCCCTTTTCCCGCCGCTGCGGCCCTGCAGCCCCCCCCCTTGCTCTCCCATTCGCTGCTTGCTCCCCTCCCATTCGCTGCTCGCTCACCTCCCTCCTCCCTGCTGCCACTCCCTCCCACCTCCCCTCATATGGCAGCTGCAGCACGGACGCGCCACTGGCGCGCCAAAGGCGCACCTAAGGCAAGCCCGACCGCGGCGAGCGCCAGGACACCTGGTCCCCAAAACCAGCAACGCCGTTAAACCGCCAGCACCCTCTGCGCACTCAATACTGGACGAGCACACGCCTGCTTCCTGGCCTCCCCTAAGCACACCCAGGGACCCTTCACCTGCCGGAATTGCAGCCTCATCAGCTTCCAAATCATCCAACCTCCTGCCGAGCCTGACCGCAACTACCTCTGATGCATCCTACTTAACACTTGCTCCGCACGCAAACATGCCGTCGAACTCTGGGACCTGCTCGACACCTCCACCCGGGATGTCGCCTGGATGAATGCCTCCTCGGCCCCAGACATCGCCATAGCCATTCCGGACGGGTAAAAGATCACGCAGGGATCAAACCAACGGAGTCAGAGGTGGAATTGCCATCTTCCACAAGAACACCATCAGGGTCACCACCTATACCGACGACACCCTCAGCACCGCCGAACACCTGCACTTCCAGATCCACACCAACCCCAACACCACCCTCAGAGGAACCCTCATCTACAGACCCCCCGGACCTTGCCCTCAGTTCTGCGACGCCATCGCCGACCATGCCAGCAGGCACGCCCTAGCCTCCGCTGACTACGTCCTCCTCGGCGACCTGAACTTTCACCTGGAGAATAACAACGATCCCAACACCACCACCCTAAGCGACACCCTTGCCACCCTTGGACTCAGACAACTCGTCACTACCCCAACACACTACGCCGGCCACACGCTGGACCCCGTCTTCTCCGCTAGCCCCCACGTCACCTTCAGCCACACCACCGAACTCCCATGGACTGAGCACCGCTGCATCCATTTCACCTTCCAGAAACCTACCACGCACCACCACACCCAACAGATCCCCCGCTGCAACTGGAGCAAAATCAGCCAAGACCAGCTGAACACAATCCTCGCCCGAAAAACCACCCACCGAACCCACCAATCCCGACCTCGCAGCCTACAACCTCTGGCGCTGGATCGAAGACTGTGCCAACACCCTTGCCCCGATCAATAAACCTTCCAACAGAGGTGCCTACAAGAGAGCCAGCTGGTTCACCTTGGGCCTTCAAGTCTCCAAGCAAACCTGTCGGAAACTGGAGAGAAAGTGGCTCCTCGAACAGACTCCGGACAACCATGCCGCCTTCAAGAACGCCTTCGCAATCACCATCACCTCATCAGATCTGCCAAGAAAACCTCCTTCAAAGACCGCCTGGACAACTACGCACACAACAGCAGGGAGCTCTTCAACATCGTGAATGAACTCTCCAACCCCAGCTCCAGCACAAATGACATCCCACCTTCACAAGACCTGTGCAACTCCATCGCCACCTTCTTCCACCACAAGATCAGACATCCATGACAGCTTCAACAGCCAGGCCACCCGCCAATCACTGACTCCTCAGACTCTCCTCCAACCTTCAACTACGACCTACTGCTAGTCTTGGCCAACGTGAACAAAGATGACACAATCAAAACCATGGGCTCCATTCACTCTGGATCTCCATCAGACCCATGCCCGCACCACATCTTTAACAAAGCAAGCGCCACCATTGCACCCCACCTCTGCAAAGTCATCAACCTCTCCTTCGAGACCGCGACCTATCCCGAGAGCTGGAAGCATGCTGAGATCAAACCCCCTACTCAAGAAACCCAAGGTGGACCCGAGAGACCTCAAGAACTTCCGCCCCATCTCCCTGCTCCCATTCCCGGCCAAGGTCATTGAGAAGATCCTCAACAGACAACTGACTCACTACCTCGAAGAAAACAACATCCTGGACCCATCCCAGTCAGGGTTCTGCAGCAACCACAGTACGGAAACCGCCCTCATCGCCGCCACCGACGACATCAGGACCCTGCTTGACAACGGCGAAAGTGCGGCCCTCATCCTCCTGCACCTCTCGGCTGCCTTCAACACCGTCTGCCATCGCATCCTATGCACACTCCTTCACAAAACAAGGATCCGGGACAAGGCTCTGGAGTGGACCACCTCCTTCCTCTCCGGCAGAACCCAGAGCGTTCACCTCCCCCCTTTCCGCTGCGAAGCCTCTAAGATCATCTGCGGCGTTCCCTAAGGTTCGTCCCTCAGCCCTACACTTTTCAACATCTACATGGCCCCGCTCGCCCGGCTGCACAACCTCAACATCATCTCCTACGCCGACGACACCCAACTGATCCTCTCCCTCACCAAAGACCCCCTCACTGCCCAATCCAACCTCCACGAAGGAATGAAGACCGTCGCCGAATGGATGAGGAACAGCAAACTGAAATCGAACTCTGATAAGACGGAGGTCCTCATCTTGGGCGCCAACCCCTCAGCCTGGGACGACTCCTGGTGGCCGACCGCTCTGGGAGCGGCCCAACACCCACCAACCACGCACGCAACCTGGGCATCATCCTTGACTCAGCACTCTCCTTGACCAAGCAAGTCAGCGCTATCTCCTCAACCTGCGTCAACACCCTCCACATGCTCCGCAAGATCTACAGATGGGTCCCCGCAGATTCAAGAAGAACAGTCACTCAAGCCCTCGTCAGCAACAAACTTAACTACGGAAACACCCTCTACACGGGAGCCCTGGCCAAACTCCTACAAAACGCCTCCGCACTCCTGATCCTCGATGCCCACAGCCACATCACCCCCCTTCTGAGAGACCTACACTGGCTCCCCGTCAACAAAAGGATAACCTTCAAGCTCCTCACCTACGCACACAAGGCGCTCCACAACACTGGTCCAGCCTACCTCAACAGACGACTCACCTTCTACAACCCCTCCCGCCAACTCCGCTCAGCTGACCTCGCCACCGTCCCCCGCATCCGGAGAGCAACTACCTGAGGCAGATCCTTCTCCCACCTAGCCGCCAAGACCTGGAACACCCTTCCTTTGCCCCTGCGACAGACCGAAGACCTGCTGATTTTCAGGAAGCAGCTCAAAACCTGGCTATTTGAGCAGTAGCAGCACCCACTCACCCTGCCCCCCTCAGTGCCTTGAGACTCTCACGGGTGGTAGTGCGCTCTACAAATACACTGATTGATTAATTGATTGACATTAGGTGCTGTGCGGCTGTGAATTTCATGCACAGGCATGACCCCTTTCTGTACAAGGGTGTTGGTTTTCTTTTTCATCTATTCTGCTGATGGTTGAGGATTATTAACTTGCTTGCCTAATGTTCAGTGTATTCCTACGTAGGGCATTGCTCTGGTTTTTAGCTTTCAGCTGCACAGTGTTTGCGCTGTGTTTGTGAAATCCTTTGTTGTTATATATCTTAAAAGGGGTATACATGCCGCCCCCTTGCTTTACTTGCTTTTCATTGGTTCCTGTGCTTGCCACTTACTTTTCCTCAATTTCTGTTGGCTGTGGCATACTATTTCCTGCTCTTCCTCATTGTGTTTGCTCTTATGAGTGTCCTGAGGCCCAAGTACGGTTTACATCCACTTTTGGGGACTACTGTTTCCATGGCCTTTGCTAGAATTTTTTCTTAATTGATTTACTATTTTACAAATACCTCAAACCTGGAGAGATTAAATGATTACACAGAACAATGGATGTTGTGCCTCCCATCGGAGACTTGAACCCTGTTCTCCATCTTCCAGGTCGCCCTCTCTGAACCTCACAGCTAGTTTCTTTTCTGCCTCGCCTTACTTGCTTTTCTGGCCCTTTAAATGTGAAGACACGAGTTTCTGTATTGTAACAAACGAACCTTTGTTTATTTATTTTCTTACTTGATTTGCTATTTTACACGTTGCACGAATGAGTTGGAGCTCTTTACAGACATGGCGCGATTAAGCAATTTGCACAGAAACAATAGATGTTGTGCCTCCTGGGGGACTCAAACTCTGTTTCCCAGCTTCCAGGTTGGCTGATCTAACCCTTACTCTAGCTTCTTTTATGCTTTGCCATACTTGCTTTTCCGGCCATTTAAATGTGAAGGCACGAGTTCCTTTATTGTTCCAAACAAAGTTTTGTTTATTTTACAACTGCCAGATTTGCTTTTTCATTTTATTGAATATATTTAAATATTATTGCAGTATTAAATATCTTCTTCGTAACTGAACTGGACCTACAGCACCGATATCTTGGGTTTCCGTAAAAACTACAACACTTTGTGCGCACTGCGCAAAGTGACCCTCATCCAGAAACTTCCTTCCTGCCGTCATCCATTACACTTCTGTCCTACTGAGCCAAGAAGATGGAGAGTCTTCCACGAGACTTTCATGTAATTCTTTTCAGAACCGCTATGAGAATGTACAACTGTTTGGCAGTTTTTTAAGTTGTAAGGGGGGGGGTGAATGTGTACAGTGTGTTACCTCTAGTGTCTGTGAAATCAGTGAGTAAACCTATTTTAGGAGTCAAAACATCTGATTTGCTTTTGAAAACATTGGCAGCGCCGTTTGGAAAGATTTCAGTTAATGTCTTTGGATGCTGAGTCATCTGCTGTTTTTGTTTTACTGTCTTTCTTATGACTCCTTTTTTTTGCTTTCTTTGTCACTGCTAGTGGAAGTTATTTTTTATTTGTTTTATTTTGTGTTTGCTTCAGTCACACCTTTACTATGCTAATGCAAAATAACCTATTGGTTTTTCTGTAGTGAGAAAACCCCATAAATGAAGCCTTATATAGTGGTGCAGTTGACTGTTGCATCCATTACAAGTGCTGGATTTAACATTTTGCTCGCAGGTTCGAACCCAGCAAGTCAACTGGAATCTTTGTCATCGTTCCGACATGAATAAAACAAGTAAAATAGAGTTTGGAAATAACAAAATAGTTATCTGCACATGTATGCTTTCTAAAGTTATATTCATCATGCATTCCATATTGTGAGCACTTCATGGAGATCAGCTTTTTTAGAGTAAACTTTGCTGAAGTGACGGGTAGCTAGGAGACTAGAATTGGAGACCATACCTTAAGCCTGGCATTGGTGAGTATACCTTATACCTGGATTGATAGGCTATACCTTAAATATGAAGAAGCAGGAGCATGCAGCAGCTCTTCCTAGCGCTATATACTCTTGCACCACTCTATTCGTGCAACCTACCCAACATTTCGGCCCGTACACCACGTCCTATTCAAAAACTATCATGTGCAACACACGAACACCTACCCAACTTCAAGCAGACAGAAGGCACTTTTTAGTACTAACACTGTCTGTTACTTCCACCTGCGCATGCCCATTGTCTCCAATTTTGTATGTGGAGGGGAAAGAGGTGGTTTATCTTAGATTGAGACCAGTGCATTGTTCTCCTTAAAATTGCATCTACTTCTCTGCCCGTAAGTTGAATTTCAGCAAATACTAGAAAGCCTGTCACCATGGTGTACTTCAGTAATTTATTGTTCGATGGCATGTGTGGCTGTAGATACATATGCTTTGCATAAGTATCCCATCTAGTATTGGGCTCGGAGTGTTACAAGTTGTTTTTCTTCGAAGAATCTTTTGACTCTTCCTCTTGGTGATCGTGCGCATGGGCATTGAGTCCTTTTGTTAGATTTTTTTTCTCTTCACTGTCTGGTTTGAACGTGTTTCCTCTCGGTTCGATCTTTCGAACTTTCCTTTCCGTCATTTTTTCGCCAACGGTATAGTATTTTGATAGCAAATTTCCACACTTTAACTAATCAATCTGATTTTCAGCGTCGGGGTCGGTTCAACGCCCCTAATGGCGTTCAAACCCTTCTTGGGCCTACTCTGTTAATTTGCTGCCAAAAAATGCTGGGCTAATGGGACGAACTCCATTTAGGTTCTGTCCTCAATGCCTTCCAAGTTGCCATACACAGATCAACACTTGATGTGTAACTTGTGCTTGTCCCCGGAACATAAAGAAGAGACCTGCGACGCCTGATCGAAAAAGACTCCAGGACTGAAGAGCGCGTCATTGGAGATGACTTCCAAGACACTAGGCAACACTCCTGACATCTTCGGAGAGGAACATGCACAGGAAGAAACTGAACATCAGGCAGCCCTCTCTACCCGAGACTCCAACTTGGATGAAGATTCTGACATCGAGAGCCAGTCAATTCCAGCAACATAGTATGTGAGTACAACACCCCATCTTTGCACATAAAGATGTTGAAAAAGACTTCCAAGCTGGTCATCGGTCCACCACTGCCTTCGGCCCATGGTAGGATCTGAAAATTATATTCAGATGCCCCACCCTACGGTTCAGCACTGAAAGTTGCAAAGACCAAGGTGTCTTCGGCACTGACCAAAGACTCAACAGCATCCCAACCAATATCGGGATCGAGTCAAGCTTTCAATTCGAGCACTTAGGCCCTGAATAGGAACCTTTCAACATCAGCTTCGGAGCCGACACCTTCGGTCCGAATAACTCCAATGCCGAAAATTTCAGAATCGAAAATTATGCTTACAGAAGACTCCACAATTTCAGCTGAAGGGACTTCGCAAGTGGACCCCATTTTGGAAGTCATGGACGCTCGTCAGCGCAAAATTCATATACAAATAGGAACAAGGAAAATAATTGCTTCTCCGCCTGTTCCAATTAAAAGGAGACCCTACCTTTCAAGAAACATTGGACACTGCTCCTCCTCCTAAAAAAAAAAAAAAGTCTCCAAGGACAAAGACAAGGCTCCAGATCAACCTCAGCCTTCTCCACCTCACTCTCCTGTACTTCCTCCTACTCCACCATCACCACAATTTCCTACATCTTTCATACAGCCACAATTCTCTCCATAAGGGTAATCATCACCTCATAGAGATGACTTAGGTTATGTTCCACAAGATCTACATCCATGGCATTTATATGATCCAGATCCCATACTCTCCAATGTCGCTGTTTTATACTCCAGGCCTTCACCCTCTGATGAAACAACAGCATACAACCAAGTTATTGCAAGTGCAACGGTATATCATAATGTACATATGCACACTGACCCTAGCAAAGAGGATTTCCTCTTTGACACTTTCATTAACACCCATAAAGAGTCAGTTCCTACCCATGCTGCCACGTATGCTTAGACATGCCACCGAGATCCTCAAAGAACCTGTTAGGTCAAGAGTGATTACACCAAGGGTCGAGTAAAAAAAATACAGAGCTGCACCCTCAGATCCAACATTTCTAAAATCACAACTACCACCAGACTCTAATCGTAAGTGCTGCACAAAAGCGTGCCAAGTCAGTCCAGAGGAGATGCTCCTCTTACTGATAAGGAGAGCAAAAAAAAAAAGACTGGACGCAGTGGGCAAAAGGGTTGGTGCTCAAGCTGCAAATCACTGGAGAATTGCAAATTCTCAGGCACTCCTAGTAAGGTATGACAGGGCTCATTGGGAAGAAATGGAGGAACTGCTCCAGTATCATCCACAACAACATCAAAAAGAGGTCCGGAGATAGTCCCAAAGGGGGGGCCATCTCAAACAATTTAATCTGATGTGCCATTGATGCAGCAGATACAGCAGAACATTGTGTTAACACCAGTGTTCTCATAAGAAGGCATGCTTGGTTGAAGTGCTCAGGCTTCAAGCCAGAAATACAAAGGCAATTGTCAACATGCCTTTCGATGAAGAACACTTATTTGGCCCAGAGGTTGATACCACTATTGACAAGCTGAAAAAAGACTCAAACAGCTAAAGTAATGGGGGGCTTAGTAACTAAACCAACTAGGGGTGCTTTTTGTAGGCCAACATTTAGGGGAGATTTCAAGTCATCTAACGAGCCTTCCACCTCCCAAACCAAACAAGGTACAATAGAGGTTCCTTCAGAGGCTCTTACAGGGGCGCAAATAAGAGGCAGAGGTAAGGCGTCCACCTCTAGACATTTTGCCTCAAATACAAGACAGTGACTTCTTACAAATCACAACAGCACACACCTCTCCGCTGGGGGGAAGACTAGCAAATATCTGTCCTCAATGTTTCAGTATCATCACAGATCAATGAGTTCAGTCAATTATCCAACATGGTTATAGTCTAGAACTAATTTCCACTCCACCAAATATCCCCTCTCATGTTCACAAACTCACGCAATGATCTCATTCTCTTAAAAGAGGTACAATGCCTTAATCTCAAAGGGGCTATAGAACTAGTTCCCCTATCTCAACAAGAGTTAGGAGTATATTCCCTAAACTTCCTCACACCAAAGAAATACGGCTCATTAAACCAATTCTGGACCTCTAACCTCTTAACCTATACATACCTTCAGAGCATTTTCATACGGTCACTCTGCAAGATGTTTTTCCCGTATTACAGCATAGAAATTACATGACAGCATTAGATCTCAAAGATGCTTATTTTCACATTCCCATACATCCAGCACATCACAAATATCTCTGATTTGTCTTTTCGGGAAAACATAATCAATTCAAGGTTCCACCATTCAGGGTAACAACCGATCCCAACATATTCACAAAATGCTTAGCAGTAGTGGCTGCGTTCCTCAGAAGACAACATATTCACGTTTTCTCATATTTGGGCAATTGGCTCATCAAAACCAGTATCATCCAACAATGTCAGAAGCATACTCGGTACACAGGAAACCTTCTACACAATCAACTTTCTCAAATCCTATCTCTAACCCTCACAGATACAGCCTTATCTGGGAGCAATTCTCAATACTCATTCAAGGTTGACATATCCAATCCCAGCATGGCTTCAAGCTTTGCAAACTCTTCTGTCTCAATTAAAGGAGAACCATATTTACACAGTCAGACTGTTGATGCAGCTATTAGGGATGATGGCTTCCTGCGCTGCCATAGTTCTTCATGCCAGACTACACATGCATCATTACAGCAGTGTCTGTCTCATCAATGGTCTCAGTCACAGGGTCATTTTTAGGATCTAGTGTTGCTGGACTGAGAGACTTACCCCTTTCTGCAATGGTAGAATCCCACCAACCTTTCGAAAGGGCTGCCCTTTCAAGACCCTGTGCCTCAAATCACTCTCACTACAGATACATCACCTCAACTACCTTAGAATACAAGGCAGATAAGATCCCATTTCACAAACTTATCACATCAACTACTTGGAGTTATTAGCAGTCTTTCTAGCGCTCAAAGCATTTCTGCCACAACTCTCCCATAAAGTGGTTCTGATCCGTATGGACAACATGCTACGTTAAAGCCAAAAGACAACTCTTAGTTACTCCTAAAGCACATTCCACAAGGAAGAAAGGCGATACAATGGCTTTTTTAGGAAACATACCAATGGCTGGAATATGTAAAGCAGCTACTTGGTCAACACCACATACATTTACTAAACACTATTGTGTAGGTTTTTTAACAACACAGCAAGCCACAGTGGGTCAAGCTCTACTCAGAACATTATTTAAAACACCTCTGACTCCTACAGACTAACCACCGCTTTTATGGAATGACTAACTGCTTTGTAGTCTATGCACAGCATGTGTATCTGCAGCTACACATGCCATCGGACGGCAAATGTCACTTGCCCCATCTGTTTGTGGCATGTTCTGCTGCAGATTCACATGCACCCTCCTACCTCCCCGGCAGCCTGTAGTCATTTGAGTTAACATTTATACATATGTAGATGTAGATATATATATATATATATATATATATATATATGTTTAAATTTAGCATGGACATCTCTTTTCTTTATACTCTATCACTCCTACCTTACCCTCTGCAGGAAAGCAATCTAACATGGAGTCGATGCCCATGCGCACTGTAACCGAGAGGAGGAGTCACTCGATCCTGTGACTCCAAAAAGACTTCTTAGAAGAAAAACAACTTGTGACACTCGGAGCCCAACACTAGATGTCGGAAAAGCTATGCAGATCATGTGAATCTGCAGCACTACATGCCACGAACAGATGTACACCGGGTAAGTGACATTTTCCATACTCTTTACTTCACCCTCCTGCGGGAAAACAATCTAACAAAGGACACATTGCCCATGAGCACTGTCACCGAGAGGAGGAGTCACTCGGTCTTGTGACTCGAAAACATTCTTAGAAGAAAAACAACTCGTAGTCCAACACTAGATTGTGGACTTATGCAACGCATGTGAATCTACAGCACTACATGCCACTTACTGGGTAAGTAACGTTTTCCTTATTTGCACAAGATTATCACAATTTTGGTGATTTGCCATGCCACCATGTGTTTCTCAACATTTGTGCCAGTACTTGTGAGTAATAAAAAGGCCATTCCATGTCCTAATTAGGCATTTTTCCAGTTCTCGAGTTTGCGATTTTTAGAGAGCCAGTTATCACACCAAAGTTATTTCTCCTTTCATTTAATCACAAAGAGGATTACAGAAGCAAACTGGTGGAAGGGTAAACATCTGATGTGCAGCTAAAAAATTAATGCAAATGTATTGCATTGTGGCATTTATATAGCACTAACCCCACTGTAATCAGTGTGGTAAAAGGTAACAAGCATTGGCAAAGCCTATAGGTTCCGCCTATGCGAATCATGTTGACTTTCAGTTTTTGTTTTACATATTGGAGAGCAGTTGAGCTGCAGTGCAATATTTCTTAAAGTAAAAAAAAAAAAAAAAAACAGCATGACTCGCACAATAGGCAAAACCTGTTGGCTTTGCCAATGCATGTTCTCTTATTTTGATATATTCTGTCGCTTTACTCTCCATTGTTTTCCGCTTAGGTAGCCTAAGCTGCAGTGCTCCATGTTTAAATCATGATTGATGTGTCATTGGCTGCTTGTAGCAGCTTTCCCTCTGCCTCGCCTATTTAGGGATCACGTGGACCCTTGTGCTCTGTGTGCTATCATTGGTATGAAGTCACCACAGAACTGTTGGGTTTGTATGCTGTGCACAAGCAACTTAATCCTACAAGAGACCTATATCATTAGCATGAGCCTAGATCATTAAGTTGGATGGTTAACAATTTAACTCATAATTATACTCACTTTCCTTGCATGTAAACACAGTACTGAGCTTTAACTTCTCGACTTCTGAATACATTTGACATTTATTGTATTTAGTTTTTATGCCTAGAAGATTATTTAGTAAAGACTAGTGGCTTGACTTGCGATAGGTGGTAAGGGAAAATCTCTCCAATTTATGGAGGAAGTATTGTTCAAAAGGGAACCCAGTGGTGTAATTCACCCCCATCATCATGAGGGAGAAGATTTCTTCTTGGAATTTATAATTTAAAGTAGCCATTCACTATAGAGTAAAAAGACAGCTCACTTTACCAAGTCTGGTCTTTACCAATCATCAGCAGTACACATTGTAGAATGTTGCTTTGTTTCATGGAGTATACTTTGATTTTGAGATGTATTGTGACCTCGTTTACTGGTGGCCCTTTTAATTAATAAATCAGAATATTACAATTGCTGCCGACTCTAAAAAAAAAAAAAAACTAAAATGTTACAATTTATGATCCCAGAAAGTGACCTGGTGAACAATGTCATGTTTCTGATTTAAAATGGACAAACAAAATGTGGAAATCACTGAGGAAATTGGTGTGAGTGCAGTTCTAACTGTTGTGTTTTCTCCTTACAGTTGCACTTTTGTGATGGGAATGTGAGAGTTTGAAGCCTACCAGTGACCTATTTAAGCTCAGTTTGAAATGAGCCACCACTACCAAACCCAGTGCTTCTTCAGACCTAATTTTACTTCTGAAAGTTGTAGCACAGCTGTGAAAGTGAACATTAGGAATGTGTACTACCTTAGCTGTTATCCCTACTCTTACCTCCATTTTTGTGAAAATGGGTTCCTTCTGTGTCTTACAGTTTAAACAATGGATGTATGTTATTGATGCCTTCTAGTGTTTTCTAAACTTTTGAGGGCAGATGATGCAACTGTTTTTGGTGATCCACTCGGAGTAACGTGTCTGTGTTTTGGAGGCTTTTATGTATATACCTTTTTGACAAACCACAGCATTTGCGTTTTACCTGTGTATTTGCTACAAAAACGTACATGGTGTGATTATCATATCGAGTAGCAAGGCGAACCCTCTCCGTATATACAAAGGTCTGTTCTTTTGTGTGGGCTACTTTTCCATTCATGGGAACTTGCGTTGTTGTGGAAATTGTTTTATTTTTGTGGTACTGTATATGCTAAGAAATATTTATAATTTAAATTAATATTTAAAAAATGCAATCTTCCATGACACACACACAGCTCTTTGAGGCTACTGTAACAAGCATGAACATCATATCGGAAAGAAATTCTTATTTATCACTATTTTATTTAAATTGTATATTTTAATTATACATTTAATTTTTTGTACATGGATCAGCATATGTGTCAGTTTTATGGGCTTGACCCCAGGTAAACTGTTTAGCACAGTGAAGCAAAAAAAGAAGCCAAATGTGTCTGTCATTTTGAGGGATTTACATTCTTGAAAACAGACTTTTTTGGATCACCTTTCGTCAGACCATCTCGATAAGTTGGCAATTTATTTTTTACGTTGTTTTGTGTTCATCTTTGTTAATTTGCTAGTTTGTTTGTTTAGTCTATTATTCTCAAAATGTGCAGGAAGTATATTCCCTCTGTCTACATCAAGTTCTTCTGTAAACACTATTACATAATAATTTATTTTTTACATTTGTGATCGCATTTTCATTGTTCATAGTCTTTACGCTGGTGTCTTGGCTTAAGTTTTTGATGCATTCAAATGAAGTCACTGTTTATCAGTGTTGAAAAGTGGCTTTGCAGCTGTTTGTGAAAGCATATCGGGTTAGAAAGACATTCACCTTCTGTAAGTCTTTCAAATTAACTATGTAATTGATGTATGGTACCATAAGATAAGTGGTTGTTTCTGGATTTACTGTGGGGATAAACATACACTGTAATCGGGGAAAATTATACAAAGTACATTTCAAAATGGCTTTCCTTTGTATTTTGTTTGGAATCCCCAGTGCATGTGTGCCCTTTGAGATGCAATAAACACAATGAACAAAGTAAATAAACTTCTTGTCTTTAATTTGATATTGTGATTAAGTTTCTTTTGTTTTATATTTTGGAAAAAATTGTCACAACTTGAGTATTTTCTTTTTTCAACAGTGATTTTGTAAGTTGTGAAAAAAGTGGCAAGGTAAATTGCAGATTAGGTGTCAACATGTATTATGGAGAAACGTGGTATTTCACCAATAAATGGTTCTTGTTTTGGCATTTAAACTATGAACTATGCTGTTAATTTAATGGTCTTAATATACCAGTAATCAATATGATCAACCCTTAAACGTAGGTTTTCATACATAATATGTATTTCTCTTATTCTTGCCCCACAGGAGATAAAAATATCTGTAAAAGCTAATCAAGCTGTGAGAGATTAGTGGTAGTCATATTCCTTATATTTCAAGTCAATGCTTCATTAAAGAAAAGTCTGTCAGACGTTGTTAGGGGCATATTTATACTTTTTGGTGCAAAACTGCACTAACGCAGTTCGCAGTTTAGCACCGGCTTGCACAGTTTCTGAGCACCATCCGGGCACCATATTTATGCAATGGTGCGCAAGCTGGTGCAAACGGTAGGTTAGCGTAAAAAAAAAATATATATGACGTTAGCCAGGTAGGGCTGGTGGTATGGGAGAAGGGGGTTTTGCACCAAAAAATGACGTTAGGCAGGTTAGAGTTAAAAAAATAAAAATAACACTGACCAGCCTAGAGTCATTTTCTGACGCAAAACCATCCATACCACATTACTTCTGTATTAGAAAAGACAGGAGTCATGCCCACCACCCCACTGGCCAGAAGAGGGGAACAGGGTTCCCTTGGCATGGCCGTAGCACTTACAAAAAAAAAAAAAAAAAAAGATTACCTGTACTTACCTATACTTACCTGGGATGGGGTCCCCCATCCTCTGCTGTCCCTCTGGTGTTGGTTGGGGTGTCCCTGGGGTCGGCACCTGTGGGCTTATTCCATGATGCCCCACCATGGAAATAGGCCCTCAGGTCTCCTAACACCTTCCCTGACCCAGGCATTAAATAATGGTGCAAAGCAAGCAAGCTTTGCACCATTATTTGACCCCTCCTCCCCCCATGCCTGATTTTAGCATGGGGGGATAAATATAGCACTGAGGCCATAGAGCCATTTTTTGTACGGGAACGCCTACCTTGCATCACATTAACGCAAGGTAGGTTTCCATGTCCAAAAAATGACTTACTCCATAAATTTGGTTCTAGATGGGTCTAGCGCCAAAGTATAAATATGGAGTTAGTTTTGCACCAAATTTGCTTAAAATAAAATTAAAAAAAGACACAAGTTCTGTCAAAACAAGTATAAATATGCCCCTAAGTTCCCTTATCTGACAGCCAGAGCCAATAATTTGTTAACACCTAAACAAGGTGTGCCAAATTATTTCAACTTATATCACACACAATTTCTGTAACCAGTCTTCATACTTAAATTCCCTGTGTTTACCTGACTGGAGAAAACCCAAATGGGAAATTTGAATAGTCTCCTTTATTGATAAACACATCTCCACTAGATGTTTTGGAGACTTACAAGGTCCAAATAGGGGCTGGAGTAAAAAAAATTCTAGCTATTGCGTCAAGAATTTTAAATTCTATTAAGGACACGGAGGCGAGGATTATGCTTTCTCTTTCTTTACTGACTTAAACAGCAGCCAATCAAATACAAGTAACAGAAAAAACTACAACACCCAGGATACCTAACATCCTGTCACATGGTCCAATCACCGTCCATGTCCTCTGCTATGAGTCCTTTGACCTATGAAGTCACTTCCTCTTTCTTTGTTCAAAACAGATAAAATCAACTTGAAATCAAACTTCTTACGCCATCCCGTAATCCGGAGTCATGAACTTCTTCTCCATACTGAAGAACCGAAACTTGGAAGGCTCCATGCCGGAGAAACAACTGGTTAGAACATTATAACCCAACTTTCTTGAGGTTGCAAATTTCAGGTGTTCTTCTGATCAGAAGCTGTAACAATAAACAGGCATGTAATATCTCATAAAGTATACCTTATCTCAAACTTTATAATTGAAAATAATGGGAGGGTTATATAACAATATATCATCAGATATGTACAATAATTGATAATAAATATTCCATATATATAACAAGGGAGGGATATCCTAGGGTGTCCTTAATAGAATTGAAAATTCTTGACGCAATAGCTAGAATTCTTTTTATAATATGTCAGGACCGGAGGCTCCGATTATGCTAGTTCAAAGCTGTTCCATCACCACACTAGCTACATCCAATACAAGTTTATGATAAAACTTACGAAAAGTATTTTCTGAAGACCAATCTGCAGCTTTCATTATGTCCTCTAAACGAGAACCTAAGGCAAATGATTTTGAAGCCATAGCCCCTCTAGCAGAATGGGCCCCGAAAAAGGAGGTATCAATACCTGCTTCACTCATCAACCATCTCATCCATCTACCTAAAGTAGCTGAGGAAACTGGTTTAAAAGGTTTTTGCAGAGCAATTAACAATTAACCTTTCTCATCCTGTCGAAATTCTTCTGTGACAACTTCATAATCCTTTAAACACTGAACAACACATAATTTCGAATTTTCCGTATAAACTGGATAGGATACTGACCTGCAATTTGTTTTAGTTCTTCTTGTCACCGAAAAGGAGACTCCTTCTGGTGAAAAAGTTCTACCTGCTAAATCTAAGGCTCTGACGTCCGATACTCTTTTGCAAGAGACAAGGCATAACAGCATGGTTAGCTTAGCTGAAAGTTGTTTGCGAGACAAATATCTGTTGGCAGGCCAAGAATCAAGGAATTTAAAAATAATATTAACATCCCATAAAACAGTATATTTAGGTTGAGTGGGTTTAGAAAGACGTATACCCCTCAAAAGCTTGCAAATTAATGGATGTTCTCCAATGGGCTTACCTTCTAACTGCGAATGTCCAGCTGAAATGGCAGATCTAAAATTATTGACCGTCCGATAAGCCAAACCCGAGCTAGATAGTTCTGCTAGAAAGTTAACAATCAAGCCAATATGTGCTTGCGCTGGATTGGCACCCCTTCCATCACACCAACTAGACCATCTGCGCCAGGCTGAATTATATCTCTTATGGGTACTACTGGCCCAGGCCTGTTTAATGAACTCCGCAGCTTGTTGCGAAACATCTGGGGTATTCCATCTCGACTATTCCATCTCGACCTGAAATTAGCCAGACCAGAAGTGTTAACTTCCCTGTCAAGATCAGAGGATGTTGAAGGCCCTCTGGACTCAAGAGAAGATTCGGACAAGGAGGAATCAGAAGAGGAGAGGCACAGGCTAAATGCAGAGCACTGGGGAACCAAGGCTGTGCTCTCCAAAACGGAGTCACCAGAACAACCTCTGTTTTCTGTCTCCGCACATGAGACAGAACTCTGGCAATCATCAGAAAAGTAGGGAACGCATAGCCTCGAAACTGGGACCAGTCCTGAAGAAAGGCATCTGTCTTTAATGCATAAGGGTCTGGACGCCAACTGTAAAATTTTTGAAATTGGCAATTGAGACGTGATGCAAACAGGTCCACTTCGCAATTGCCCCATTCCTTGACTATCTGAGCAAAAATCCGTGGATCTAACTTCCAATCGCTGGAGTCTGATAGGTATCTGGAGTTCCAGTCTGTTATGATATTCTGGCCCCAGGCAGGTATTCCGCTATGACTACTAGACGTTGAGATAGGCAATAATGCCAGAAATCCTTGGCAATCTCCGCCAGGATTCTGGACTTCGTGCCTCCCAGTTTGTTGACATAACTCACTGCCGATATATTGTCCATCCGTAATAGTATGCAACAATCTGTTTTCTGCGGGGAGAGACTCTTTATGGCAAATGAACCCGCTAGAAGTTCCAGACAATTGATGTGAAGGGATTGTTCTCATTCTGACCATCTGCCCCCCGTCACTAGGGAGTTGCAACGAGCTCCCCAACCCCATCTGCTGGCATCGGATTCTATCACTACCTCCGGGCGAGAGCCGAAAATCGCTCTGCCATTCCAAGCTTCCATATGATGAAGCCACCATTGAAACTCCGATCTTACTTCGGTAGTCAATGGGATTTGTTCTGAGTAACTCAGACCCTATTGTAAATGTCTGATCTTGAGCCTCTGAAGTGTCCGATAATGTATGGGTGCCGGGAATATCGCCTGAATAGATGAAGCTAATAAGCCCACTATTCTGGCTATATTCCTCAATGATACGGTCTGACAGGTTAAAACCGATCTCAATTCTCTCTTGATGTTGCGTATCTTCTGAGATGGAAGGAGAAGTTGACATAACGTGGAATTTATCTGGAAGCCCAGAAACTCTATTATCTGTGTGGGTTTCAACAATGACTTCTGTACATTAATCAGAAAACCTAAATCCTGTAGGAGACTGATGGTCCAATCCAAGTGCGAGACTAGGACTTGAGGGGACTGAGCCATCAGCAGAATATCGTCCAGATATATAATCAATCTGATACCCTTGGTTCTGGGACATTCCATCACTGGTCTCAGTAGCTTCATGAAGCACCAAGGGGCTGACGATAGACCGAATGGGAATGCCAGGAACTCCAGGCATTGACCCTTCCACTGAAATTGTAGAAATCGTCTGTGGGGAGGAAAAATTGGAATCAACAAATAGGCATCTTTTAGATCTAGACGCATCATCCAATCCCCTTCTAACAGGATGTCCCTTAACATGTGGATACCCTCCATCTTGAAATGTCTGTACAGAATCCAGTGGTTGAAATCCTTTAGGTTTAAGACTAAGCGGTGACCTCCTCCCTTTTTGTCTACTACAAAAGTAGGGCTGAGGAAACCGAAAGGATGAGGGGAAGCAAATTGTACGGCTCCTTTGTCTAAGAGAGCTTGCACTTCTTTGTCTATAAAATCTTGATTTGCTTGGGAAAAACACATTAGTGAAGGGGGGGGAGAGTTGTTTGGGGGTACTGACAAAATCCAGTCAAAATCCCTCTACTGTTTGGAGAACCCATGGATCTCTGGATATCCGTTTCCAATTTGCTAAGCAAGATGCAATTCTGCCCCCAAGTTTGACCTTGGAAAAATGAATAATGCTCACCTATGAAACTTGAGTCTTGAATAGCTCCTTGTTGTCCCCTGCGATGACCCCTGCGGAAGCGGGGTCGACCCCCTCTAGGTCGCGTGGGGTAGACGGTGGAGTCTTGATCTCCGTACCAAGCACCTCTGCCTCTTGGATAGTAGTTTTGGGGACTGGTAAAGGAGCTGCGGCCGGACATACGTCCCGCGTAACGACCGGCCCTGCCAAAAAGGCCTTGTTTGAAAACCTTTTTAAGTGACATTTGTGCTTTGTCAAGGGAAGAAAAAGTGGCGCAAAACTTAGCTAGGTCTTTAATGAATGAGGATCCAAAGAGCAGTCCTTCGGCCGAAGGTCCCGCTTCAGAAGACGCAAGATTCGATAATTTGGGATCAATGCGCATAAGCACCGATTTCCTTTGTTCTGCTGAAATGGCACAGTTAGAGCTACCTAAAAGACACACAGCTCTTTGTGCCCACCAGATAAGGACATCGGTGTCCACCGGAGAACCAGATTCTTTGGCTACATATGCCAATTCCAGGATCTTAGTCAAGGGTCCTGAAAGGTCCAATAGTTTGTCTTGGCAGCTGCGCCATGAGCGGTCTAAGCCTTTTTTGGGATCTTTAGCTAATTTTTTCATGAAGGTGACCATGGTGAGGTCTATCTCTGGAGTTTCAGACACCTTGCCTTCCAGGTCAGGTTTGGGGCATTCCGCCTTCAGGCGTGACCTAACTTCTTTATCAAAGCTTTTTCGCAAATTGGCTTGAACATATTGCGCTACTTCGGGAGAGGGAACCCAATTGGAGGACCTGGGATGAATAATTTCTGTAGGATCAAAGTCCAGAACCTGGAGTGGGGGGGGCGTTTTCTTACTTTTCTTGCTCGGTACCGGGTCATCAGAACCATCTGAATCATCAGAGGAGGAAGTCTTATCAGAGGAAGAGGAAGAAAGGGGGATTCCTTTTTTCGAACTGTAACTGTGTTCGCCAGTGCGTTTTTTTCGCAGTTTCTCGAAAGCGTCAGCATGAATAGCACTGACCTCTGCTCCTGGTTCCAGATTTTTGGCTTTATCTTTTTATTTTTTGGGTTCTTGTTGTCCCTGAGACCAACCCTGGGATCGGGCGAGGTCAAATATTTGCCCAGAAAAAGGGCCCAGAGCTTTCATTAGAGCCTCATTATCTGATTGTTGGACCCTGGTATCAAGGGCTTCCACCAGATCAACCTCAAGTTGATTACCCAACTCTTCTGTGTAGTATTCGGTTTCCTGCTCATCCCATTGAGCCATGGTTCAAGGATAGTAACAATACTGAGGAGGAAAAATTATTATAAACCAAGGGTCCAATCGGGGGAGTGCAAAAACCCCAAGTTCAGGCCAGGAAAAGGAGCCCTTAATTAAAGTGTGGAGGGAGCGACCTGAAAAGCACTCTAGGCAGAAGCCTGTTCTTTATTTTACAACCCAGACAGCCTTTAATAACTGCTGGGTGTCAGGGAGCAATATTTAGCTGAGGGAATTAGGCACAGACTAACACGCAGCATACATGAGCCGATCGATTTCCAATCTGGAAAGAGATCGGCTCGATAATGCGCGCGCGTGTGCGCGCTAAAAATAGAAAAAAGACTGCCCGAGGGCAGCTCAGCTCCCGCTCCACCAAAAAGACGGGCTACACAAATTGGCAAAATGCCAAAATATTAAGCGCGAGGGCGCTTACATCAATAGCATGAAAGCGCGCTGAATCGCGACGCTTATTTAAACCAATTACACAATTAAAAACACTCGTAATACATTCAGAATGCAGGAGAGAAAATAAACGTGTACTTATCTGCTGCGAAGCAGCAAAGAAAGAGGAAGTGACTTCATAGGTCAAAGGACTCATAGCAGAGGACATGGACAGTGATTGGACCATGTGACAGGATGTTAGGTATCCTGGGTGTTGTAGTTTTTTCTGTTACTTGTATTTGATTGGCTGCTGTTTAAGTCAGTAAAGAAAGAGAAAGCATAATCTGAGCCTCCGGTCCTGACATAGAATTTCAGGCATTGTCTTTACTCAAATATTTGTTGTTCTGTTTGAAGCACAAAAAACTTTCCTTATCAACAAATAAGTTACATCTAACCTTATTCTCTGTGTTCAATATACTCATATCAGATTTAATGAGAGAATATTAATGATATCAAAATACATTATAAAAAAGGTTCTGTACAACTTTCACCTTAGTGTAGATCATATAGTAGCACCTCTCTGTTTTACATCATTGTAATGCTTTCCAAAAAGCAGGGAGAGCAGTGCAGATGTACTATGCCTTTGCGTTGTTGTTGCGTCACACAAGACGAGTTCAAACTGAGGGGGCATGGTGGGTGAAAAAGAATGGACTAGGATGCGGCCCGAGCGATTGCCATTGGCTGAGATTAATTCCAACATTCTATCCATCACCTTGTTTTTGTTGCCCTAAGTGTCACTGGTATGCTCAGACATGGGTCCCATGCTCACTGTGCCAATGGAACCAAGCTATACTTTGTTGATGAGCCCTAATAAAGGCAAAACCAGTTCTAGGTGGCTTGTGTTCCATACCAGAGAGACCTGGCCTGCCAGTTTGGCCTACTGGACTGTTCCCATTTGAGAAGGGTCAAGCCTGATTTGCATATAGCTGGGTGCAAACTGAGGTGAAGTGGTGGGTGAAAAAACAGTGCATTGTGGTGCAGGCACAACCAATTGCCCATGGCTCTGATTCATTCCAGCATTCCATCTATCACCTTGTTTTCGTTGCCTTTTCTTTTTTACTGGGCACAAAGTCTATAAGTGGAAAAATACAATCCTATTGTGACTGTACATGATCCTCTCACACAAACACAAGGCATACATTGCACCTGGACCTGTTTTACCTACTCTTGCCCACTCATAACCTTATCTTTGTTCATCATAGTTGTTGCCCTCATGGTGGATACTCGGTTCCTGAAACAATAGTTCTGTAGACCTTGGTTCTACCTTGATCCTTCTCTGACACATACTTACAATAACCAGGGTCTGGTTACTCTTTACTTCAGCCCATGCTGAACTGCAAATATCTAGTGCTGGATTCCTCCCTACTGTAGACTGTAATTGCAGTCACAACAGCTCACAGTGCCTCATCACTGAGGTTCTCAAGGTGACATTTTAGCCGATATGTATGTATATGGTATATCTATAGTGCAAACGTATTCAAAAGACAGCTGAGCGCTGAACATGGTCAAGCATTATCTCATTAATTTTTTACTTAACCAACCAAGCCCACACATTTATTTCCCACAACCAGGATCCATGAAGACGGTCTCCTCTTCTAGACACATTGCCACTAAATCTATTGCCATAAGTACACCAAAAACTAAAATGTGAAAAATGAATGGAACTAATACTCCTCCAAACTGAAGGAGCAGTCATTACTCCATATTGTCAGATGTTTCAGCTAGAACTTGGCTGTCATTGCTCTTTTGATTTCCATATTCATTCCTCTTAAGCTGGTGTTTACACCCATCAACGTGGCTCAGCTTGCCTGTGGACTCTTTTTAGAGATAAATAATATCCAATGAAACAACATACATCATTTTTTGAAGTAGTACCTGTAGCGATTTCCTATCCCATTGTAATTTGTTTTCAATTACTTTATATAATCTCATCAGACAATAAAAAGAAGCCTTCACCTCATTACAATGTCTTTTGATGCCCCCCATTCAGAGCTCTTGAGCCACTTGGGCTATTACTTTTTATACTGTGTAAGGGATTCTTGTTTCCTGTGAATGGGATTGTGTATCAGCCGTCTTGTTATCCATTTTTGAGATGCGCTTTCCCTAAACTGAATGTTGCACTTCAAACACTGTAATATAACTATATTTATATGTACAGGTGCCCCTTGTTCATTTTGTATCGGCAAACCCTTTTTTTCTACATGGATCATCACTTTTTTCCCCAGTGACATTGTTCACCAATGTGCAAACTCCATAGCTGGCTAGGAATGCAAGGTCATAATGCTGTGTCCTTTTCCACAGCTAGTCCTCAGGCCACAGTTTTGTACACAACTGTCCCCTGTGCAAGGTCATACTGCTGTGTTCTTATCACAATCAGTCCTCAGGCCACAGTTTAGTACAGCACTGTCCCTACCCTATAAAACCAAATCCTTGAACCTTACCTGCATCTGTGACAATTTCCTCCATCATTCCACACCAAATATATTGATAACCAGTGAACTTTTTAAAAAGAAATACACCATTCCTACAGGCATCTTGTTTTCAGTGTAATTTAAAATCAATGTTCTTTGCAAATGCAACAACCCTGGAAGAAGGTAAGTTCTTCATTTCAAGCTAGACCCTTAGGGTTACAATAGCAGCTGGTAGACCCTGTCAGGGCTCTATCCTTCCTCCAGCTGTCACTATCTCCTTGCATACATTCCACACTACATACCAACATTATTTTACATCATTCACTCACAGCATTCCAAACACCAGCTCAGATATATAAGGAATGCAGACACTCTGGGTACTAGCACCTCTATTCCTTACAAACGACTAAATATAAAAGTGATTAGTTTGCACAAATGGAGCAGAGACAATTATTTGCAACCACTCAATCACCAACATATCTAGCTTATACAGTCACCCAAAAACAAACAAAACTCTCCAGTGCCCATGGAGACACAGCAAAAATATAGTTAGCAGTCACAGAAACCCTACTACGGGTCAAACCTGAGACTTCCCACACCTCATGTCAGACAAAGAATTGAGGCAACAACTAGTTTTTGACTACCATTGCACAGTAGTCCAGATGTGCAAGCCTTATGATCTCCTCAGACATGAGGCCCTGCCACCACATCTGCTCTCTTACAGTGACTCCTTACAACATTTATTCATGCAGAACATGTAGTAACAGGTAGCCAATCATGTGACAGACAGGACATGGAACCCACCAGCTTCCTTCGACAAAGGTTGTCCCTGTCATCCCTTTATCTATACATTTGAGGCACAAACAAAACATGAATCTTTAAACATAAATCACTCTTAGAAATGGGATCTCTAGTTGGCAAAGGTATGCATCCTGTCCAAGTAGGGACCTGTAACAGAGTTGTTCGGCACCTACTGGACAGTGCGAGTACGGGGCCGACAACTCTGTACCCCTGGAGCACTTTTGAAAGTCAAAGGAGCTGGACCATCCACGCAAACCCGAATATCCGGTAGGGAGAACACTGAAGAGACCGAGTGCCGGAGAAGGAGACGCACGCCACAAAGAAAGGACAAGTGCACCCATCATCCCAACGGGAGAGGGACCAGAGGTGAGAGGAAACGAGAGAACCTGCCACGTGTCATACAGGTACGTGCCTGCATACATAATTCTACAAAGTACTTATGGAGGTGGGGAGGAGGGGCGGACAGGCTGAGGGAGGGAGAGGGAGAAGCTTAACATAGAGAAGAAGTGGCTGTTTTAAAACATTGGGCACCATCATTACTGGGCTCCACATTTCACCAGCACAGGTTTATAAATCATAACTTAAATGAAGAGACAGTGCTACCAGATCTGAGCACTATCCTTCACTATATCAAGAGGAGATTTTATTTTTCTTTCTGCAGGGGCTTTTCTCTCCCTTTTAAATTCTTCTTTTCCGGGTCTTCCTTTTCCACTTTCTCTCCACCGCTTTAAAATCAAAAATATATGAACAAGAAAATACGGTCCACTTACCTTTTCTTTTGAATCTGTTCCCTGGAATCCAGCCTGTGGTGGTGCAAGCTACTTCTGATCCCTGAGACGACATCTAAAAGGCGAAAAGAGAAGAAAAAATAGAAGAAAAACCATAGACAAGAACAGACAGAGTAAAAGTCAACAGGAAGAAACAAAGGACAACTAAGCAAGAAATTGATTGATTAAGACTGATCTCTGCACATAGAAACCAAATAAATAATAACATCCTCATATCATAAAGAGTGGCCAGGTCCATTCTTTTATCCATCTTGATATAACAACTAGGAACAACCCACTACCGGACCACAATCCTAGTCAAGATAAGTCACAACACTACCTAAATTATCATCTGCTCACCCTATGGTAGCTTGGCACAGAGCAGGCAGGCTTAAGTTAGAAGGCAATGTGTAAAGTATTTGTGCAATAACTCATACGTTAACACAGTGAAAACACCACAACAAGACTCCACACCAGATTAGAAAAATAGATTATGCCTTCATCAATAAATTAAGACCAGAACGAAAATAATCCACTGTGTAGAAAGCAAAATATGAATTTTCAAAAAATAAATGCAAAATGGTGCTTACAATCAAATATCGCTCTTAGGGCCATATTTATACTTTTTGACGCAAAACTATTTAACGCCGGCTAACGCCATTCCAAAGCGCCATGCGGGTGCCTTATTTATTGAATGACGTTAGCCGGCGCTATGGACTGGTGTGCGTAAAAAAAAAGACTCACACCAGGCAGCGCCGGCGTATGGGAAAATGGGGCTTGGGCGCCAAAAAATGGGGCAAGTCAGGTCTGAGGCAAAATTCTTGCCTCAACCCGATTTGCGCCATTTTTTTTGACGCCCAACCTCCATTGACATGACTCCTGTCTTAGCAAAGACAGGAGTCATGCCCCCTTGCCCAATGGCCATGCCCAGGGGACTTATGTCCCCTGGGCATGGTCATTGGGCATAGTGGCATGTAGGGGGGCCCAAATCAGGCCCCCCTATGCCACAAAAAAACATAAAAAATACTTACCCCAACTTACCTTTCCTTCCCTGGGATGGGTCCCTCCATCCTTGGGTGTCCTCCTGGGGTGGGCAAGGGTGGCAGGGGGTGTCCCTGGGGGCATGGGAGGGCACCTCTGGGCTCCTTCCGAGCCCACAGATCCCTTAACGCCTGCCCTGACCAGACGTTAAAAAATAACGCAAATGCGGCTGGACGTCATTTATTAAGGCCCGCCCACTCCCGTGCGTCATTTTTGCACGGGAGTTTAAATAAGGCGCAAATGCCTTAGAGTCATTTTTGGCGTGGAAACGCCTACCCTGCATCTCATTAACGCAAGGTAGGTGTCCACGCTAAAAAATGATGCAAACTCCAAGAACTTTGGCGCTAGACGGGTCTAGCGTCACAGTATAAATATGGAGTTAGCTTTGCGTCGGATTTGCGTAAAAAAAACTACGCAAATCCGGCGCGAACAGAGTATAAATATCCCCCTTAGAGCTTTGTTAGAAATTGGATCTTTAGTTCTCAGAGGTTTGCACTCTGTTTAAATAGGGACCACAGTCCTACTCAGGGCAAGTAAGCAGCAATAAATGTTTGCCTGTGCTCACCCTCTGGTAGCTTGGCATAGAGCAGTCAGGCTAAACTAAAGAGGTCATTTGTAAAGTATTTGTGCACACACACAGTAGCACAGTGAAAACACCACAAAAGGATGCCACACCAGTTTAGAAAAGTAACCAATAGTTATTTGTGTCAAACAAGACCAAAACAATAAAAATCCAACATGCACAGGTCAAGTTATGAATTTTCAATGATGCAATCAAAATACAGTGCTTAGAAGATACCTACTCCAACTGGAATTATCTGGGTCCCCTGGACAGGGTAAATTCAAAAGGGCAGTCCAACACTAATATAGTGTGGGCTGGGTACAGGAGTCACGCAGACCTGCTGACATTACCTCTGTTGTGTTGATGCGTTGATCCTGAAGATGGGATGCGCCACGCTTGCAGGCAATGCATCCTTTCCTGATTGGGCAACATTGTTGATGCTTCGTTGTCCAGAAGCAATGAGTACTGGTTCCGATGTGTTGGTGCTGTGTCGGCAAAGCCCGGGCTGTGTTGTAAGTTGGGGTTGTTGTGTTGCACAGTTGGTGAGCGGTATCCGCAGCTTCGGTGCAGACTGTGGTAAAGAGGCGTTTGTGCAGCGGGATGCGTCGGTTCCAAGTGACGTCCTGGTGTCATCTCAGTTCTTCTGTTGCAGCAGCACACTCACCTCCAAGGGCCCAGTAATGGATTTGGCACCACTTGGCAGAGCAGGACTCTAAGCAGATGAGGCCAGGTGCTGGTAGCAAGATGCAGGTGAAGTCTTTGATGTCCTTGAGACTTCCAAAACAGGATGCAAGTTCAGTCAGGCCCTTGGAGAAACTTTAGATTGCAGGATGTAGAGAGCTAGGTTCAGTCCTCACTCCCAAGCGTATAGCAGGCAGCAGGCCTACACAGCAGGGCAAACAGCACAACGATCCTTCTTCCCGTTAGAATGTCCTCACTCTAGAAGTGTTCCTTCTATATGGTTTCAGAGGCCCAGTACTACCCATATGTGTCTTTGAAGTGGGGGGTCCTCAGAGTGGTTTTGAAGTGCCTGTGTTTCCTCTTAGCCCAGGCCTGTCTGCTATGAAGTCTGTGGAGGGTTATCAGTCCTATGTGTGGGGTCAGGTCACTACTCTTTGAAGGGTGGAAAGCCCCTCCACCCTTTCTGCCCAGGAAGACCCATCGGTATGCAAATGGAATGCAGGGGCAGTGGAGTGTCCTGTGTTGTATGGTTGTCTGGATGGAATGCACAGATGCAGACCACACAGACCAGACACGGATTGGAGGC
Organism: Pleurodeles waltl; assembly: GCF_031143425.1. NCBI lineage: Eukaryota > Metazoa > Chordata > Amphibia > Caudata > Salamandridae > Pleurodeles > Pleurodeles waltl. The sequence continues at coordinate 449,991,032 of NC_090436.1, read as the reverse complement.
AGGCTAGGCACAGAATGGTTAAAGTAAGAAAATGCCAACTCTCCATAAGTGGCATTTTCAGACCAGCAACTTAAAAAAACACCTTTACCAAAATATATGTTTTTGTTGTGAGTCCAGAGACACCAAACTCCATGTTTCTATCTTTTCTAAGTGGGAAATTACACTTAAAAGATGTTTTAAGGCAATCCCCATACTAACCTACGGGAGCCATAGTCCTTGTAATATTGAAAATGAATGTAAGAGTTTTTCACTACCTGGACATGTTAAACTTAAAAGTACATGTCTAACTTTTTACATACACTGCACCCTGCCCTTGGGGCTAACCAGGGCCTACCTTTTGGGTGTCTGGAAACGTAATAAAAAGGAAGGTTGGGGTCGAAATGGCAGTTTAAACTGCACAAACAGGCTTGGCTATGGCAGGCCTGAGTCATGTTTGAAAGGCTATCTGTAGGAAAGTACCATCTTGCCTGGCATGTTACCCCCATATTTGACTGTATATATGTTGTTTTAGTCTGTGTCACTGGGACCCTGCCAGGCAGGGTCCCAGTGCTCTTAAGTATGTGCCCTGAATGTGTTTCCTGTGCGATTTCTTACTGTCTCACTGAGGCTCTGCTAACCACAACCTCAGTGGTTATGCTCTCTCTGCTTTCCAAATTTGTCACTAACAGGCTAGTGACTAAATTTACCAATTCACATTGGCATACTGGGAAACCCATATAATTCCCTAGTATATGGTACTGAGGTACCCAGGGTATTGGGGTTCCAGGAGATTCCTATGGGCTGCAGCATTTCTTTTGCCACCCATAGGGAGCTCTGACAATTCTTACACAGGCCTGCCAGTGCAGCCTGAGTGAAATAACGTCCACGTTATTTCACAGCCATTTACCACTGCACTTAAGTAACTTATCAGTCACCTATATGTCTAACCTTCACCTAGTGAAGGTTGGGTGCAAAGTTACTTAGTGTGGGGGCACCCTGGCACTAGCCAAGGTGCCCCCACATCGTTCAGGGCAAATTCCCCGGACTTTGTGAGTGCGGGGACACCATTACACGTGTGCACTGTACATAGGTCACTACCTATGTACAGCGTCACAATGGTAACTCCGAATATGGCCATGTAACATGTCTAAGATCATGGAATTGTCACCCCAATTCCATGATCCCCCGGGTCTCTAGCACAGAACCAGGGTACTGCCAAACTGCCTTTCCGGGGTCTCCACTGCAGCTGCTGCCAACCCCTCAGACAGGTTTCTGCCCTCCTGGGGTCCAGGCAGCCCTGTCCCAGGAAGGCAGAACAAAGGACTTCCTCTGAGAGAGGGTGTAACACTTTGGAAATAGGTGTGAGGGCTGGGGAGTAGCCGCCTCCCCCAGCCTCTGGAAATGCTTTGATGGGCACAGATGGTGCCCATCTCTGCATAAGCCAGTCTACACCGGTTCAGGGTTCCCCTAGCCCTGCTCTGGCGCGAAACTGGACAAAGGAAAGGAGAGTGACCACTCCCCTGACCTGCACCTCCCAGGGGAGGTGCCCAGAGCTCCTCCAGTGTGTCCCAGACCTCTCGCATCTTGGAAACAGAGGTGTCTGTGGCCCACTGGACTGCTCTGAGTGGCCAGTGCCAGCAGGTGATGTCAGAGGCTCCTTCTGATAGGCTCTTACCTCTCTTGGTAGCCAATCCTCCTTCCTAGGTAGCCAAACTTCCTTTTCTGGCTATTTAGGGTCTATGCTTTGGGGATCTCACCAGATAATGAATGCAAGAGCTCATCAGAGTTCCTCTGCATCTCCCTCTTCACCTTCTGCCAAAGGATCGACCGCTGACTGCTCAGGACGCCTGCAAAACCGCAACAAAGTAGCAAGACGACTACTAGCAACCTTGTGTCGCTTCATCCTGCCGGCTTTCTCGACTGTTTCCAGGTGATGCATGCTCTGGGGGTAGCCTGCATCCTCTCTGCACCAGGAACTCTGAAGAAATCTCCAGTGGGTCGACAATCTTCCCCCTGCAACCGCAGGCACCAAAAGACTGCATCACTGGTCCTCTGGGTCCCCTCTCAGCACGACGAGCGTGGCCCCTGGAACTCAGCAACTCTGTCCAAGTGACTCCCACAGTCCAGTGACTCTTCAGTCCAAGTTTGGTGGAGGTAAGTCCTTGCCTCCCCACGCTAGACTGCATTGCTGGGTACCGCGTGATTTGCAGCCGCTCCGGCTCCTGTGCATTCTTCCAGGATTTCCTTTGTGCACAGCCATGCCTGGGTCCCCGACACTCTAACCTGCAGTGCACAACCTTCTGAGTTGTCCTCCGGCATCGTGGGACTCCCTTTTGTGACTTTGAGTGGACTCCGGTTCACTCTTCTTCCAAGTGCCTCTTCACGTACTTCTGCGGGAGCTGCCTGCTTCTGGGAGGGCTCCCTGACTTGCTGGGCGCCCCCTCTGTCTCCTCATCCAAGTGGCGACATCCTGGTCCCTCCTGGGCCACAGCAGCATCCAAAAACCCTAACCCCGACCCTTGGAGCTAGCAAGGCTTGTTTGTAGTCTTTCCATGTGGGAACACCTCAGCAAGCTTCATCGCGACGTGGGACATCCATCCCCTAAAGGGGAAGTTCCTAGTCCTATTATTTCTTGCAGAACTCCAAGCTTCTTCCAACAGGTGGCAGCTTCCTTGCACCCTCATTTGGCATTTCCTGGGCTCCTGCCCACTCTCGACACTGTTGCGACTATTGGACTTACTCCCCTTGTCTTACAGGTAACTCAGGTCTGGAAATCCACTGTTGTTGCATTGCTGGTGTTTGTTCTTCCTGCAGAATCCCCCTATCACGACTTCTGTGCTCTCTGTGAGTGTCAGCTCCCTCTTCCTGCCCAGAATACGGATGAATGTAAAGGAGTTCTCTGTCACACCCATCCTGCCCATGTTTGTGGCTGTCTAGCGGAAATGCACAATGTGTAGCTGTCATCCAACCATGACATGTATTGGAGGCAGGCTGCAAGGCACATAGAAATGTAAGAGCAGAGAAATGCCCACTGTCTAAAAGTAACACAAAAGGATGATGAAACTTTTTGAAAACTCGCACCCAGTCACAGATCTGGGTTTAATCCATAGTTCTTTTTTTTTTTTGTAACCTTCTTTTTATTGACATTTTGTGAAACAGTACAAGCATACTTAATCAATAAGCATCATAGACTACCCAATACAACTCCACTTCCTTTGTTGTTTGTCCTCAGCTAGAGTAAGTGTTACATTGTGCACTAAGAATACTCTACTTTAAGGGACACTTATCATCATGCAAGGTTGTAAGCGTAGCTAGCACGTACCGTAACTGAAACAGTGTAAAAAAAAAAAAATGACAGTAAACAAGTTAACCTACAACAAACCATCCATCCCTGGTCTTGTCAAGAGTAGCTAATAGAAGTCGGTGGTTGCAGGTCCCCCCTCCCTGGGCCTACGGGGGGTCCTCTCCTGTCTCAGACTCCGGTTTCTAAATATGGAAGAGGTGCAAGGCCCTTAATCTGGGGCTACAAGTTGTGAGGGGAAGTCCCCTGGAGAAATTCATTGTTCTTTTGCTCACCATGCCACCCAAGTTTGGACCCAGCCATTTGTAAATCGGTCTTGACCCTGTGTCCCTCTGGGAACAGTCCAGTCCTAACTGCCAGGCCATGTCCTCCCTGGACCGGAAACAAGCATCCTGGGATGGGTTTCAGAGTATCACCCTTCATCAGCCAGGCTAGCTTGAAACCAGTGGCACAGTGAGCACAGGACCCACGTCTTGACTGATTTGCGTATAGCTGGGTACAAACTGCGGTGGCATGGTGGGCGAAAAAACAATGGAAAGAAACCCATATCTTTGAGACTGGGTGTAATGTTTGCATTGTTCAGCATTCCATCCATCATCTGTTCTTTTCAATTTCTAAAAGTGGCATTTCTAGAAAAGTAATGTTCAATCCAACTTTGCCATTAAAGAGGATTTAGCATTACCATTCTAAATATATGAATTACAGCTAATAGTATGTTACAAAATTTCCAATGCTGGCCTATGAGAAAACTAGTCCTCACAGTAGTGAAAAACAAATTTTTGAGTTTATTGTATCAAAACAAGTAAACCATAAAAGTACATATGCCAACTTTTACTTACATAGCACCCTGCCCTTTGTTTACCTACGGCCTACTTATAAGTGGTATATGAAATCAATGGGGAGTTTCAGGCTTGGCAAGTAGTTTTAAATGCCAAGTTGAAGTGGCAGTAAACTGCACACACAGGCCATGTAATGGAAGGCCTGAGACCTGGTCAAGGGGCTACTTATGTGGGTGGCACAATCTGTGCTGCAGGCCCACTAGTAGCATGTAATTTCCAGGCCATGGACACATGTAGTACATTTTACTAGGGACTTACAAGTAAATTAAATATGCCAATTGGTTATGAACCAATAACACCATGTTTAGGGGAGAGAGCACAAGCACTATAGCAGTGGTAAAGTGCACAGAGTCCTAAAGCGAGCAAAAACGTGGTCAGAAAAATGGAGGAGGGCAGGAAAGAAGTTGGGGAAGGCCACTCTAAGGCTGTCAGGCCTAACAATCACCTGAACTCAAAACGCCCTTGCCCACATTCTTACATAAAATCTGTTATCACAACTGTACTCGTACACAATATACCCAGGCATCCACCTCATATTACTAAACTACACAGCACAGTAAACTCCCACACAATGTCCATCATCCATAAGCGGCACATACTTCCCCACAAAAATGACACAGTGCATCATGCACACACACACAAGTGCAGCCCTGCACTCCAACCTGCTCCACACCCAGTCATCCTAGCTGGTCAAACCAATTTGATCAAGTTCCAGGCCTAAGAAAGTACGTAATCTGTACCCAGTACCACACAGTCTGGAAACTGCATAAAAAATTCTGAGATGTCCTCCAAGCACAGTGATGATGCCCTCCAATAGACGTGTACTGAAGAATTATTGACATAACAATCAAACCCTAGAGCAGTTCACCGATTTTCCTCCATTGACACCAGACCATGTCAGCAGGTAAAGAAGTATTCACCTACAATACAGTAGAACTTCATACACCAACATTCTATTAAACCATTCACTCACCATTCCAAAAACCAGCTGAGACATAAAGGTAATGGGGGACACACATGATACCACACACCTCGCTTCCTTCCAAATAAAAAAAGATCACTTATTCAATTGAACAAATAGAACAGGGACAATCATTCACAATCACTCCATCTCCAACATATCCACCTTACACAGTCACATACCATTACCTGGTAAGCTCTCCAAACCCATGCATACAACCAAAGACAATAAATAGCAGTCACAGAACTCTGTAACAGGTCAGAACATGAGGCTTACCATTTTGCTATGCACACAGGTGTTTTGAATCCCATCCTTGCACCAAAATATTATAGCTTGGGGGCAGGGCCTTCATGCAAGAGTCTAGAGCCACTCAGTGAGGAGGTCAGCTCTTTATTTCATACAGGGCCCTTAGGTTACAGCAACATTTAGTATGCCGTGTCTGGACTTCATTTCCCCTCCCCCCATCTGTTGCGGTCTCCTAACTTTCACTCCACACCAACATTCTATTACATTATCAACTCAGCATTCCACACAGTAGGTCATGTATGAAAGCAATGGGGACACACAGAATACTACACACTCACTTTGAAAACAAACGTATAGAAAGTTAGAGTGGATATCATGGAGACGTATTTCTACACATATTCTAAAGTTTTTTCATATCTATAAATAGACCCAACAAAACTTCACACTTTACCCAGCAACTCTACCCACTTGAGTCATCCAAGAAGAAGAGTATTTCTTTTGACCTCAAGAAAGCTCACCTGAGGAATGTTGTAAGCATCGAAAATGGTGGAGTACATGGATGATTTCATTGGCATGGTCTAGCAAAATTTAACAACAAAATCTGCACTGCTTGATACCTGACCTTATGTACCCGCTAGGCATGATTTTTGCCTTTTCTGTTTCAATTCACCTTCTTCTCTTGCCATAGTACCTGACAACTCTCCTATCAAAGTTTCTAGCCTTTCCCACTGTGGACCTTCATGGAAGGAATAGGGGCTGCATTTTGCTTTTATTTAAAAATATTCCTAGACGTGGTGGCCTGCTGACCCAAGAAGGCCACTGTAGTGTCACGATACTATGTGCACAATGACCCTTGCAGTTCTAGGCTGACTCAACTGAGGAATTATGTAACTTTCTGGGAGGAGTTAAGGTGTGGTCATTAACAGTTATAACGTGATCAATTGGCAATGTGGGATGACATGCTGCAGAATAAAGACATCTGCTATAGTGCTGCATGTGGGATGTGTGTGTTTGTTTGCCCCCGGGCTTGGGAGGACGCTACAACTGAGGACGAGTAGGGGAGTCGGAGGACCCTCAAAGAAGTGGAAGGCCCTGCAGAGGAGTGCATTAGAAAAGTCCACCAGAATCGTTTGGTAGGTTGAAAGAAGAAATACTGTGTCACGCCTTACAAAATAGCCATCATCTGTACAAAAGGCAATTTTAAAGGCAGTGACAACCATGTATGATGCAAAAAGCTAAATGCAACAATGATCAAGTGTGAGAAATTGAACCGTTACCCACCGTCAAGAAAGAAGACGATCCATGATCTCAGTTTGGGGGTAATGACCCAAGTGCGAACACGGCCGATGCTTGCAGAAAGTGCAGCTCCAAGTGAACAGAGGCAGCCATCTGAACAGCATATGCTCTCAATGGTAGTAGAAAAAAGCATGACTTCCGATGCAGCTGTTTCTGAAACCACCGCTCTACACCACCAAAAAGCTAAATATTGGCACCAAGTGACACATGAATCATGATGTTAGATGACTTCATATATGCCATAAAACAAGTATTTAGAGAACCTTGCCGATGTCAGAGTAAAAGAAGCGCCAAAGAAAACCTTGCAAATGATGCAAAATCCTACCATCAGATCAAAAAATCTTTGGGTTCCAAGTTCAACCCAATGTTGAATGTCGACCATAAAAGGTACATTTTCAATCAAGTGAGACAGCAAGCAGGTGAAAAGATGGATGAGTTTGTTGAAAGACTTGGGCCGATATTTATACTTTTTGACGCACAACTGCGCCAACGCAGTTGTGCGTCAAACATTTTACCGCCGGCTAACGACATTTCAACGCGCCATGCGGGCGCCTTATTTATGGAATGACGTTAGCCGGCGCTGTGGACTGGTGTGCTTTTAAAAAAATGACTCACACCAGGCAGCGCCGGCGTATGGGAAAATGGGGGTTGTGCGTCAATAAATGGTGCAAGTCAGGTCTGAGGCAAAATTCAGGCCTCAAACCGGATTTGCGCCATTTTTTTTGACACCCAACCTCCATTGACATGACTCCCGTCTTAGCAAAGACAGGAGTCATGCCCCCTTGCCCAATGGCCATGCCCAGGGGACTTATGTCCCCTGGGCATGGTCATTGGGCATAGTGGCATGTATGGGGGCCCAAATCAGGCCCCCCTATGCCACAAAAAAAGAAATCGGAAAAAATACTTACCTGAACTTACATTTACTTCCCTGGGATGGGTCTCTCCATCCTTGGGTGTCCTCCTGGGGTGGGCAAGGGTGGCAGGGGGTGTCCCTGGGGGCAGGGGAGGGCACCTCTGGGCTCCTTCCGAGCCCACAGGTCCCTTAACGCCTGCCCTGACCCAGGCGTTAAAAAACAGCACCCATCGGGCTGTGCGCCATTTTTTAATGCCCACCCCCTCCTGTGCGTCAAAATGACGCCAGAGTATAAATAAGGGGCACAGGCCTTAAAGTCATTTTTTGGAAGGGAACGCCTACCTTGCATATAATTAACGCAAGGCTGGTTCCCCCTTCCAAAAAATGGCGCACATGGTGGAATTTTGACGCCGCGGGGTCGGCCGTCAAAGTATAAATATGGGGCAGGGTTTGCGCCGATTGTGCTTCAAAATTTTTGACGCACATTTGGCGCAAACAGAGTATAAATATGCCCCTTGATGTGCTTATCAAACAGCTTATCAAACACTGCAAGTTTAGTGAATTTAACGATGAAGAAGGCATATGTCTCAGTCATCAATGGCTGTCTTCCAGACTCTTTAAGAAGACGCATGTTGAGACAGATGCTCAGTTTAGAGAAAATAGTATTGCCTGCAAGAGTTGATGAAGGAGGAGATCAACAAGCTGCCGAAACTGGAACAGCAAAAAATGAATCGACTTTAATCATGAAAAGCAAGCATATGTACAAGGGTAAACACGCAACTTGATGTTTTCAAAGAAAAAAATGTTGTGGGTTTTCATTTCCCCTTGAAGGTAAGTGTCCAGCCATACGACAGATGTGCAAAGGTTGCGAGAAAGAAAAACACTTCTTAATGGTTTGCAATGCGAAAGAGAAACCAAATATGTCACAGAGAGAAGAGAACATTTTAGGAAAGTTGCCTCTTTCTAGCATGGTTACCCCCACTTTTGGCCTGTTTGTGAGTGTGTGTCAGCGTGTTTTTACTGTGTCACTGAGATCCTGCCAGCCAGGACCAAAGTGCTCATAGATAAAATCCTATATATCAGTGTGTTTTGCCTGTCTCACTGGGATCCTGCTAGCCAGGACCCCAGTGCTCAGTTTGTGGCCTAATGTGTATGCCTGTGTAGTGCCTAACTGTGTCATTGAGGCTCTGCTAATCAGGACCTCAGTGCTTATGCTCTCTCTGCTTTTAAATTTGTCAGTGTAGGCCAGTGACTACATTTACCAATTTCAATTGGCATACTTGCCCCCCCCCCCTTATAAGTCCCTGGTATATGGTACCTAAGTACCCAGAGCATTGGGGTTCCAGGAGATCCATATGGGCTGCAGCATTTCTTTTGCCACCCATAGGGAGCTCAGACAAACCCTTGCACAGGCCTGCCATTGCAGCCTGCGTGAAATAATGTACATGTTATTTTGACAGCCATTTTCACTGCACTTAAGTAACTTATAAGTCACCTATATGTCTAACCTTCACTTGCTGAATGTTAGGTGAAAAGTTACTAAGGGGCATATTTATACTCCGTTTGCGCGTCAAAAAGTTTGACGCACAATCAGCGCAAACATTGCCCCGTATTTAAACTTTGACGCCCAAGCCCGCGGACGGCAGAATTCCGCTGTGTGCGTCATTTTTTGGATGTGGCAACCCGTCCTGTGTTAATTATATGCAAGGTAGGCGTTCCCGTCCAAAAAAATGGCTTAAACGGCCGTGCGTCGTATTTATGCTTTCGGGAAAAAATGACGCACGGCTGGGAGGCGGAGCCAGACAATGACGCACAGCCCGATTTGCGTAAAAAAATAACGCCTGGGTCAGGGCAGGCGTTAAAAATGGGCAAACCCACCTGTATTTAATCAGAACACACAGAACAAACAGCAGAGCAGCAACAGGGAGCCATGGAGGTCATTCTAATCCAGCGTGCACGCAGACGCAGAGCCCAGCAGCAACAACAGCAGCTCCAACAACACCAGCAGGGACCCCAAAGGCAGCGCAGAAGGCAGGAGAGGATATTCCGCCCAAGAACCACCCTTCAGGGCCTCAGGGAACACGACATCATACAGAGGTACCGGTTGAACTGGCAGGCCATTCAGCAGCTGCTGCGAAATATCGAACAGCAGTTGGCCCCCACTTTGGTGACACCCCACACCATACCAACAGAAACAAAGCTGCTTGCCGTACTTCACATGCTGGCAAGTGTCTCTTTTCAAACAACTGGTGCCCTGGTAGGCGGAATATCACAACCATCATTCTCCGCATTTCTGCCCAAAGTACTGGATGCCATCATTGGCCTGACACCCCGCCACATCTGCTTCCCTAATACACTGCAGAAGCAGCAGGAAACAAAACAGGGGTTCTACGCAATCAGTGGCTTCCCTCACGTCCTTGGTGCAATCGACTGCACACATGTACGTCTTGTGCCACCTGCTGCAACTGAACACCTCTACCGCAACAGGAAGCACACACATTCAATCAACGTGCAGGCCATTGTCGATCACCAAGGAATGTTCACCGACATCGTGGCTAAATATCCTGGGAGTGTACATGACTCCTACATCTTCCGTCACTGCACCATCAACCAACACTTCCAGGATGGACGGTATGGCAATGGACTACTTGTTGGTAAGTACAAAAACCTACATATATACACACTGCACAGCAACCCTCTAGGACACACAACACATACACCACAACAGCAACATGTCAACAGGAACACACTGAGGTCCTGACATCACTAGCCATGTTTCTTAAGTCACCATTGAAGCTGTCACACATTGGAATTTAGGCCCGTATTTATACTCCGTTTGCGCCGAATTAGCGTCGTTTTTTTCGACGCAAATTCGGCGCAAAACTAATGCCATATTTATACTTTGGCGTTAGACGCGTCTAGCGCCAAAGTATGGGCAAATAGCGTCATTTTTTGGCGTGAACGCCTTCCTTGCGTTAATGAGATGCAAGGAAGGCGTTCCCGTCTTAAAAAATGACGGCGACGCAAATGCGTGGTATTTATACTCCCGGGCAAAAATCACGCCCGGGAGTGGGCGGGTCAAAAAACCCCGCATTTGCGCCACTTTTTAACGCCTGGGTCAGGGCAG